>NC_043702.1:92905160-92982010 GCF_006229205.1 Suricata suricatta | reverse complement strand
GAGTATTACATGGCCATGAGAAAGAATGAAATCTGGCCATTTGTAGCAAAGTGGATGGACCTTGAGGGTGTCATGCTAAGTGAAATAAGTCAGGCAGAGAAGGACAGAAACCATATGTTTGCACTCATAGGTTTAACAGGAGAACAGGAGAAACCTAATGGAGGACCATGGGGAGGGGAAGAGGGAAAGAGAATTGGGGAGAGAAAGGGATGCAAAACCTGAGAGACTATTGAATGCTGAAAATGAACTGATGATTGAAGGGTGAGGGGGAAGGGGAAGGAAGTTGGTGGTAATGGAGGACGGCACTTGTGGGGAAGTGCACTGGGTTTTATATGGAAACCAATTTGACAATAAGCTATTAAAAAATTTAAAAAAAAAAGTAAAAAAAATAAAAGAAAAATTAAGTTAAAAAAAAGAAGATAAAAGCACCATTATATTGATTTCTGCTCCTAGAAAATGAGATTTTGCAAGCTTTTCCTTTTACTGACATGCCCACCAAATGCATCTCATACGGAAACACAGCAACTTTTAAGCCATAATGTTATCTATCTTAAATGTCCTTGGAATTTCTGGAGACTCATAGACCCACTCCTAATCAAGGTACTCCATTCTTCCCACCTTCCTTCCTGGGGTTACCTAAAAGCAAAGCTCTAATGAGGTGTATTAGTTATACTTTTGAAAGTCAGAGATGGATTATATAGTTAATTCTCCTGGGGGCTCATGTCAGATCAGAAAGAAGCCTCACCTATTTGCACCTAAATGGAACTTAAGGATAAAGCAAGAATATCACAGTTTTTTTCTAGCACGATTTACATAATGCCTGCTTTCTCTAGTCAGGCAAATCTCATAGAATAAGACCCAACTGAAGATTTCACTGAAGAAATGTTGCCAGAAATATTGCCCTGGTGTGCTTTTTGACATTAAAACTCTTATTTTTATCCCTACCCTCTGAAAGCGGCAGGAAGCTATCACTTGAGGCGCTTCTTTGTCATGAAGTGGGCTGTTCGTTCTGACAAGCCAGCCACTCAGAGCCCCAGTGGGAGTGGTGAAGCAAAGGGCTGTGTGGTGAAGACACCTGTGAGCCTTCCAGATGAGTCATCTTGGTGAGTGAGGGGAGGTCACACCGATAAATGAGCGAGAAAGAAGCATGATCCAAAAAGATAATCAGAAAAGTCATCATATAAATATATATAAAAATATAAATAAATATAAACATATACATGCATCACAAACTTGCATAGCCACTCTTCATGCAAAATTGCCATGCATTTAAAGTGCAATGAACTGGGCACTGTGGGGCTCCTGAGACAAATGCCTCTCCTACAGGTCTTCCAACTTCCCCTGACAAAGAGTCTTCTAGATAGCACCTCTGGCTATCTTAGTACTTCTCTGTTGCCACAGGGAAGCAGAAGATCTAAAAGTAGCTAAGTAGTTGGCTTCTCGTTCCAGGCCTGCTGCTCATGGCAGTGTGGACTTAAAGTCCTTTGGTTATCTGTGACATCATTTTTTCACATACAACATGAAGTGGCCACATAGTGGAGGTCAGTTTCCTCCTTCTGAGCACCTTCGACTTGCTAAGTACCCTGTTCATCTCCACACTATGACTCCCCTTCACTACAACTCTTCTTGTAGGAAATACGAATAGCAGACTGGCCACCTGTATACTCCCACATGACAATGAAGAGCTGGCAAACACATCCTATGCCTTTGATCACCCTCATAATGAGATGATCCAACTCCTTCCAAGCAGCGCTGGACTCCAAGATACCACATGACCACTTTCTAGACTCTCCCCATTACCGCAACACTAACTCTGAAGGGTTCTGGCCATAACCCTGGCCCCACAACACGGTAAGGATGTGACCCACTGTTCAGTGTGACATCCCATGAAACTCAGCACCCAGAACTTTGTGCACCCAGAACTATCCCAGATGCTGGCAAAAGAGTCAGAAGCAACTTACTGTAGTTCAGGCCACTCTGGAAACTCAGCTCCAAATGAAAGGTTCTGAACTTACTGGGCTGGGAGGGGCCCCAGGAGTTCCTTGCAAGGAACTGGGTCCTGGATGCTCATATCCTCTCTGACAACTTTATACTGTCTTTCTAGGGCCTGCCTTTCACTATGCCAAGGACAAAGTCTTTGTTTGGTAACTCTCTAAAACTTGCTAATTGTTTGAATTTTACAAAAGGAAAACAGGCCCAAGCTCAGTTAATAGGCAACATTAATTAGGGTGAATTTAGAATCTTGTCTTGTTTCCTTTGTGTCCATGGTTCCCTCTTATTTATACAAGTGAAATGGTTTTCCATTTCCAGCAGGGCTTTCCTACCAGCAGGGCTTTCCTCAACACTACTGTTTCCTCAAGACCTCTGTACGAGGGCTCACTCCTTTCGAGCCGGGGTCTCAGAGCTGGCCCTACCCTATGCTCCAGTCATTTTCCTGAGTGGCTCATGAACCCAGCTGCCTCAGTGCCTTTATACTCTCCCAACAGTCTTGGCTTGCCTTCTACCCATCCACTGACTCCCCAGCAATGAGATCACTGTAGACCCATGGACTGAATATGACTGGGAATAAGGTCCTTAGGACCTCAAGAGGTTAAGTAAATCTTCAATCATTACACCTTACATGGCTCAGTTTGGATCTGGGCCCAGGCTATTGGTCTCTAAAGGCTTTAAGCTTATCCACAATCCTCTGGTGCCTCTCACCAGGATACTATAATCCTCTGCTGAACCTCACTGGAATATCCATAATCCTCTATGGTACTTTGCTGGAGTTCCCATAATCCTCAGCTGCCTCTCACCACAGCATCCACAGAAGCAAAGGATCTCGCCATTTATCTGAATTTTAGTTTCTTTCAAGGACCAACTCAACTCCCACATTCTGTGGAAGGTCAACACGCCTCCTAAGCAAAAGGGACCAGGCTGGCTACTCCAGAGGAGATGCTGGTGGATAGGTTAATGAAAACAAGACCCTGGCTGCAGGAAGCTTTAGCAGATAGCTGAGATGAGCAAGGAAAGGAAAACATACAGCTGAATCTAATGCCTGGTCGTGTAGTGGTTCTCAACCCAGCCTATGGATTAGAACTGACCTGGGGAAATTTTAAAATGGCCTTGCTCAGGGGCACCTGAGTGGCTCAGTCGGTTAAGCCTCCGACTTCGGCTCAGGTCACATCTCACGTTCGTGGGTTCGAGCCCCACGTCGGGCTCTGTGCTGACAGCTAGCTCAGAGCCTGGAGCCTGCTTCCAGTTCTGTGTCTCCTTCTCTCTCTGCCCCTCCCCCTCTATGCTCTGTCTCTCTCTGTATCAAAAATAAATAAAACATTAAAAAAATTTTTAAAAATGGTCTTGCCCAGACCACACACCAGATCAATTAAAGCAGAATCTCTGGGGAGGAACCAAGACATCACTAGTTTTTAAAACTCTCTAGAAGACTTCAAGGCACAGCCAAATGTGAGAACCAAGGATGTAGAATGTAATTAAGGCTATCCCTGCAAGACTATGGGACTTACAATCAAGAGGCGAAGTTGACTGGAGCCTAATGCTGTATGACCCTTAGAAAGCCAAGTGGCTGTGTGAAACTCAGTTGCTTTAAAGTGAACATGAACAGAGGCACCTGGGTGGCTCAGTAGGTTAAGCGTCCGGCTTCAGCTCAGGTCATGATCTCACGGTTCGGTTCGAGCCCCACCTCAGGCTCTGTGCTGACAGCTAACTCAGAGCCTGGAGCCTGTTTCAGATTCTGTGTCTGCCTCTCTCTCTGACCCTCCCCTGCTCGCACTGTCTCTCTCTGTCTCTCAAAAATAAATTAAAAAAAGATTAAAAAAATAAAGTGAACATGAACATATTCTACGTCCTATTTTGAGAGGGTAATGTGAGGATTAAGTGAGATTATGTTGTGCAAGTGTACACTGCAAAACACATATTAATTGTTACTGCGGTAATTTTCACTACTGTTTCTCTAATGGTGTTGTCTAAATGTCTAGACAGGTAATAAGAATTCATAGAGGGGTGCCTGGATAGCTCAGTTCAAGTAAGTGTCTGAGTCTTGATACCAACTCAGGTTGTGACCTTGTGGTCCTGAGATTCAGCCCTGTGTTGGGCTCAGTACTGAGTGTAGAGCCTACTGGGGATTCTCTCTCCCTCTGTCTCTCTCCCCTCCCCCGAATCAGGTGCATTCACATGTGCACACACACTCTCTCAAATAAATAAATGAACATTTATAAAAAAAGAATTCATGGAGAAGAAAAAATATAATAGTAGGGTTAGATAAGGTAAGTATGGTTACCCAAGAGAAATACAACCTAATTCAGATCTTAGGGGTACATTTACAAGTGATTTTGTAAATGAAATAAAAAGGTTGTAAGAGCATGTTTGCAATGAAATTGTTTTCAGACCATCGCCTATAATTACCACCAGAGCTTAGTAATTCAGACTAAGATGTAAGCTTGGCATTAATGGGGAGAAATGGATTTAACTGTGCTAATTTATTAATTTAGTTTAGAGACAAAATTTATTGGGGAAGTGTGGCAAACCAACCAAATAGAAACATGCTTGGAAAAACGTATTTTGATCTGTTTGCAAAGCAATGCAATCAACATGAATGAGGACCTATCCTTGGCTATTCATTTAAACAGGGAAGGGAAGAGTGTGAGCATTGTAAGACCCCAATTCAAAGGGCCTGCTCTAAAATTCCTTTCAGCCTGTCAGTGTGCCACTCGGTGCAGCCCACGGAGGACACGCAGTAAATGGTGCTGGATGCCAGGCCAGGACTTCACTAGTTCATCATGAGGTCTGAGCCCTGAGAATATGAGGGTGGGAAGGCCAAGAGGGGAAGTGCTTTCTCTCTCTTTTGTAGGTATATGATGTGTGGCAAACCAGAGAAATGATGGCTATCATTTGCACGTTGCATTTGCTGGTTTTCTCTTCACTTTGGTATCCCTATGTCACTTCCTAACATCTCTTCCCTGGCACCCCTGGTCAAGAGGGAGTCTCACCCACACTTAACCCAGAGGCTTATAAACTCTCAAGTTACTTCAGAAAAAGTGTTTTCCTGTCTCCTTCCACTCCAAACCCCACAACCTAAACTCCAGGGTTCTGAGAGAAACTGATAAGAGTAAAGCGCACAGATTTAACCAGTTCACACTAGCATGTGAATGATCTTCCCTTGAATATTTTATACTTTTGAATCTTTATTTCTTACATGGGATGGTCCTTTAATGGATGGAATTTCAGAGAACCATATTGAAGGGAGAAAATGTTGGCAGATAGGGTCTGGGGATGACAGATGGTGTCGTGGGGGAAGACACCACCACCACCAAGGCCAGTCCTGTCTGGGAACCGGACCTGGGTTCAGCACTCTTGAAATGTTGACATTTCTCAGAGTTTCATCATTTTCTCCAATTCTGAACTTTTAGGCTCTCCATAGCCTCCATGGCACTAGCCACTAAGGCAGACTAGAGTGGGGCAGGGTAAGAGGAGAGTCTGTCTGTCTGTGTGAAGAGAAAGAACAGGTGAGTAGACAGATAGGGCTAAAATGTGTCACAAGAATACTAGTGACTGCGTGTTGAATACATAACATGTGCTTCACATGTTACCGTGTGCTGTCCCCAGTAGTTAGATGAAGTGTCTGGGGAAGCACTTTACAAAAAGCAGCCTTTCTAGTTAGCCTCATTAGGCCCATTATGGAGAAGAGGAAAGGGAGACTCATGTTAAGTTGCCCAAGCTACAAAACTGAGTGAGAAAAATGGGAACTGCTCCCAGGTCTACCTGACCCTGAAACGTTGTCTTTAATTCACCTTCATATGTTCTCCAACCACAGTCCTTTATACCCATAGTCTCTAGAAAGTGAGGGGCTGCTGAGGGTTCACAGCATTCTGGTTCATGATCTACAGCTTTCCTCTCACACTGTTTCTTCCCGTTCTTAATCTGAATGAGCTCTAATAGAGGAAAAAGAAGAAACACCGAACAGTCTGCATCTCTGTTAGAATGAGCGGCCAACAGACTGGATGGGGGATGGAAGGGGCAACGCATGTTCAGTGAACTTCTCTGCTGTCTCCACCCCTTGAGAGCCCAAGGACTTACAAAGCCCAGGGCACAGGGGGCAAATCCTCTGCCTTTGGGCACCAGCACAGCTGGCATGGGCCTTCAGCATCCTTGGCTTCTCTTCTTCCAGGCAATAGAAAAGTAGGTGCGGGAGGGAAAGCAATCACTGAGTTGTCACTGACCTTCTACCTATAAATCAAATGTCCTTACAAAGCTGCTTCCTCCACTCCCCCTCACAGAGTTGGGGTGGCTAGAAAAAACCTCCAAGATCATGAAGGTGACCCATTAGCAATGCTCTCGTGACTTTAGAATCACCTGGGGACATTTTTAAAACATACCAAGGCCCAGGCTCTTCTGCTGGAAGAGAGGTTCTGGGTCAAGGCTCAGGCAGGTTGAGACCTAGAACACAGCCCTTGTCTTTTGGCGGAGTCCAGGGAAAGACACATTGCGGCGGTAGGCCAGTATTCTCCAGCTCAGAAATTGCTGTGCAGGGAGCAAAGACACGCTCCTGAGTGGACGTGGGCTGTGCTTCTGCCTCTTTGATTATGTTGCACAGGCCAATTAACACCTGCATCCTGCAAAGACTTCACTGCACAAAGCAGACTCCTGGCCGACTGCTCTGCTCTCACCCTGTGCACCGCTGCCATCCTCTTCATTGCCATGCAGTGCTTGGTGTGCAGATGAAATCAAGGAGGACAATGCAGCTGAAAGGTTACTGTACAGGAGCTCTGAGTAATGGAAATGTGTGTGTGTGTGTATGTGTGTGTGTGTGTGTGTTTTCCAGCAGATGCTTCCCACTTCTTTCTCAACTATTTCCTAATTCCAAAATTGTACATTTGCCCCCACAGCCTATTTTATCTCCGTTTCACAAGGCATGTAGCCAAGTCCTAAAACGAAGAAAATTACAGTTTTGTTCCTTCTGGTGAGTTAAGAAAATAGGATCAAAGCTGGTATCACTGGGATTTTGCTCTGTTCAAATTCATTTGTTTTCTAGCAGGAAGAGAGGACGGATGTGCCTGGTTAATGACGTGAAGTACCCAAAGTATCTTCATGAGCTGAACACTTACTAAAGGGCAACATCTTTTGGTTTCTACCTACAGAACCCCTTGACCTAAGACATGTAGGTGAGGAGAGCAGCTCTCAAGTTCATTGGCAATAACCAGCTCATCTGTATGAATAGAAGGTGCTTCTCCAGGGCACCGTTTTATTCATAGGTTACATTTGTTTTAACAGAGAGACCATACTCTGCTTTGAGGTGCTAAGAGTTCCATTCAGGGTCAAAACATCTAACAAGAAAAGTGTTCATGTCTGAGCACAGAATTCAGATAGAAATTGAGAATGAGAACATAGAGTCAGAACCCATTAAACCAGGGAATTTAAATTCCCAAGAAGAATGGAGGTAGTTATTTAAACTCTCAGTGCTATTATTTAAAATTCCTCTATTCTTTTCAAAGTACTTAATATGACTTTGGCATTTCATAGGTGAATGCTCTCCTCAGTCAGAGGTCCCCATATGAGATTGTTTTGAAAACTTCCAGAATTTTGGAAAGCCTTCCGTAGAGTGCAAAATCATAAATTCTTGTTATGGAATAGTTTCAAAGAGAAAATGAGTATTTTATGAAAGACAATGTTCTTAGCTGTGCTGAACCTCATCAGACACTTTGGTTTTGAGAAATCCTGCCTCCTTTACTTAAAGTTATTATCTGAATAGAAGATGTTGCTTAAGACAAAATAGAACAAAAAGAGGAAGGAAACCATTTCCTTGTGGAACAGTTTTGGCCATTTAAGACTTAACACACAATAAAAATACTCCCTGTATTACCATTACTCACTTCAGCAGCTACTCAAAGTTCACAGCAATTCAAAGAAAAGGCCAAATTTCTCGAAGCAGAATCAAAGGCACTTGAGATTTCCTGAGATTACAGGCCACAGACATACATAAAGAAGCTCAATAAAAGTATTTCATATTATATTGTGTATTGTAATTTTATAAATGCCTATGCAAAGACTTAGCCACTCTATCAACCGACATGCAATAGAATTTTAAATCATTTTTCTTCCAACTGGTATGCACTCATGGAAGGTACTCACTTTTGAGCTATGTTTTTACATTTGTTTACCACATTTTATTTAGGTTAAAAAAGAACAGGAAAAAATACCCCACTTTTCTAAATCACTTGTATGAATTACAAACAAGCTCTCTAAAGAGTTCTAAAGAATTCAGCTCTCTTGGCTAATTAACTGCCAGAGCACTTATTGAGCTAAATACTGTGTGTGAAAGAATCAGTATAGATGCATATGCATGCTCTGGGCTGAGAATGGGGTTCTGAACCTCAACTCTTTTCTCCTTTGCAAACTGAGAGGACAGGAATGGTGGAGGGGATGGATATTAAAGTACCTCACAGGTGCCCAGCACATTTATAGACCAGAGGAGTCAAAATGACTCCTCAAATTTGGGAAAAAAATGACAAAACAAAAAAGATCATCCTAAAGAGGAGCCCAGAGAGCTCAATCTGTTACGATTCCTTCAGGTGATTCTGTGATTCAACCAGGAAATAGAGCCAGAAACCTTGTAGCTTCTAAGCATCACAGATATTTCAATTTTGGTTTTTATTTACATATACTCATAAAAAATGGTTTTATGTTAAATGTTTGAAAATATCACACTTGACATATACTATGAATATTGCTATGGAAAAGAGTTTTCTTAGAAAGGTAACTTTTGTAACTGATTGTTTAATATAATCTTTCAACCTTAACTTTTTTTCTAGTGCACTGAAATTTTTATTAATTTTTTTTAATGTTTCTTTTTTGAGAGAGACAGAGACAGACAGAGCACAAGCAGAGAAGGGGCAGCAAGAGAGGAAAACACAGAATCCAAAGCAGGCTCCAGGCTCCAAGCTGTCAGCACCGAGCCTGACTTGGGGCTTGAACTCACGAACCCTGAGAGCATGACCTGGGCCCAAGTCAGACACCCAATTGACGAAATCACTGCGGCGCCTCCAGTGCACTGAAAGTTTTGAATTTGCTTCAGTCATTATAGGGGAAAAAGGTGAAGTTTAAAGTCAAAACTTTCCCACTCCTGATAAGAATTGTAATTTGTGAAATAAATAACATCTCTGTTGGACAGGCCTTGAGCTAGATCCTAGCCTATGTCAGGTGCTTTCTGTGTACATAAAAAGATCTCAATATTCTTTAGGACCGACAGATTTTAGGATAACTAGAAAGGATCCCTTTCCCTAAGCCATTATCTGGTCATCATATCTGAGAATACTTTGAAGGACCTGCTTAAGGAAAAGTCATTTTGATTTTCAGTTAAGTCACTTCAAATGGAAATGATCTGGGTAACATACTAAATTGCTTTAAACACAACCTACAGCATCAATGACTGAACATAAGTCATCAATGGAAATAATGAAGCTGGACTCAGAAAACACACAGCTCAGTGCACCTGGGTGGCTCAGCTGCTTGAGTGTCTAACTCTTGTTCTTGGCTCAAGTCCTGATCTCATGTTTCTTGATTTTGAGCCTTGTGTCAGGCTCCTGGCTGACAGTTCAGAGCCAGCTTGGGATTCTCTCTCTGTGTCCCTCCCCTGCTTGCGTTCAAGCACGCACATGCCCTCTTTCTCTCTAAATAAATAATCTTTAAAAAAAAAAAAAAGAAAAGAAAACACACAGTTGAGGGCTCTTCAGGGAGGTGGGACCGAGTAAAGGGGTGAAGAGAAGGAGACTCGGACACTGATGCAATGTGTTCTCTGCTAGGACGACTCAGGCACCTTTTGGGAACAGCTCTACAGGTCATTGTTATGGTGAACTACTCACTTTGCTAAAAGGGAACAAAAGAGCTGAGGCAACTTAACAGTGAGGTGTGTAACTTTTGGTAATGTGTAATTTTAACCTCTCTGTGCCTGAATTTAATCTCCTATAAAATAAGGGAAATGATAGTACCTACTTCAAAGGGTTCTTGTGAAAATCCAGTGCGTTCGCCTGTGTAAAACGAGTAGCACATGACCATGCAGAGCAGGTGCTCAGCAAGTGGGGGCCAGCAGTGGGTCAGGGTACTATCGCTAGAGGCACCCGGTGCCCATCCTCTGCATAGACCAAGCCACGCAGGATTGCAAAGAAGTGTCAAAATTCCAGTGTTCTAAGAGCAAGAAGAAACCCTAGAAATAAGTCCTCTTTCTGTTTGGAGGGTTGGCTTCAGACTAGCACGTTTCATTTAGTCCATGTATAAAGAAATAGGCCACTATTTAAGACTAAAAAACCCATAAAAACTGGAATTTCGATCTCCCTTTAAAACCTAAGGCCATCTGCCCACACTGGTGACTTCTGAGTGGGACTACTCCCCTTGGACCACACGGAGGCTCTCCTGTTTGCCACTGTCTCCACCACTCCTGAATGCCCTTTGGCATTAAACAAGGTGTGGGTTGGCATTGCACAGTTTTCAAAAGCAAGGCTTTTGTCTTTTAAGAAATCAAACAAATCAACCCCCAAATCCTCTCTCTGTACCTGTTTCCCTACCAAAAGTGGAAAAATAGAATGTCAGCCCTTAGAGGAGATTTGACCTTTCTCATACCTGGCCCACTTGGGCCATTTACACAATTTGGTATAATGTAGGGATTACATTCGCGATGCCTCGTCTAGTTCAACACCTCTTCTCTTACAATTATGGAAAATGAGGACCCCAGGGAGTTGAGGTGACCATCTGAGGTCACAAATCTTGTTAGTGGCGGAAATTGTACCCATGTGCAGGTCTTTTCCCCCTCTCACTGATGCTTCTGCTTTTCCATCCGCTGTTTCCTCTGGAGCTACTGTAGGTGGAGTCCAGGTTCCAAATGAAGAAGCAGGAGAGGAGCCTATCAGCTGTGGCAAGGAGCCGCCCAGGCTGCCACAGACACAAGAGGCCCGTACACGGGGCCGTTCACTGGTAGCGGTGGGGTTATCCTTTCTTAGTCAGGGTTCCTGTCTTAAATATTCTTTTTTTGGTAAGATTTTATTTTTAAGTAATCTCAATACCCAATGTGGGGCTCAAACTCATGACCCCAAGATCAGGAATTGCGATTTCTACATATTCAGCCAGCCAGGTGCCTCCTGCCCACCACCCCCAACCCCCACCCCGCTGTTTTTGGGGGTTTTTTTTTGTCTTGAACTCTGATGGCTGAAGCAGAGGAAAGGATGTCCCTTTCTAGTGATTGCTTCATTTCATCTGTGCTTAATCCCCACCTTTCATGTCTAATCATGATTTCTTTTCTAATGTGTTTCCTAACTTACTTAACTAAATGATATGGTGGCCCGGGTGACGAGAATATATAAGATGACATATAAGAAACCCCTAAACACTTAAAGTGAATGAGCCAGTGAAAGAAACAAAACACAAGAGAAACTGCACATATTTCTACTTGTTCAGGTTCCTCCAAAGACAATCTTTGAGGTCTCTCTTTCCCTCCAATGAAACGAGACTGTCCTAGGTACCAGGTCTAGGTATTTCCCTACGTGCACATCATGATGGTATTTCTCTTACTCATGTGCCTTCCTCATCCAACAGATGACAGGTGTGAACATTAAAGGGCTTATTAATTTATCTCAGTTTACTTCCACTTATTATTTTTTATTGTATTTTGACAGAGACTCTGTGAGCTGGAGAGTTTAGACTGTGCTCATCCCCCCCCACTCGTGCCCCCATCAAACCGTCCCACAGACAAGGGCTGTTTTAGTCTACAGATCTTACTTAGGATAATTTATCTCCAGTTTACCACTAACCATTTGCTAGAGTTGAATCAGGCCTCTAGAAATAAGGGTGAAACAGGCGTACCCTTAGAAATGAGCATGATAATACCTATTTTAGAGACCGCTGGAATGAATAAATGAGATCCATTTTGTGCCCTTCATAAACTGTACAGCACATATGTATCCTAACAGATGCTGTATTAAAACACTAGGGATGTAAGGTGTTCTGAGAAAGGCAAGCTGTGGGACTCAGGAGGAAGCTCATGTCTCTGGGTTCCATTTCAAGAGACAACAGAGGCCAAAACAAACAAACAAACAAAACAAAAACAAAAAACAAAGACGGAAAACAGATTATTAACACTAAGTCCTGGTCAAGAGCAAGCGCCTCCAGGAGAGCAGTGTGGTGTTTGGTGTCATCTTCCTGTGAGTTCCCAGAACCCGTCTATGCAGACTGCTCTTTTGGCCCCAATCACACTGTTGCATATATTTGATTATTGGCCCTCCCTCCCAACTCTCCAGCATCTTACGAATTGAGCTTTCCAGGAAAAGGTCTCTGTGAGGCAGGCATCTTTGTATCTCTAGCACTTAGCTTGCTGCCTGCTAGGAGCCACTGGCCTCCTGGGTTAATGTTACTTAGTGTGACAGACAGACAGACAGACAAGGCTTGGCTTGCCCCGCCCCCCACCAGAGATGTCCACAACCCAATCCCTAAAACCTATGAAGATGGCACCTCATGTGGCAAGAGGGACTTTGCAGATGTGATTAAATGAAGGATCTGGAGATGGAGAGATAATCCTGGCTGTGCCCCATGTAATTAAGGAGGGAGGAGGGTCAAACTCAGAAAAAGGAAACAGGCCAACGTGACCAGAGTTTGGAGTGATGGAGTTCGAAGATGGAGTTAAAAACCACAAGCCAAGGACTTCTAGAATCTGGAAAAGCTAAGGAAACAACTGTGTCTTGAGGCCTCAAGGAAGAATATTGTCCTTCTAGTACCACAAGTATAAATTTTTGACCTCCAGAATTATAAGGGAATAAATTTGTGTGGTTTTAAGTTTGTAAATACTTACACTAAGTATTTGTAATAAGTTTGTAAATATTACAAACACTAGGTTTCTAATAGCTGAAATAGGAAATAAAAACATGTAGATAAAAAGTAAATGCATACCTGTTATTTGAATAAATGGGAAAATGAACAAAAAGAAAGAGCTCTAAATAAAAATGGGAATGACCTAGATTTGGGTTCCAACAGCAAGCTGGGTGACTTGGGCCCCATCATTTAATCTCTCTGGAACTCCTCCTTGTGAAGATCGGAGGGCATGGAGATAGACTGATTAGGGTTCAAGGCTCTTCTGGGCTATTTCACTTTGTACATGTTTGGGCAAGTGGTCAGCTCTTGGAGCCTACGTCCACATCTATAAGATGGCACAATAGTGACACAACTGTTGTGGAGAACGAATGAGCTACAATCTAGTCGCGTTCAATGGGACTCTGAGTTAGGCGCATGTGAAACTGAAGGAACATAAAAATGTTACTAATGTCACTTCCTGCACCAACCTTCACATCATGAAAATTCTCCAAATTAAAAACAAGTCAAGGGTTGTGCCATGTCACGTGAAGCTGGTAAACTGTGAACCACTGCCTGAGCATGGTGGGTCGGCTTCAGCTGCGAACAGAAATACCCACTTGTCCTTTGAGGAAACCCATGGTGAATTATAAAAGGTACAAACAACACAAGTAACACATTACGAGTGGCCTCCAGGAGCACACCCCTAGAACAAACTATGACCACCCTTTAATGCATGCAAAGAAATTAGCCTGGGTCTGGAACACAGGAAGGTATTACTCTGTGATTATTATATTAACTCACTGATAAAAGCCTCAGAATAAACACTTCATAGTGGAAAATGAAACAAACTCCAGCTTTCCCATGGGCTTAAGCGTTGCCCGGGCCTCCGGCTCCTGTCAGAGAAATCGCACAGTTGGAAAATCTGAGTCCGGTGTGCTCTTACCACCCCCTATTATGAAGTAATATATTTTCCAACTCTTACCGAAAACAGGGAGTGTTAACTATGTCCTTGACTGACACTGCCACGCACATCTTGTGTGCCCTTTTTTGTGCCTCTCAGACATATTTAGACTAGAATCAGTGACATGAAAGGGACCTTCTTGGGACTCAGTGCCACCCAGCAACACTCTTTTCTCTTCGTTCTGTGCCTAAAACTCCCAGAAAACAAGGTTTTGCCTGGTACATACTAGAAGCTCAAGAAATATCTGTTGAATGTGTAAGTGACTTCTTTGGATCATACAACCCATGCCTCTCTTCCAGATGATGAGCCACGGGCTAATTTGAGCAATGACTAAAAAAATCCCTTCCATGTTGCGTGAATTCAAGTTAATAATGGTCTCCTCCCCCGAGAGAGGAGCTAATTCCTCAAATCCAATAGACTGGGTTATAGAGAGGAAATAGTCCTAAAACACATTTTTAAAACTGTATCTGTTTGTCTAAGTAGCTTCCAGTTTTACAAAATGAATTCTGATGCTAAGTGCCCCATAATGAGGTGATCTGGAAAAGCGTAAGAGCAACACTGAACTATTTAGCTCTAACTAAAGCCTAGTATTACCCATGAGGAGGAACAAATGACTTACATTTCAGATTCTTTTTTAGACTGCACAAAACCACTCGATGCGGAACCAAGTTTTACTTGTACTTCCTTTTTCTACCAAAGCACACATAATATTTGGGAAAGCTTTAGAGTGAGGAGGACTTAAATCCTTACCCTAACTGCAGGCGACCACACATCAGGAAAAGCTGAGCAAGCATTCCATGTGTAAAGACCACCCCTCGAGAAGAATCTAAACCTTTTCCCTCGAAATGGACATTAGTGATTTTTTCCCTATGGTTTTTTTTTGACACTAACTTTCATCTCTTCTCTGGTAGCTTAAGTCAATGCCTTGTACTGTTTTCCCTGGAGCTGGAGACCAGATGTCCCCCTTATCCCAAAGTAGCCCTGTATGCATCAAGAGTCACCACTAAGTGCACACACTTCTTGAGGCTAACCGTGCCTGGATTTCTTAACTTTGTATAATACTAGGACATTTATTATCTGATTCCTTCAGATTTTCTTCATAACAGGGTTGGGTTGTACACCCCTGAATCTATACACGGAGGGAAAATCATGTGACGACATCTCTACCAGTCAGGTTTCTGTGCTTGCCTCCCCAGACACGCTTGCTTGTTAGTCAGAAAAAATCTAGGGCTGCCCAGGCCTTGCCCAATTTCCTTGGCTTGTTTAGCTTTTTGAGCTCCTGGTGCTTAGTTGTGCAATGGATATCAGGTCTCTATTTGTAATCTTAAATGCTTGTCAATAAAATTCTTCAGTTTCTCTATGTTGAGTGCCTGTGCTCTTTCTGTTGTATGCCCCTTTGCCACCCTGCCAGAGCCGTCCCATCTGTGTGGCCAACTTGGGGCACGCTCCGATCGGATGCCCTGCTTGCCTCCTAAGCTGGTTTGCTAGTGTTAAAGACCCATGGAGGACCATCAGAAGATGATGACTGCTTACACTGTCCACCGCTTACTCAACCTGCATCTCTTCTGACTCCACAAGGCCCAAGGTGCAAGGCCACAACCATGAGCACAGTATACGAGCATGACCTCATCCAGCTCCCCCATGTCCCCTCAGTCTCACCATCAAGATTTTTATCTCCTCATGCCGTGATTTACTTACTGTGAGCTTCTTACTCTTCTTGAGCCTGCCATGCAAATTCATATGACTGCACCTGTCTCTAGGCTACCCCTCTGCTGGCGATGTCCTTTTTCCTGTTCTCTATCCCTCAGACCCCTACATGTCATACCTCTGAAATATACCAAGTGTCATAACTTCTTGAAGATATGACATGTAACTACCCAGACAGGATGAGTCACTCCCCTCCATACTCCCAGAGAATGCTATAGATATTTCTCTTATCACCCTGACCACAGAGTACTATGGTACTTTTTATTTAATTATTTTGAGAGAGAGAGAGAGAGAGAGAGAGAGAGAGAGAGAGAAAGAGAACATGAACAGGGTTAAGGGTAGAAAGAGAGAATCCCAAGCAGGCTCTGCACTGTCAGCATGGAGACTGATGCAGGGCTCAAACTCACAAACTGTGAGATCATGACCTGAGCCTACATCAAGAGTCAAATGCTTAACTGACTGAGTCACCCAGGCACCCCAGTACAATGGTACTTTGATAGGTTTCTCTGTTTCATTATAAACTTACTTTTTGCTGCTTCCTATGACCAAATCTGCAACTTGTTTCACAGAGTCCAAGAAATGAAGGAGTTAAATAAACATGTATGTGATTCCTTAAGCAGAGGTGACTGTGTAGCCCCCAACGCAAGGTCTGGACCATACTGGCTTATTTATCTCTGGGCTAGGGGAGACAGAGTTAGAGGAATACAAGAAAAACAAGCCAACTTGCATCCAGCCAAGAGTAAGAAATATGGTGTACCTGATATACCACTATATTAACAGTTTCTTCTTTTTTCTGCTCTGGAGGTCCTTGACTCTGCAATAGATTTCGCACTGTTTCTTCCATCCTGAGAAACAGACAAACAAAATATATAAATAATTTCTTTAAAAAAGGTGGTTTGATTAACACGAGGCTATTCTAGTTCATAGAGATATTTCTTCAGTATACTTCCTAAGCTTATACCTGGAAATCTCTTTTCTCTTCTTTCTTCTTCATCCCCTCTATTAGGAATCTGTCGTGAAGACCTTTAAAATCATTCTTCAGCGTGTCCCTGAGTTCTCTCTTTCTCTTTACCATTCAGGTCCCTCTCCTTGGCCTCCTGCATTTGTACTCATGCAAACATCTCCCAATATCTCTCTTCACTTTCAATCACTCCCTTTTAATATGACACAATGTCACCACATTAATCTTCCTGAAATACCACTTTGATTTTCTTAAATCAATTTTCAAAGTTGACGAATATTACATGAATGCGTCTTCGCTGTTAACGTACCGTTATATCTTTCCAGGGAGATCTTTCCGTGTCAGCACACGACTGTCTACTTTTCTTTCCAGGTACTTCCTGGTATTTCATGGTACGAACACACCATGTATTCTTTAACCATTCTCTACTGATGGGACTTATATTACTTCAGAATTTTTATTTTTTCAAATTATAAACATCTACGCATACAAATTAGTATTTCTATGGGTCATAATGTAACATATATTGTATGCTTTAATCCTATATTATCTGACATTCCTACTTCCAATACCCATTCCCCACCGCCCAAAAGTAAATAGTAAGAAAAAAATACTCATTTCCATTTTGAGACAATGTCTCATGTTGTTGCTCCTTCTTGAAGTGCCGAATCCTGCATTTTCTCATTTCCAACCGTCTTTCAAAATCTACTTCAACTTCACTACCAAAGAGACATCTTCGCTCCCCTCTCTGCATTTCCTTGAAGTTTTATAGCCTTATGCTTTACATCACTCATTCTATCACTTAAAAACTCCCCACTTGAATGCTCAAATATTTCATATATGCATGTTCTTGCTTCTAAAACTAATTACACTATATGCAATAGAACCATGTCATAGATTTCGTATGTATCTCCCCCAACTACAGATAGATACCCAGTAGACATTGCTATATGAATCCTTTGTTAATTCCTTTAAAACATACTAAATAGTTGCTCTGCGCCAGGCATTGATCATGTATATTCAAACTGTATTTGAATGAGGGCCTTGGGACCCATCCGTGAGGCTACATGGACCAGATTCTTAGAGGGAGACACCTGAATAAGATGCACCGAACACAGTGAGTGCTCTCTTGCCCAGAAAACGAGTTGACTGTCTCATCCTGAAGACTGTATTTCAGCGACTCAGTATGATACTAGTTTAGAAGACTCGGGGGAATGCAGGACAATCCAGCTTCTCTTTCTACCTAAAAGCTTCTGACAGGCAAATTAAGGGCACCAGGAGGCCAATGAATTCCACGAAGAGGCGAGACCATTACACTAAACAAAGGAGTATAGTTCCAAATGCCAAACTTTCTAATATGGCATAAAACTACTTAGTGGCAGAGTGAGGAGGTTGCAGATAAACTGGGCTAGTTCAAATCTAGATTATAATTGGGGAAATTCTGCCTTCACAGGGATGCCGCCAAGATCCACTCAAGATTTTAGAAGATAGTGGACACTGATTATGAGTGCCCAAAGAGTAATTTGTGACTACCTTTATATAAGCCATTTCTGTTCATCCAGACAGGAGAGCAAAATCTGGTTCCCTGTATTTTCACAAGTCTTACATTATTAATGATAGCAACAAAACTAAACAGTACTTTCAACTTGTCAAAGAACTCTCATCTACTAATCATTATAATATACTTTTAAAAGATCATTACATCTATTTGGTGGATGAGAAAGCAGAGACGCAGAAAGGTTAAAGGCTAACTTACAGGATCACAGCTCATTGTGTAGGTTAGGATTGAGCCATTTTTCCTGAATATAAGAATGGCTTCTTTCCACTAGGTCTTATTTACATACAGGAAATGATTTTAAATGAAGGAGAGTCTTAACTTCTAATGAACTACCTTGGTGAACATCTATTGGATGCTGAGTCCAAAAAGGCAAAAATACCATTTCTGACCTTAAACTCTGAGAGAGGTTAAGATGTCATAGGAGAGACAAACTAAATTTATTTAAAAAAAACGGATGAAGAAGGCACAGATTCTGAAGTATTAAGTGATCAGAGCTGATTTCTAATATTCTATTTCCCTGTATGAAAAAAGTTATCTCTAGAATGGTAGTGGATTTTCCAGGACGTTTGCGTAATCTGTCACAAACAAAATAAAGTAATGATGATGGTCAGGAGGTGCCCCACATCAGGCAGCCTGTGTCGGAGCAATCAGAGCCTGGCCTCCAGTGTCCCAAATATCAATCCACTTTCTTCCCTTAGCACACAGGCTGCAGGTCTTTTTTGTTTCAATCTGTATTTCATTCATTTATAAATATTTGGTTTACAATGTGTCCCAAATTTGTTAGATTCAGTTAAAATTAAATCTTGTCTTCTTTTAATAAGTTAAAATATACCTCTGTCAGTGCATAGCTTGCTGAATTATCTCTTCTGTATAATTAAAAGTTCTATGCGCAAGTTGCTAGATCAAGAAGAAAAACATCTATTCACCTTCCCCCATTTTTTCTTGGCATTATATTGAGAAAAAAAAGAAAAGAAAAGAAAAGAGGTAGGCAGAAGTTGTTAGATTCTCAAGCAGCCAAGACCCACAGTAATACTGTGAACATTTTTTTCTGGCACGTCTTCATGATTAATTAAAACCAATTACATTTCCAAGCCGTATCTTGGAACAGAGTTGCAGGGACCCATCCCAACCTTTGGTAAAAAATTAAGTTGCCTCAGCTTTTCATAACCTCTATGAACCTGGTAATAGAGAAAATATTTTCAACCTGATGAGAAGATGCTATTATTTATTCCCTGATGACATCTTCTTTCTTTTAATTCTCATTTAGCAAACATCTCTCTTCATTTTCCTGAAAACCAAAGACTGTGAAGCACTATCCATTGTCATTTGACACCCAATGGTATTTTACTTCATTCTGTTATTTTGATAGCTGATGTGTGAGGGTTTGCATAACAGCCTTTACATAGAACACTTGCACTGTTTTCCAAATATGGCTAAAAATAAGCTGATTTCTTTTTCCAGATCAGATGTGGGCATGGACTTTTTTTTTCTTTTCTTTCTTTCTTTTTTTTAAACCGCTGATTGGTTTAAAATCACCCCTAATCCATGTCTTCAAGCCCCCCCTTTTTTTCTTTTTGGTCTGATCTGTGCCTAAGTCCTTTCTTCTCCTAAATACTGGTCATGTGACAGTCAACGAAAAATACATAGGCCTTAATTACATGTGTTGATATGTTTTAAGTTTTAATGTATATTAAGAAAACTATTTTTAAAAAGTTAGTTCCTACACACATCAGAGGAAAAAAAAACTAAATTCATTTGTCAACAGTGCATTTCAGATTCCACAGGTATAAATGTAGGAGTTTTTGCTTCATGACACACTAGATACAGATCAGAACATTAGACTGCAGTGTTCTTTTGTGACTCCTCTGATCACATATTCAGTTTAGCATACCTTCATTTTTGACAGAAATAGAACAAAATAAATGCTGAATAAGAAGCCACTCTCCCCAAATCAAACTGATAACTGATAGGGCTCTTTCAACTGAAAAAAGAACTGAGTCATATTTCAAGAAGTATTTTAATGGGTGCTTGCAGATTAATCACATAACACATTAATAATGACATTAACAACGAAATTATTCAAGATTCCCTCACTGTCTCTCATGTGAAAGGTTGCAAGGCCTAATTCATTCATTTCTGCCTTATTAATGATCTCTGAGTTTCTGGAGTTTGGTATCTCTGCTTTGTTTCTTACTTTATCTCTAGCAACTCTGCATAGCTACTGTTACCAGATAAGTAGTCCATAAATTCTTTTTGAGTGAATGAATGAATCTAATAGTTTCTTCACTCATCCATCCCTTGGCTCCTTTCCATTTCCACACAGGCCAATATGTATTTCTAAGGGGTCAGAGAGAAGTAGCGACAGCTGAGAGGCACCAGCAAGGCTGGAGGGTAACTTTTGCGCCAACATTAGGGCTAAAATGCCCAGCTCCTGGTCATTAGTTAAACAAACTGACTCTCTCCCAGAAATAACTCCTTGCTTTTCTGACACCAAATGTGTAGTCCAGAGTTGGTATTAAGTTAAACTAAGCTAATTAGCTTAGATGGCTAGAACAGCACCTTAATGAGGCCAGGGTTCTAGCTTCAGTCCTTCGCCTGGACACCCTTTAACACCTTTGGACCCGTGGCTGCAAACCTCTGCACAGACAGTCCAGTGCTCTGTCACTGGGACAGAGGACAGAATCATCATAATGAAAAACACAGTTTGCATGACCTCCCATATCATTTGCTTTCAATTTCTTTTTCCCATTCTACGTCCATTGCTTTGCTCGACAACTCATTCTACCTCCCCATTTTAATTGCAGTACAAAACTTTCTTCACGTTTAGGAGTAGAAAGAAAAGCCTACTAATTTTCAATTCCAAGAGCAAACTGTTCATGTGGAAACTCTGCTGCTTTAGTATAGGGTTCTGCCCAACTGAACCCACTTGTTTCCTCAGAAAATGAGAGTTTCCTCACTAAAAGCTAGCACAGCTAGGCGTGTAAGCATGGACAATCCCCAGGTTGGCTGTGACTTTGATGTTCTTAACCCGGCCTCTGCTGATCCCCACAGCAACAGTTAGGAACAGTAAATCTACACTGAAAGCAACTGAAAACTTCACAGAAACTGAAGCTCACTCTGGATAAATGTCGGAGGGCCAGAATCTCTTCCTTCTTTCCTGGATGATATATATTTTTAATTCAGCACAAATTTTGCAAGAATAACACTGTTGCCCAGAAACCACAGTGCTCTAATTCACTCCTGGGGATGCAGTACCATTCGTAAACAGATCGAAAGGTGCTAGTCCAATTTGAATTACTGCATCATATTCTCTTCAGGGCCATCTGTATGTGAGCAGAGAGCATACATGATGCAGTGTGTTTTTCATTACGATGATTCTGTCCTCTGTCCCTTCTGTCCTAGGAAGGCCTGTGCTGATTCCGCATGGGGAGCTCCCTGGATGGGGAGACACAGACATGGAGAAGGCAGGGAGCAGAGATACCGTTCAGGGGAGAAGCTGCATTTTCCACGTGGACTTGAAGGGACTCCCCTGAATGTTAACAAGCCAATCTCAAGTATTTTTGCTCAGTGGTGGCAAAACATAAAGGTGAATTTATGGATTCATGTGACTGTTAAGTTCATACTCATCCAGAGAGAAAAAAAGAGAGGGAGAACCATGGGTGTGTGTGAGTGCCAGAAAGAAGGGTAGCACACCAGCTTTCACTATGCTGGTGCTCTTTGAACGCAGGGTTTGTACTGTATTCCAAGAACACTTAGGCCTGTAAAATGGGTTGCTTCCCTTTATGGAGTGGAGGTTTTAATTAATGTAATAATTATTATTATTATGATGTCTTATTAATATAAAATACACAGCTAATATAATCACCATGTCTAGTCTCATGAGCTCATCTACTAACTTCTAAATCTATCCTTGTATAAAGAATTTTTAAAAACAAATCCTTACTGAATTTTAATTAGAGGCTATTCTGTTCTACAGACCTCATGTACCAACTTGGAACATCATTTTTCCATTTCTTAAACTGAGAATTTTATAATTTGGTCTAGACAAGGAATAATAAAATGGGAACTGGACAATCAAGATTTCTTTCTAAATATTCACTATACTTTTGAAAGTTTAAATAAAGCAGTATAATGATGTTACTCAAGATGAGGTTCACCATGTTGCAGACAAGTTGTGTTTCTCCACAGTTTTAACTGGCCCCTCAGCAGATAGTTAGACCCCAAAGAATGCACCAAACATACGACACTTCATTCTTTCATGGTTCCAGATGCATGAGGGATATGACCCAGAGAAAATTAAGTAACTGAAGGAAATGATTGGACTTGATTCTCATTGACAAACTCATCTTGAATTGGAATCTTGTTTTCCATATCTTAAAGGTTTTTTATTTGGGGGGGGGGGACTTTGACAAGTGTTAAGTCATTAAAGCTTAGGGAGGCTGAACCAACAGGGAACTGGATCTGAATAATGTACAAGGCAGCACAATAAGTAAATGGTGCTAATCTGTTACAATATTTTCATTTGTTTGTTTGGGTTTGGGTTTTTTGGTGTGTAGGAGAAGAGCGGGAAAATCCAACTGGCCCTATCTGGGATCAAACTATAGCAGTTAATTTCCTCACTAAAAGGTACAATTGTGGCAAAGAAGTGTGTCATGAATCTATAAAACTGGCTTCTGTAGCCTCACAAATGTCAATAGGGCATTGTCACTGGGCCTGGTCTTTAAATCACATAGTTCTCATGGCGTTTGATCCACAATATTTCAGAGTGGCTTCTCTTAAGCAAGTAGATATGCCAAAAGCATAGCATATACAGAGTGGTGTTATCAAAGCCTCTCCCAACCTCAACTCCTGTGGCCACAATACAGTCAGAATATCTCAGTCCCTGGCACTCCCGAAGTGACAAAGGTGGGAGTGGGGGAAGATATTCTAATCAGCAATATAGCTTAGGTCAAATAACTTCCCCTTCCTCCCTTCCTCCCTCCCTCCCTCCCTTCTTTCCTTCCTTCCTTCCTTCCTTCCTTCCTTCCTTCCTTCCTTCCTTCCTTCCTTCCTTCCTTCCTTCCTTCCATCCTTCCAGAGAGAAAGCAAGTTGGGGAGAGAGGCAGAGAGAGAGAGAGAGAGAGAGAGAAAGAGAACCCTAAGCAGTCACTGTGCTCAGTGTGGGACCTGACACAGGGCTCGATCCCACAACCCTGGGTTCATGACCTGAGTTGAAATCAAGAGCTGGATGCTCAACTGACTAAATCACCCAGGCACCTTAGAAAAATAATTTTCTAAGCCTCAGTTTCCTTATCTACAAAATGGATATTTCATGCCAGCTCTACCTACCTCAGAGAGAGGTTAGGAGGATTCAATGAGACAAAATGTAAAATGTCACATAAATTGGCACTTATTTTTATTGTGGTTTATAAAGATAGTTCTTTCAGAAGTCAAGGCCCTTTGACATAGAGATCCTTTGGTAGTGGTACAAAAGGGCAGAGAAGAGGCTCCTTGGGAGTACCAGCCAATCAAGTTAATACTTTATGGAAGCACCTACCCTTTATTGCCTTTTCTAGAAAGTGTAGAGAGAAATAGCACCTCTCTGAGTTTCAGACAACAGCTGGTTTGGAGGATAACTTACTATATTGGTCATGATATGGTAGTTTAGGCTCTAGTAACAAACAATCCCAATAGGTCACTGACTTAAGAAATAACTAAATTTCTTACTGACACAATGTCTGACCACCTTAGCAGTCAAGGATTCTCCTGAGGTAGAGCGGTTCTATGGGCTGGTTTCCCAGGACAGTCCAGTTGATGTCTACTATACTGGGATAATTAGTAATAGCACCCTTTTTATTGCAAAAAAAACATCCATGGAATATCTCAAGTATCCTCACTTCTCCATCTTCTCAGCATGAAACTTTCATCATTGCTGAAAAGAGAAACTGGAGAATGTTATAGAGAGATTTACTGCCTCATTCTAGAACTTCACTTCAGTTGAGGGCTATTGACCAGAACTAGTCACCAAATAACTGCTAGGGCTAGTGATAAATTTAGTCTCATGAGAGCCCATCAAGGAGAAGAGAACCAGTTATTGGTGCTAACATAATGGCTTCCAAACTCGTGTTGTCAGAACTGAAGACATACATAGAACTAAGTTTCAGTGACTGCCAACTCTGCCTGTGTAACCATACAAAGTTGTTTCTAGGTGACTTGTGTCCAAATCAAAGGCAAGAAGTACTGGTCTTACTGGCCCTTTCTTACTGGGTATTACTCTTCTCCCTCGGCTGGGCAACTGAGCTGTCACTGCTGAAACTTCTCTCACTTCCCAGCTAGATATTGATTGTCACCCTTCTTTCATTCATGCCAAATTGATTGCCAGCCTATGCAATTAGTCTCTCTGAGCCTTCTGAACTGTTCACAAATGTGTTCCCTCTGATCGAAGAATCTTCAAACAAACACCTTCAAAGTCTGCCTTGCTTTGAAGAACACACTATTAAGCTTCGGCACGACAGTGGATAGTCATGTTTTTGATGCAGCTTATTTTATAGTAAGTATCTGTCAACATGGAAAATCAGCCTGCACTTCCACAAAACTTGTGTAACTTTCCAAATTTTACTGGCAAGGAAAATGGAAGAGATGGATTCTCAGTGGTGTTAGTGGAGGGAGATATCTAATGTTTTACTACTCCTTATCATAGAGTCCTTATTTAAAATACCATCACTACTCAAGACATGGCAGTAACAGGCATGCTTGACCCTTAGAAACTCTGAACTGTAGAAATGTGTCAAGATTTAACCAGTAAAAGTGAAAACTGGGGAAAAGAAGTCAATTTAAAATCTGCTTCTATGTTAGATTTAACAAAAAAAAAAAAAAGAAAAAGGAAGGATCAGAGTAATATACTATCCATATTATTTCCCAAAGTAAATTGTGGGAGATCACAAAAATTCATTTTGTCAATCATAATAATCATCTCATATTTGGATAGAGATGTTTCTGCTGATTCCCATAAGAAAAGATTCTCTCCTTCCCCTCCTGGTCTCCGAGCATCTTTCAGGCTCCAGTCTAAGTCTCCCCTCCTTTTTTCCTGACAACTCTGCCCCACAGAAGTCTGTCCTTAGGCCACTGAAATCATTTTCGCTGGAACACTCTACAGGAAATGACCAAGGGTTCTCATTAGAAGTTCAGATTCCCAGGTCCACCCAAGACCCAGTAAATCAGAATCTCTGGGAGTGGAAGCCAGGAATCTGTGTCTTTTACAAGCATATTCTTTCACATTAACCTATGAGAATCTATGTCTTACTCTCATGTCCTCCCGAACGCTCATACACTAGCTGGCACTGTTGAATATTACAAGAACAATTTCATGCCCAGGTTCCTTAGTTTTACAACTATTTTTTTAGCTTGTTAAAGGCTCCAAAGTGGATCCCATGTCTCCCTCTATCACCCACATTACATAGTGGAGTACCAATTGATCTTGGTAGGTGGAACTTCCCCTAAATTGTGGAGTCATTTACTTTTGGGGTATATCCAATGTTGAAATCGAAAGGGAAAAGCGTATTTAGATGAATTTAATTTTAATTCCAAAAGCAGAAAACTTAAAAATAACACCTGCGATATGAATAATTACTCACTCATTTATTCAATCACTCATTCATTAATTTATCTATTCCTTTATTTGAGAAGCATGCTTACTGTGTGCTTTGTGCTATTAGTAGCAATTCAAGTAAAGAAAAACTGCCAAGTACGGGAGACAGGCAGACCAACAATCACCCTACAGTGTAATCAGTGTCGGAAGAAAATGCTATGAAGGTTTAGATATATAAAAGGGTAAAAAAGGCTCTCTTGGAATCCTGATCCACACTAAAGTTTGGGAAAGGAGCAGGACGTGGCTTGATGGAGAAGGTATTTTGAAACATAACTGCTGCTTTTGTTTGCAATTTTTAAATTGTTTATTGTACGTTTTCCTAATGAGAAATATACTTAAGCGCATGCATACTAGTCTATATATGTCTACTGAAAATAAAAGTACTCCATTTTAGTTTTGTACAAGTGTTGGCATTTTAATCAAATACAAAGCATTTTAGGGGCATGTGGGTGGCTCAGTCAGTTAAGCGTCCAACTCCTGATTTTGGCTAGATCACAATCTCATGTTTCATGAGACTGAGTCTCACATTGAGTTCTGGGTTGACAGCATGGAGGTTGCTTGGAATTCTGTCTCTCTCTCTCTTTCTCTCTCTCTCTCTCTCTCACTGCCCCTCCCTAGGTCATGCGTGCAAACACACTCTCACTCTCTCAAAATAAATAAGCAAATTTTTAAAATGCAAAGCATTTTAAATCCTTGTTAACACAAATCAGTTAAGGTTCTTCCAACTGAATTACATATATTTAAAGTTATGTTCATTGATTCATAGAAGCTTCATAACCGCATTTCACATAATGCCAGCCAGGGCCTCTAGGTAATGCTTCCCCAGTGGGCACATATTCATATTCTGAGCACTTGTCTCATTATGTGCCCTGTACCTGTGTATTTTTCCCAACAATTTAGGATGTACAGGTTTTTCCCAGTATTTAGAGTATGCCCTTCTTGGCCCTTGCTGTCTATGAGAAAATAAAGAATAACCACATTCAAATATCTGTTGCTAAGAAAAAAACTGCTCTAATAAAACTAATACCAATAACTAAAAAATTCCCCAACCATAAGATTGACATTAAATAAAAGTCAATTGTTTTCAAATAAGTCTTACCATGGAATACAAGTTTTTATATGGCACTATTATTGCAAATTCCTGCCCAATAAAATAGATGTTGAAAAATAGAGTGACTTAAGGCTAAAAGTGTCCATTTGTCCTTGAATTTTCAATGCCATAAAATGAAAGCAAGGTTACTTGGGAGGAAAGGGCAGCAAACCTATATACTGACACTAGCTTCAAGAAATAAATTTACTTTGATAAATAAAAGCACCAGAGCAAGAAGCACAATTTTCAGGTTCTAAAAGGAAAAAAATAACAGAAACTGAGCAAAGATAACTACTCAGGATCTTCCAAATGATAAGTTTTTTGAAATGTAATTGATGAGAGGTAACACAGTTCACCTTTGAGCAACACAAGGTCTAGGACCCCACCCCACCTACATACATCAAGAATCCATAGATAGCTTTCAATTCTGCATAATTTAACTACTAAGAGCCTGCTGTTGACCGCAAGCCTTACCAATCACAAAAACAGTGAACTGACACATATTTTGTATGTTGTATGTATTCTATACTGTATTCTTACAATAAAGTAAGCTAGAGGGAAAAAATGTAATAAAGAATATCACAAGGAAGAAAGCTACCATCCTATGTGTAAATAAACCCAAGTGTGAGTGGACGTGTTCAGTTCCAACTCCTGCTCTTCAAGGGTCAGCTGTGTATTATCTTGATTAAACTATTGGAAAATATCATGACACCATACATAGATATACACAGTTTAACTATCTTTTGTCTTAAAGCTGTGCTGCCTTGAAATGTGCTAGCTATGGTCTAACGTCCTTTTCCTGCTTCCTCCATTATAGACAAAAGAAACTCTGCAGCCCTCTGCTTCCTGTCTGTCCATGTGCTTTTATTGTCATTTTGACAGAGACTAAAAACCTACACTAAACGAATGTCAAAAACCAAATAATAAGCAGCATGTCTGACTTTCTTCCGAGGATCTTGCCTCCTCCAGACAAAGAGCAGCAGGCCTAATTGTGAAATGCAGAGACTCCTCCCAGCTCAGGAAGAAGGAGGAAAGGGTCCTTTCTCCAATACCAAGATACAACACGGGTCCCCTAGGAATTAATTATCTCTCTCTTGTTAGGCTATCATAGTGGCTCTAAAATGATATTGCAGTTTTTCTCCAGCCAAGAAATTGATTAGTAAAGTTGTATAAATCAAATGTCAACATTCTTTTTATGTATGAGTGTGGCCCCCAACCACAGCTTGGCTGTCAGGAAGAAGTTGTCCTTATCACGCAACAGTTGATACGGGTAGCTATTGAGGCAAGAAGCACATTAATACTGAAGAGGAAATCTGCACCCACATTGACTGGTAGTGCTTTTGGTGGTGCTTAGTTTCAGATTTTCTATATAGGTGGAAAGGATGACTATCACTCTATGAAAACACACTGCTGCTGTCCTTGCTTGGCCATCATCCTCTCTGGGGGAATTCAATATGTTCATGATCATCTCAATGGCAATCCCACGTGGAATATTTACACACATGGAGGCTTCTGAACCTCTCTGCCATGGCTACTGCTGGACCCTAGATTCCATTCTTCCCAACATCTTCCGGACCTTTGCTCTCAACCTGCCCTTCTGGCAGCTTTTATGTCTCTTTCCATGAGCTTCTATTTTCATCAAATGTTACATAAGCTAACACAAACTTTATCCTAGTGGATAATTCTTTCCTCCCCACTCTCCTTTTGCAATTTATCCATCCTCTTTTTTCTCTACCCACTACTATCTGCGGTTTATATGTTCTGCTTTCACATTTTCCCACCAAATCCACCTCAACAACTACCTTTAATCTGAGTTTTGTGCTGATCACTATGCCTAGAGTGGGTTCTTATCATCAGTAGACCTAAAATCACCACATTTAATAATCTTTCCAAAGCCTTTTGGGTTGAGCCATTTGCCTGCTTTGGCCACCTCTTCCTTCTCAAAGTGACCTTCTCTGTTGCTCTCCTGACTACCCTTTCTATTGGACCTTGCTCTCCAGGTGCCCTCCCTTTCTATTTGAACACTTCTCTGCTTCCTACTGACATTGCCCTCTTTCATCACCAAAGATGGCCACACCTCATGGCCAGGGTGTCTTTCTCCCTCTCTCGGCTGGCTGCCTCTGTATCTGTCTCTCTCTCCAAACACATCTATATCTCCCTTGCTTCAGATTTCCAAATGTAAATCTCCAAGCCTACATCTGGCTTTTCAATAGCCTATCCGACACGCTCAACTCAATGGTCCACCATAACCTAATGCACAATTGCCAGTCAGCACCTCCTCCCTAGACTCTCTGCCCTGTCCTGTCTTCTCCATTGGGCCCTGGGCAGTCTTGCCAGCCTCTCTTATGCTTTCCCTGCTGGCTCAGTAGCAGGAAGCCTGGGAATTACATCTTCTCAGACTCTACTGCCAGCTTTCAGGTTTTGTGAAAGAGATGCACTCACAATATTCTGGAAGCTAAAAGGAGGCATATGGTTTTCTTCCCTTGCCCATAGTGGCACAGACCGTGTGAGTTTTCCACAGTTGGCTGGAATCTGTACTCCCTGTGTGTCACCTGTCTCAGGGCTGCATAGCTGCACCCCTGGCAGTGGTTCACACTGTTTCTCCACCTGGAACAGCAGCAGCAACCTCCTAACTCTGGACCACAAGCCCAGCTTGACCTTGGCAGCTAGTAAAGGCTCCCCCCACCCAACTTTTGCTCCTTGAAACTTGAATTTGTTTTGCAGGTATGGGCTTCTGTGGATTGAATCTCTCTGTGCTACCAGTAGATTGACATGTCTCTTTTCCTGACTGATACTCAAGTCATCATCCCCCATCACCTGGGATGAAAGGTCTGCAGCCTCTTTTCAATGGTCTCCTCCTTCCCAATTCATCCCCTTCAATGCTTTCCTCTTTCCTTGATCAATGTCCTATCCCTACCTAGATCAGGCTCCATTTCCTTTTCTTAAACTTCTCCAAAAGTCATGTACCTCATTCTCCTATCTAGGTAGTTACTTCACTGTCTCCATCTGCATTAGGTCAATCTTCTTCAAACACTCATTCTTACTGCCTGTTTCAAGAATTTAGTTGAAAACCTTTTAGAGACTTGTCCTTGCTGCCTACAGGACATGAGTGAACCGTGAACCAAGGCATGTACAATATTTCCTTCTTCCTATGACCTTATTTCCCCCATATTCCTCCTCATATTCTATATGCACAGTTGCTCATGGCTATGAGGAATTATTTTTGCAGTATACCCCCTTGCTTTCCAGCCTCCAGACAAAATTATTATTATATTCCCTTCTAGAATGCAATTTCCCACTACCCCCAGTGAAGCTCTTCAAATGCTTATTTAGGAATCATGTCAAATATCACTGGAAATCCCCATATTCAAATGGATTCCTGCAACATTCTGAACCTAACCTATATAGCTCATCAGACTGTTCCAATTTTTGCATCTCAACAAGTGTGCTGTCTTTGTGGCATATTATGGGTGACACATGACTTTTATTTGAACGATATTCTCTACAATGGACTTAAACCTCTGGTTTGGCCAATCGTGAAAACCAGGAAAACATGGGACTGAGTTCATTTACCATGTTACCATCTTATTAGAAAATAAGATATGGGTATGAAGGTCTTACCACATTTGAAGCCCTATCTATTCAATATTTAATGTTGCATCCAGTGAACTTCATAAATCTCTTTGCCAAACTCTAGTTTCATTCTGAGTATTGGTCGAGATTAGTGGATCATGAGATTATAAGATTTTCTCATGTATAATTTTTCCATTTCAAGACTTTCTCATTTATACGCAAGAGCTAAGATTCTAAATGTGTAAATACATATATATTAATTTGAACCATATTTAACTGCTGATCTTTAATCATTTTGGTCTAGAAAATGAGTTTTATATGGTTCAATCTAATAAATATATTAAAAGGACTTTCGTTGCACAGTTACTTTTCACAGCAGGGTTTGCTTTATGTAGTAAGACAATAAATAAGTGCACTTTAAAATAGATATATCTCGGGGCGCCTGGGTGGCTCAGTCGGTTAAGCCTCCAACCTTCGCTCAGGTCAGATCTCACGTTCGTGGGTTCGAGCCCCGAGTCGGGCTCTGTGCTGACAGCTAGCTCAGAGCCTGGAGCCTGCTTCCGGTTCTGTCTCCTTTTCTCTATCTGCCCCTCCCCCTCTCGTGCTCTGTCTCTCTCTGTATCAAAAATAAATAAAACATTAAAAATAAATAAATAAATAAATAAAATAGATATATCTCATGGGAAAGAGCTTTAATAATGAAAACAATAATAATAGCAAATACTGAGCACTTACTGTATACAATCCATCATGGTAAGAATGTTACCTAAATTCATTCTCTCTCTCTCTCTCTCTCTCTATTTTTTTTACAATAACTCAGTTTTAACCACCATTTGATTAAAGAAAAACTGCTGGTTGAAGTGCCTAAGTAACTTGCTCAAGATCACATAACTACTAAGCAGTGGAAGACCTTGAAATAAGGAAAATTGTTATAAACTTGCTACTTTTTCACCATATTAAAAAACTAACCATTTTTTTCTACAGAGGTCTTTTTGTTTCCTTTGCCCCTTCTGGTGATACTAAGAAAAACAATGAAGAGAAATGAAACTCAAGAAGGAACTCAAATGTCACCTCCTCTTCAAACCATCCCATGTCTGCTGGGGCTGTGATCTGTTTATTGTATTTCTCTGTAGCCCTTTATCTTTTTTCCCTTATATCGAACTTAGCATATAATGCTTCCTCCCATAACTCCACACACATGTTTAAATTTCCCAATAAAATTGTAAAGCTCTGATAGGACAGTAAGCATGTGTAATATACTTCATTTCCAAGAGCAAGGAGTAGTCTTTTTTATTTCCATCCAAACACAATCCATCCTCCCTCGCTTCCTCCCTCCCTCCTTTCCTTCCTTCCTGTAATTACTGGGCCTTAACACCGTGGTGCACAAACAACTCTAAGATAAAAGACTCAGTATCTACTCAAAAGGAACTCACTACTGTTTCACAGGGGCATGTACACACGTGTCCACATAAACAATGGCACAGACTGCATACCTTCAAAGAACAGAATACAGAGGTGAGCCACCCAGCAGTGGGTGAGGAAGTCACTTCAGACAGAAATTTTAAAAGACTTCTTAAGCCTAAAAGGTAAAGGAGGATTAGCCAATGGAAACACTTGAGGGAGTGATGCCCAGAAAGAGGGAATAGTGTGTACAAAGGCACAGAAGAGCCTGGAATATTTGGGTCACTCTAAGTGTTTGGTTTGGCTCAGAGACAGGACCAAACAAAGGCAGTGGGGAAGACAGTTAGGTGAGGGAAAGGAAACAGCAGAAGAATAAAATTTTCTCTTGAATTTAGAAAAATTCTCATGAGAGTGAAAGCAGTGGCCCCGTGCCAAACAATGGAACCAGATGAACTCAACGTAACTGATTTGAGTGGCCAGATCAATGTCAAGTACTTCAAGGCTCAGGCCCATATACAAGAGAGCTTGGTATTGTAGGAGATAAAAGAGTCACTATCACATGAAATCTGATGATTTATAATAGATTTGGGAAAGTTGGAAACAGTCTCAGGGATACAAAAAGTTGATGAAAACAAAAAAGGTCCTATTTCTACCTGCTCTCGTAATTGAAGCTCTTTAGCTGGACAGATGGTGCATTTCACCAAAATCTGATGGAAATAAATCTTCATGGGGATTCTGTATTAAGAAATAATTTAGCAGCCTTCCCCAGAGGTTTGCCATGTTCTTTGCTTAAATACAATACACTACGAAGAAACTAGTCTTTTGGAATCCTTAATTAAATAGTCTTTATGGTATATAAAAAAATGTAGTTTAATTGCTATCCAAAATGGATCATAATAAGAGGGGTTTTCCAAGTCTGGACATGTTGCTAACAACATTCACTACAAGGAAGGACTGTATTATGTATTTTAGAAGCATGTGTCTGAAAGGTTCCGGAAAAGAGAGCTGAATCTGGACAAGAGAACAGAACTGATGGTCACATCCAGGGTGATCCACTTCACAGAGAAGGCATTTGCTCGCCTAATGAAAAAAATATATTTTGACAGAAAACTAGAAGATACAGTAATGCAATATTTATAGATTGCAACTCAAATGAAAACACCTTTTAATATGTAATCGAATGACATAACAAATTTATAATGTCTTTTCCATTTCATAAATTTGCATTGAATAATGACAAAGGGCAAGGAAACTACCCCCTTGTTAACTGATTGATATGCAGTGTGAAATGTGTTCAATATTTATATTCTTTCCACACCAATCTTCTATTTTTATTTATATGATCATTTCCTGACAAACATAACATGAACAATGTCTGCAGAATTTTTATTAACAAAGTGCTAAGACAATACTGCTCTGCCTAAATAAAAGCATTTGTTAATGTCTCATGTCAAAACCTATCTATATTATTTTTATTTTTTCCTCCCCATGTTTTCTGAAGGCAATCATTTCCCATTAAATTAATCCTCAGCACTTTCAAGGCATTTGAGTATTCTTCTGGCATTTCACATTCTTCGGGAAACCCCTGGGTATTCAGATTCATATGGAAATTCCTAAAACCAAAGCAGGGTCAGGGTTTGGAAGTATAATATACTTTCCCATTCCTAATGCAGAACCAGGGGGCTATGCACAAATACAGTATTTCATTTTGCAATTAAGTTCAGGTGAATTACTCAAACTTCAAAATGTGAAATATGCCATGGTCACCATTATTCAAACCTCAATAATTCTCCCCTTCCCTTTTTACTTTTTGGAATAGAAATATAGCTGAAGGTGCCCAAGTAGTAATGGACAGAGAAAGCCATAGCATTCTTGCCTACAGATTCTGAAGAAAAATTTTTTCTAATAGGTCAAATCCTCCTCCTTTTACTGGACGGTAGACTCATTTCATTGACAAACCCTCATGCTCCGGGACTTCTTTGTGCAAGGTTCTGCCTCCTCCCTGCCGTTTTCTCCACACATGGGAGTAGTAATACGACTGGACTGAAGTGGAGGCTCCAGAACATATAAATCTCCAGCTTTATAATCAAAATCATACTATGCAATGGGTACAGCTTCTCACCTAACATTTAATTTCTTGGGCTCATCCAAGATGGTTAAAAATGAAAGAGCAGCAAATCAAACCTCTTAATGGAAAGTGAGAAAGTGTAAGGAGAGTCTTTTCAAACCTTCCTGAATCCTCTGACTCAAATCCAAATTCCCCAGAATGCTCTCACCCTCTCAGATCTTGCTGATTTTTCAACCTAACAACTCCTCAAGCATTTGTTGTCCATGACACTCTTCTAACACTCTTATCTTGTCTTCGGTGTTCCCTGCAATTGTCCTAGGTGTGTGTCCTGCTGAGATCCCAGACCAGGCAGATGTGCCCATCTAACTCTTCATCCCACACATGTCACTTGGGAGAGAACAGGGCTCCCCGACTCAGGCAGTGGCCAGCAATCAGGTTGCCTTAGGAAACCACGCAGAAGACACCTGAGGTCTTATGGACATTTACTGTTTTGTTTTGTTTTAGAGTCAAGTATTATCAGACTATCTGCATGCTGGCTATTAAGGTGTTAACTTCCTTAAGAGACAACATGTTATTTGCATAAAGATCATAAGGAAGAGGCAGAAGTGGAAAATGGCTAGTACTACTATCCCTGGTTCTAGAAGGTTCTAGAAAGCCAAGATTTTACTTCTACTAGATATAGTATCTCAGCATCTCAGTGTTCTTACCCGTAGAACAGAATACATACTTACCAGATCTTCTAGAAGGTGTGTAGGTTACACGAGTTTAAAGGATTGAAAGTAATGAGAAGTGCACACAAGTGTTCCTGTCATTCTCAATGAGCTTTTGTTATCATTGCTCTGGGATCGAGAACAATTAGAAAAAGACCCTGAAAGACAGGCTCTGAAGGCTCTTTTCCAGTTTGCTTTTTTTGTGAGTATTCAGAGTCAGGAAGAGGATAAATCTTCAGCTGTAGTAACTGAAGGAAAATTTTATCTTCAAAAGAAACAAGCTCATGGTTGGCATTATGCAATGTCAAAGAGGGAGCCTACAAGGGGAGGGTGCCTCAAACGCTTCCAACCCTCAAGCCTGGTTGATTTTTAAAAATCACCCATGAAAAGTGTATTTATTTATCTTAAATGATTGCCTATTAGAATGCAAAGATTCTTGGAAGGAAAAACATATTAATGAAGGAAAAAGGCCTAGCCACAGGAATGAAAATAAACCTGAGTTGTGATCTTATTTCTTCTACTTTTCGACTATACAGTATAATTTTATGGAATTTGCTTAACTTGCTTTTTATCAAGTATAAAATAAGGATACCTCACTGATTTGCAATTTAGAGTGGAAAACATAGAAGGAAACCACATAGTAGAACGCCCGGTGTACAGAAGGCACTTAGTATGTTGCAGCTCCCATTTATTTTTATTATTTCAACTCACTTTGAGTAGTTTACCAGATTATTCTGAAGCAAATGATCTTTGATAGTGAAAGGTAGCAGAACTCACCATCACAATACGTAAGCATAGGGACTCTGGATGTGCCCCCCACCCCAGATGCACTGTTTCCGTACATTGATTATTCTCAGCTGTAGGCACCCAAACAGTGGCAAATTCAGGAAGAGGTTTTCTCTGAATTCCCTTACCTGCCTAAAGACAGATCTTCCAGAAACAACTCAATTGTCATCAGTTCCCTATGTGACAGTCTCATCAGCCAGAGAAGACTGACTCTCATTGCAGAGTAGAAGACCAGAAGTCCACACCTTACCCAGACCAAATTTGTCACACTATCATACCTCCTGTCTACTCTTCTAAGTGTCCCTCCGCCTTTCCTAAAAATCATTTGCTCTCCCCTAAGACCCTTACATGTCTCCTGTCCTTTCCCTAGTGGTAGGATATTCAATCCCGAATCCTAAAGCTACCTCTTTGAGTTACTCATTTTTCCCTGGGTATCTCCCATGTAGATAAAAGGCATACATGTTAAGAAACTTTCATTCATTTTTCTCTTATTAATCTTTTATTATGAGAACTTTATTAAAGAAAGGTAGAGGGAAATTTATTTCCCTCCCATATAGGATAATTTGATAGAGGAAACAGAAAAGAAAAGGGGAGGGCACTGATAAGAGGCGTATAGAATCAAGTCAGTAAGAGGCCAGTGGACGTAGAAGACACTAGCGCTGAAGCAAACTTCCACTGCTCTGAATGCCAGGTCCTGACCTGTGCGTGACTTTGTTTCTCCCTTCACACTGTTTTCCACCTTAATTAAAGTTTCTTAATTAAGTTCTGGAAAAAAGTCCTTCAAAAATTCAGCCCTTGACTGATTACTCCTTGACCTTGGAGCCCTAGAAAAGAGTGATGAGGCAGCACAAGATTGAGCAGGAGGCACCTGGGTCATCCCCACAGAGAAACATGAACACCGGACTCAACTCCAGGTATGGAATGTCCCTAGTCATACTTGAGAAGTTGGGAAGGTTGCCCAAACCAATAACTCCCCAAAGAAGGAAGCTTATCATTTAAAAACATAGCTAATTATAGGTAAAATCACAATGGAATAAGGGTAATAATGTAATCATCGCTGAAATATGATAATTACTATAAAAAGCAAATCCTCCACTCAGATATTCTGGTTTTCCCTTTTTAGCAAAGTAGAAAATTTCTACCTGGATCAGACCCTGCACACTGCGAAGGAAGCTGTACTAGGTGTCAAAGCCTGCTTTCTTTTCCTGGCTCTGCCACTGCCAGTCATGTGGCCTTGGGTGACTGACATGTTTCTGTTTCTTCATTGGTAAAATTTACCTATTATAAAATACCTGCTCAATAAATGTTACATCATGGCTAATTATAACTGGTGTTATTTACAGACTCAACAAATATCTATTAGCCATTTACCACATATTTAGCACTGGCCTAGACATTGGGGCAATCAATGAAGACTTTGAGCGAGTCCATCTTTGTTCAGCCGATGATTGCTAGGAACACAGTGTAAAGAATATTCAGTGATAAGCTACAGAGTTGACTTTGAGTCCATGGCAGATGAGACACAATGAGTGTTTTAGAGAAGACAATTACTTAACCAAAGAGGTGTCAGTGGAAGCCGAGTCCTTTGGTGGTCAGCTAGAGACCGAGGGCCGCATGGTCAGACGGGATGAGCTGGGCGGAGATTACAGTGGAAACAGAAGAGAAATAATGAGATGCATAAAAGAGACACTTTCAAGAGTCAACAGGACTCAGAAATAACTACATAAATGAATAAAGCTGAAGGAAGGCCAGAAGAGACCATATGCAGTTGCATGGGATCCCACAGAAAGAACTTAAGAAGGGAAGCTAGTTTGGGCCTAGCTTAATGTAAGTTTGTTTCTTAAATTTTATTTTATTTTATTAAAAGAATTCTTCCCTTAAAAAACAAAATCTAGGGACAGCATAACTGGTTCCAAATACAATGTAGCGAGCTGCATACAATAATGCACAAAGCACAGGCCATGCAGAAGGTAAATATGTGTGAATAAGTCTGCCTTAAGGGGTCAAGGACATCATCCCAACAAAAGGTAAAATCTGAGTGGGATCATGAAAGGTGGAGAGGCATTCACCAAACAGAGAAGTGCAGGAAGGCCAATCCAAGGAGACAGAGCAGAATGTACAAGGATGCAAGGATGAAGAACGGTAGAGTCAAGATGTCAGGAAACCATCCATACTGCACCCAGATGAGCAGTGTCAATGGCTGTTTACTGTTGGTTATGGAGCAAATGCCAAAATAACCTCCCCATCCACCTTGGAGGGCCCACTAAATCTCCATCCAACACACTCCCCCTTAAGGAAGTCCTGGTGAAATAAACAGTTCAGACCAGAAGGCTGGTCTGGAAGAAAATCAGATCAGCTAACCATGACAGGGCAAATATTTTTTGATACATTATGCATCTTAATATTTCAGAAAGCAGCACCTTTAAAGGAGTAATAGGTCATAGGATGCAGAGATTTTACTGGAAAAAAGCATGAACATATTTAATGCCTAGAAATCTGGGTTCCCTACCAGGGAGTGAATCTTGGGAACAGCAGCATGAAATTGGTTTCAGTGGGCCTGAAGGCAGGGAAAGCTCAGAAAGGAACAATGAATATATACTCGAATGTTTATTGCTAAAGCTTTGATGAAAACTGTGTTGAATATATTTCTATTTATGAATGTATATATATATGCACATGTATGTGAATATATGTATATCTAAAGATGTGTTACCTATATGTATATGCACACATGTACACGATACTTAATCCATGGATTCTATTTTCTGTTATGCAAAGTTTTGTTCTTGAGCAAAATAAAGGGCAACGGTAGGCATACTTCTGAGATGACCCTCTCTGCTACCTGTCATTTAGATGAGTGTGAGGTCTGCTTCTCTTGAGGAAAGGCTGGACTTAGTGACTTGCTTCTAACCAACAATATACTGCCAATTTAATGGAATGTCACTTCTGTGATTACGTTACAGAGGTTTGTGACTTCCCCCTTATTGGCAAACTCTTTGTATCACCTTCTCTGCTTGCGTGGTTCTACGAAGCAAGCTGCCATGTTGGAAAGGCTCAGACGGGAAGGAACTGAAAACTGCCAATGGCCAAGTTGCAGCAAGAAAGTGAATCCTATCAATGCCATGTGCTCTTGGGAGACAGTCCATCCCAGTGGACCCTGGAGGTGCCAACAGCCCCGGCAGATACCTCCAGTGCAGCCTATGAGAGACCCTGCAGCAAAGAATGCAGCTAAGCCGTGCTCAGACTCCAGACTCAGGACACCGTGAAGGAATGAATGTGTGTGAGGAGCTAAGGTACAGTTTTGAGGTAGTTTGTTATAGGGCAATAGACTACCAGCAATAAGGGCCAAGTGTTAAAGTACATCCTCTTTGTTCAAACAAGGAAAACTGTCAAGTTTACCCCCATATTGACGCTGGCCACCAAGCGTCTCCTAAACATATGGATAATTTCTCTCAAAAGTTTTTATATATATTCTATTGCAATTTATTTACCTTTCTTCATCCTAGTTCCTTGTCGCTTTGTTTCTCCTTTAATTTTAAGGCTTGGTGGTGAATCTACCGCCTTCTTTATAAGCATTGAGGGACTTCTTTCCAATGCAGATCTTATACTGAGGACCAGCTCTCTTTGATAAATTCAATGTACATTCTTTATATTTGAGACATATACAGATGTATTAATTGCTTCTCACTGACATGACTGTAAACTACATGAGAGCATGAAGGATATCTAATCACAGAGTGTAAAGATCTATGACCCAAACAGAATTGCTTATACATCATAGCTCTTCAATGCATATTTGGAGTTAATTTTGCAGATCCAGTACAAGCACTCCATAGCTCTGCCATGCATATTTGGGATTAATTTTGCAAATACAGTATAAGATCTCTCATAGAAAGTTCAGAAGACTCTTGAAAATAACTCACAAAAGGAGAAAGTAGTGCATGTCCTCACTTACTACACAAATTTGAATTAAAAAAGTTATATAATAATAGACTTTCCCTTTATATGCTTTTTCAATAGAATACAAGCCAAGGATGATAACCACTGGACCTGCATATGGTACCAAAACCAGGTAATTCAAAGGGAGATTATACTTTTACGTCATAGAGCTATCTACAAATATAGTGCTCATCATGCAATAAATTAATAGACTTTAGTAAAAAATACAAACTGTGGCATTTTATTTAATTCTAAAAATTTAGAGTTAACTTATCTCTTACTAAGGATAAAAAAGCATTTTTAGAGACGTTGAAAACTCATTTACTTGTATTGAGCACAGCAAATGTGGAAGAAAGTTACACACTTATTTTAAACAATTATAATTTCCCAATATTGAAAACAACAGCTGTGGAAGAAAGTAATTAACATGATTTACTATATAATCATTCTATCATTATATGCTATTTAGAAATACAGTAACACAACTGAGTGGCTTTCTTGCTTGTGCCTATAAAAAAACAAAAACAAAAAATCCCTGTTTTCTCAATCTTCTCATGTATCAACTGTGCTTTAAAACAGTTTTGTTCATTTATGAGAGAACATTTTATGATATGTTTCCTTGTATTTTGGAACTCATTCCCCATTGCCAGGTACAGCTGTTTAGTATGTGTGCCTAGCTCCACATACCCTGTGACAAACAGATCTAGTGCACATCTTCCTGGAGTGATAATGCATTTGACTATGTGTTACAGAAAAGATGATGATGAGTTTGAAAAGACAACCAAGTCTTCTACTTGCCTATTTCTGACTATGCTTTTAGGTGTTTTGCAAAGAATGATAATATCAGGTGAATTAGTCAAATTACCACCCTAGAGAAAGGGACAAAGAAAATGAGTTTTCTCCCATCACTTTACCATCCTTATTACCATCCAATTTTCTTAAACTTATTCCTCCCACTGCCTTTTGTGGTTGAAGTATGATGTAGCCAGAAAATTTAAAACCAGGCAAATATCCAAAACATTTTCCTACATCAAGTAAAATGTTTCTTAGTGCCTATATCTCTAAAAATGACTAAATGCTGGCTATCTACAGCCAACATCAGGGTATCATCTATTTGATCTACTTTTATTGCCTTTGTTTTCCTTTGAAGGCTAATTATGATTTTTGAGAGTGCAAAGACTCATACTTCCTATATTTCCAGAACCAGAAAACTAAGGTCATGTCGTTCAATAAAACATGACTATCTGTTAGAATGAGTATGTGTAGAGGTGGTGAACAAGGTGTTCAAATTTCCAAGTGGTTCAATGTCTGTGAGGGGTACAAGGCACTGTCACTAGACTGTGCTGGGCGCTGCACAGAGAGGCGAGTTTTAAAGGAGACCTAGCACGTTGTTAACTATGGCAGCAACACTCCACTAACTGTGAGCAAGCAGTAGTCCTAAAATAGATAAGACCAAGAAGAGTGAATGCAGATTTCTTGAGTAACTACAGCCCAGGATTAAGATAACAGAGGATTTCACAACAGAGTCTATTAGGATATTTCCACTGGAGCCACAATATACCCAAGTTCATTCTTGAACTCCAGGGATGCCAGTCATTGGGGCCTGCCCAGTGATGACAGCATATTTTCTCATCATGGCCACCTAAAACCACAGCCAACTACATCTGTTCTCGTTTCTGTTGAAGAGTACAGTCAGGAGTCATGGTGAACTAAACCTCCCTTGCCTTGAGAGTAAGTGGAGGCATTAAAGGAAAAGGTGCAGTGACAAAGAGTTCAAGAATTCAGAAAAACAACCTCTCTCAACCTGAAGGGTATTTTGCTGGTATCCTTACTAAAAACCATGAGAACTTCTTTGGAGTAAAAAGATGCAGCTTTCTTTAAAGACATTTAGATTTGCCTTGTTAGATTTCATTTTTAGGCCCAGACATTTTAAATCAAATGTGGGTTGGTCTGGGAGGCTCACATGGCTTTGGGAAGACCAGTGCTGCAGAAGGCTCCCAGGGAACTATCGTTGGCACTGACCTCACATCCTTTCTGCCAACACTTCCCTTGCCAGCTATTTTGATGCTAATCTTTTCATAGACAAAGTCTCCATCACTCCAGTCCAGGGTGTTCATTTGAGATACACTGTTCATCTGACATATAGTTTAACCACACAAGGATCTATCCAGACCTCTATCAACCCTGTCTCTTCTGCCATCTTCTACTCTTGCCTAATTCATTAGGTAGCTACCGTAAGAGTTCACTCTAGTGCAGCACAACAAGTAGCTGTGAATTGTGCTGTTGCATGGGGGTCAGAGCCACACTGCCTTGGACCTAACTGCACTTGGGAGGGCGACACAGTCAGGAACAGTGGCTGCAGCTCTCAAGAGAGTATAGTGATCCCCTATGTCCAAGTCTCCCTTGAGCTGGTAACCATGAAAAGGATTTGTGACCTCAAAACTACCCCAAGCATTGAGAGATGATGGTTCTACTCAGACAGATCAGTTCACATCCCCCAGTACAGAATACCCACCAACCACATTGCAAACACCATTGAGTTGCTATTTCACTCAATGCAACTCCTCATTTAAAAGATTAGAGATTATAATCTTATTGTCACTGAACACAACAATTCACTGGCATTGATATTCTATTCTGTTTAAAGCACATGAGACAGACAAGTTAATTGACTATCTCAAGGTCACACAGACTGCTGGTACAGTGGATTATGCACTGAGACAGTTGGCTCTAGTATTCTAGAGCCGGTCCCTGCCAGCCATATAGGGAATCTGTACAGGGAGGAGACTCTTACCTTACAAGGAGGGCTGGACTAAAACACGGTGAATTTTTCCAGTTTGAAATTTTTGTAATTTTAAGAAGAGTTTGGCTTTTGTTTTTGCTTATATAAATGGTCTTTTCCAAAAATGTATATTATACACTAAAGTACAATTTATACACATAATAATTATAATTTGTTTAAAAATACTCAATTATTTATTTTTTGCCTAATTGCTTAGTTATTCAAAATTTTCAGGTCTATATTTGTTTATAAAATACTATATGCATAGTATTACATTGAGTCTGTACTTGTATTTTAAATTTATTGATCTTAGGATAAAATTCCTAGAGGGAATTATTTGACATGCCTCAGAATATATTTTCTCATGGACTCTGAAAATTTAATAATATAAATTACTATAATTTCCAATTTCTATTTCTACAAGAACAAAAACAAAATATCTAAATAAGTTCTTTTTTCAGATAACTATTAACTACCTATTAAATCAAGCAAACAAAAAAAAATAGTTTGGTAACTGTTTTCCTAAAATGGGTCACATACTTTAAGTTTCACTGGTCTGACCTGAACATAATTTAATCTTTCAAGAGCCTTTTAGAACAGTCATTATAACTATGAGTTGCTGATTATACATAATTTTCTTATCCCATTTCTAATTTGTAACTTGTCTGACACTGTTAATACCACACTTTCCTTAACAGTTATTTATATATATATACACACACACAATATTTCCCTTACTGGATGGCTATGAACTTAGAAACTTTAAAGCCCAGTTGATGAACAATGTGTCTAAAATAGAAGCGAACTAATTATAAGTGAGAAGTGAAGTTCTCTCCAAAAAATAAAGCGAGTGCAATTTAGTATATGAATCATGAAGCATTTGTTTTCAATACCATAAAACCTTTTGAATCTCTTCTTATAGTCTCAGCTATGTCCTAGGAAGTTGAACTCATCCCATTGGTGAATTTCATACACATTTAAATACTAGTAACTATAGCATTAACTGTAGTAATGACATGGATGTGTATTTTACATCAGCTCTAAGATTGTCACATGCAGTATGACATTTTCATTTGTCACGACTTTCTGAAGTGGGTATTACTGCCCAGATTTGAATACTATCATGTAAAGGTTACAGAGGTAAAGTAACTTGTCTCAGGCAGTTAGAATGTGGTGGGACAAGAATTCAAACCCAGGTCTGTATGACCCAGAGTACCACTAATCATCACCTTAATTGTGTGGGGAGAAGAGAGACGTTTATTTAGGGGAGGAGAAGTTATCAGTGGATAACTGTGGATCCAATTCAGCTTTTATAGGCTGTCTTAGTTACGTTCAGCTATAACAAAATACCACAGGGTAACTTATAAACAACAAACATTTATTTCTCAGGGTTCTGGAGGCTGGAAAGAGTGATATCAAGGTCCCAACAGATTTGGAATCCAGTGAGGACTATCTTTCTCATTCACAGATGGCCATCTTTCCATTGTATACTATGTGGCAGAAGGGGGCAAGGAGCTCCCTAGGGCCTGTTTTTTTTTTTAAATGTTTTTATTTATTTTTGAGAGAGAGAGAGAGAGAGTGAGAGAGACAGAGACAGAGACAGAGACAGAGACAGCGTGAGCAGGGGGCGCTCAGAGAGAGAAGGACTCACAGGATCTGAAGACAGGCTCCAGGCTCTGAATTAGCTGTCAGCACAGAACCCAACACAGGGCTCGAACCCACGAACCGTGAGATCATGACCTGAGCTGAAGTCAGACACATAACCGACTGAGCCACCCAGGCACCCCACCCTAGGGCCTTTTCTACGACAGCACCAATTCCATTCTCCAGGACTCACTGCTTGTAACCTAATTACACCCCAAAGGCCCCACCTCCAAACACCATCACAATGGAGATTAGGTTTCAACACTGAATTTTGGAATAACACATTCAGTCTATAGAATAAGGCTTTCAGTAATGATCCATATCTAAAAGCAGAAATGCTACCGGCTGTAGTATGTGCTAACACTAAGAAGGCTGAATCAGTCAATATATCCTGAGTATCTACTATATGGATAGCTTTTCAGGGCCCTGAAATGTGTGGTTCTTGCCCCATCTAAGGGTGAAGGCTAACAACTGCCCTCATGGCCTAAGGGGCTACTCAAGGAGAAGCAGAAAGAGACAGTGGGGCAGTGAGCAGAGCCAGGAAGTGCTCACACACTGTCCTTTCCTGCTTGTTTTCCTACTTCAAATAAGCCACAATCGACTTTGGAAACCCATTGGACAAAAAAGAAATGTTAACAAGGATTTTTCTGGTGATATAGCTAACCCCATTAGAAAACAAAATATCCCTGAGGGCCCGGTGAGATTGGCTGCCCAAATCAAGAAAATCCTCTTAGTTATGTACGCAGCTGTCAGTGCAAACAGGTACTTTGTAGAAGCTGTTAGCCAAATCCCCCTCCTGCACAGAAAGTGTTTCAGAACTGTGTTCCCTAGTACGCACACAGAGAAATGTGTTTTGTGGTACAGATTAGGTTTCAGTGAAGAAGGTAAGAACTTCCATCACTGACAAGTTTTCTCCTCACATAATCAGACAACTGATTGTGAGATGGGAATGACCTTGGGGGTTACCGAGGGATGGCTAAAAATGGGACATTAGGGATGGGGGCTATTTCTGGGATGATGGATGAGCACCCGGACACCATCCTCCCCAACCAGGGCCTCACACTCGGTGGCCTTCAGGGCCAGGCAGGCAAAGCAAATGGAGGGGTTGGCCAGGGGTGCAATCTGATCAGGCCTGCTATTCAGAGTTCATCCTGTGACTAGACTAGAGCCTGCTTGATTCTGAGAATTGGAGAACATCCAATTCTCAAGAGAAGACAGAAATCCAGATTTTATAGCTATCTTCATATTTTAAAATCAGAGAGGGGATCTGGGGTCTCCTTGACCAAAACCACTCCCCTCCCCTCCAGGCTGCCAACATCATCTCTGACCCAGAGGACAGGCGGGTAACTCAAGACAAGTACAGGATATTCTGACTGGCCATTTGGATGAAATCTGGTTAACATGTGGAAATTTTGATAAGATAGAAAAATTAAGCTGTTAAAACAGCCAATTTTTATTATAAAATCCTAAGTGCAGCAGATACTCAGGCATAAGGCAAGCCTTGGGGGTAGAAGAGGAGTCAAGGACATCAGCGCACATAATTTTTGCTAACACACACACACACACACACACACACACACACAACCCTACCTGTAAAAGATTCCAAACTATGCTTTTACATTTGGATGTCTCAGGATCACAAATGCAGCTTCCTATTATCTCTTTCAATAAAGATACCACATCCAACACCCTGTGGTGGTGGCCATCATGTCTCCACAGTCAGTGCCAGGACCACATCTAGTTCAGTGGGCGGCACTTTTCAGAGAATGGAAATGGGTGTTGATTAATGTCTTGGCCAATGGGAAAGTGGACACAATTAGATAACATTAGTTTCTGGTGGTCATTTCTGACCATAAACTAAGTAGCTTAATACAACAGAAATTTGGAACATGTGGTGGCTTAGTCGGTTGAGCGGGTTGAGCATCTGGCTTCGGCTCAGGACCCGAGTTTAAGCCCCATGTCAGGCTCTGGCTGACAGCTCAGAGACTAGAGCCTGCTTCAGATTCTGAGTCTTCCTCTCTCTCTCTTAATCTCTCACTCTGCCCCTCCCCAGTGCACTCTCTTTCTCTCTCTCTCTTTCTCAAAATTAAATAAATAAACATAAAAAAACACTCAGATATTTAACTGCTCACAGTTGTGGAGGCCAGAAGTCCAAAATCAAAGTGTCAGCAGAGCATGGTCCATTAGCCCTGGGAAGGAACCTGTTCTTCACCTCCTCTAGTTGCCAGTGACCATCAACATTCTTTGACTGTGACCACAGCTCTCTCTCTTCCGTCATTACATTTTCTTCTCTTCCTTCTATGCATTTTTCTTATGAGGATACCCATTACATTAAGGGCCCACGTAGATAATTCAGAGTAAGCTCTTTCTCTCAAGATGCTTAACTTAATCATATATTTTGCCATACAAAGTAATATTCACTCTTTTGCCATATAAGGTGTGGGTTGATAGAAAGTATGTATTAGTCTCTGACCCTAGTTCCTGGCACTAAGCTCCTAAAACACTTAGATATTTCTAAGCAATAAGAACACTAGGAATGTCTTTTGTTCCACTAAGGCAGCTATAAATGGGCTCCTGGATTAGAACTGGTCACCAGAAAGCCTAAACCATGATTACAAGCTTGGAATTTTCAGCACTACACTTCATTTTCCAGAGAAGGGAGAGGGGCTAGAAATAGTTAATAATTGTGGGTATATGAAGAAGCTTCTATAAAATCCCAGTGGTAAGGAGTTCAGGAGGCTTCCAGATGGGTAAACACATTCACATATCAGGGAGTGATGTACTCCAGCTCCATGGGGATGGACACATTTGCACTTAGGATTAACTCAGACCTCATCCTATGTATCTCTTTGCCTGGCTGATCATCTGTATCCTTTATCGTATCCTTCAATAAATTGGTAAACATAAGTATGTGTTTTGCTGAGTTCTGTGGGCTACTCTAGCAAATAAATCAAACCTGAAGAAAGGTCAGAGAGGCCTGCCAAAGTGTAGCCAAACTGGACAGAAGTTATGGGTGACCTGGAGACCTTCTTGCACATAGCATCTGAAGTAGAGTGGCAGCAGTCTTATAGAACTGAGCCCTTAACCTGTGGGAACTGATGCTATCTCCAGGCAGACAGTGTTGAAATTGAATTGCATTATAGGACACCTGACTGGTATTACAGGGATCTGCGTGGTGTGGGGGAAATCTCAACATGTTTGCTGATCCAAAGTGTCAGAAAGGAGATGTTTTGTGTGAGTAGTGAAGGAGGCATACAGGGAAGAAACACACAGTAGGGAAGTTATTTCCTAGAAAGAACAAATTATTATTTTTTTCTTATTATTATTCTTTCACATAAGGTGATACTTACAGGTTCTGGGAATAGGGCATAAGGTTGTCTTTTAGGGAACCACCAATCATTCCACTATAGTGGGCAATCAGGGCAGGTGGCAGAGAGCATTAAAGGTGTTCAGAAATCTAAAGCACATCATAGGATCTCAATTCCGGGAAACCTGCATGGGCTTACAGGATTTCAATAAATGAATTCAAGCAGATGAGATCAAGAAATGGACACTGTGACAAGGAAACCACATGACAGGCCCTGGGGGAGAAGGCGTGGGCAGCTGCTAGCTTAGGAGTCCTATCCACAGCCCATTTCCAGTCCCTTAGGTAAGAGGAGTCCCAGGACAAGAGATAAGACTCAGTCTGACCATTGGTTTTTAGGCACCTTGGTGCCAGCTGGTAGATGAACAAATGCCTACGAAACTGGTACTGCTGAGAAACACATTCAGTGACGTAACATAAATCTCACAAGTTACTCTTTGCGACTCTTGGGGGCTACAGTGCAAGTCAAGACCAGTTCTTCCAACTTACTTTAGCTATTTACCTTTCAAAAGTAAAGGAATATTGAAGTCATTTTCAAGTCATCATCCATACAGCCACAAGGTTCTATTTTTCTCTTAGTACCAGAACCCCTGATCTTGAACTTAAGAAAGCAGTCCAACTACCTTAAGATTGCTCATAATTAAATTCTACTACAATTCGGCACATGTCATTGTATGGCAAGGGTGAACGCTGACCTAGGAGTTCAGATACCAGGAGATGAGGAACACATCATCCCACCGCCGGTATATAAACAGATTAAACTTTTGTGTTGCCGCTGCTGCAGGGCTAAGTCTGGACCACGGAGTGCTGAGCCCAGAGCCAAGCAAAGTTTTCAGAAAGGGTACAAATAACATGTCCCCTAGTATCAGACACCACCAGCGAGCTCTAAACACCAGTACGGTCAGCAACAAAGTTTGCAGAACCAGCAGGAAGTTCAGTATGCACACTCCTCAGAGAGAGTGGTCAGGATAAAAAAACTATTTCATGGAGAGCTTTGTTTGATTTTTTACAGAAACATTTTTTCAACTCTTTAATGATTTCTAGACACTCAACATTTAATGAGTATAAATTTTTAAAAATTGAACATCTCAGTAAAATTCTAAGTGGAAATAAAAAGAAGCCAATCTATCTGTGAAACTGTGTCTTAAGGGATGTACGGAAATAAATATACTTCTATTCCTTCTGAACAATTTACATAATGTTAGACGATGGCATTAAAACTTGGCAGACATAAATTGGGGTAGGACATTGTTAAAATGCAGACACCAGGGCTGCAACTCCAGAGTTTCTGATTCTGATTCAATAGGCACCATCTTCCCCCCAGGTAATTCTGTTATAGATGGTTCAGGAACCACACTTTGAAAAATACTTTCCTGAGATAAAAGGGGTCCTAAAAATTAACAAGAATTATATGAGAAACATCGATTCATAACAGGACAATAACTGACATTAGCCACAAACTGAAGCTGTTGATCAAATACATCAGCTCAGGGATTTTAAACAACATATTTTTAAATTTATTTTAAACGCATCCTTAATTTGGCAGATCCTTAATTTGGTTTTGCTCCTTCCAAAGACTGCTTTTAAATCCCATATGCCCTTTATGCAGGGAGATTAACATCTTAAACATTTACAAAGGAAAAAATAAACCTTTTTACTCATTCAAAAGCACATCTAGCTTATCTTAATTAATAGGACTGATAATTAATGGAAATGTGCTATAATGCTCTTCACTCTCAACTTTTGTCTACCAAACATGACCTGGTAAGACACGGCCTGCACACCTTTACTGACCCTCTTCCAATTGGTTCTTGTATTCTTCCAACATTTCTCACATCCTGCACTGTGATACCCTTACCTGTGAATGTCATCCACCCCAATGGACTACATCCTTTGAAATTAGGGCGATGGCACTCTCCATCCTTGTATATGGCCTCAGAACAAGACTGGTATAAATGAAAGTTTATTACATTGTTAAATGGAAAGTGTGTATGTTCTTTTTAATACCAGCCATAAGTATATATTCCATTTTATGTGCATATATGTGTATTTTTAAAAAATCTATTTAAGCCTACCAGTTTGGTTTGGGAAAGAAACTGCTTTCAAAAGAAGGAAAAATAAAAATGCATACAAGATACTGTCACCTTTGGAAAGAATAATGAAGGTTAATGTGGAAGGACATCTCGTCTCAGGCATCTAGATGTAAGCAGTGTGAGTTCCTTTACAAAAGAGAATGGACTTAGACCCATTTGAAGTGGGAAGGTTGTGAAAAGTGGGGCTGGTCTACCTCCCAGACTCATGCACATGGGCAACATTACTGGTTACACACAATTCCTCTATTTCTCCAGGCTATGCAAATTTAATTAAAAGATATTGAATTTTCTCCTAGATAATTTCTGGGCTATTCATTCAAATCTGGAGTCGATAAGAGGTTCAGAATGGCCTGAGTGCAATGACAAATGTTAACTTATGCAAGAGCAACATCCTAAGAATAGTGATGATTTTGTAAAATACCCAAAAGGAGGTTGGCATATTTTAGATTCTTCCGTGGGTACAAATGCACGTTTCATGTGTGAAAACTGTGAAGTGTGGAAAAGGAGATACTCTCTCTCTGAATTGATCCGGAAGTAAAGCTGGGGAAAGAAAAGGCAAACTGTGGAATGAGTGCTGAGGGTTCAGCGAGACATCTTTATACACACTTGACCTAGAACTGGAGAAAAACAAGCCTTCCTGCTATAATAAATCATAGCACAAGAATCACAAAGCCAATTGCTGTAATGCGACTGACTGTCTGTTTTGACAAAAACAAGGACTGACAATGGCTAATTCAGATCCAATTCTGATAATAGTTTGATCCAAGAATTTTGCAAATAGTTTTCATTTACTACATGAACCTTAGCAATGCTCATATCTTAATTTTTCCCCATCATCTATATCTATTCATCATGCAGATCATTTAGATGATATGTTTACACAATATTGATATGTAAATAGTTATGTGTATATAGCATGGAAGTGGTCATTATTCTGACGTCTATGAACAGAAGTTATCTTGTTTTTTCATAGTCTATTTGTTTATTCTGAGCAGGGAGGAGGGACAGCACAAGCAGGGGAGGGCTAGAGAGAAAGAGGGAGGGAGAGAATGCCAAACAGGCTCCATGCTCTTGGCACAGAGCCAGACGCAGCGCCCAAACTCAGGAACCATGAGATCACTAACGGAGCTGAAATCAAGAGTCAGCCACTTAACGGACTAAGCCACCCAGGCGTTGCTACTTTTTTTTTTCTTTTTTTCTTTTCTGAGTTGACCTTTAACTCAGTTCCATTTGAAAAAGATTGCCTAGCTTCTTCTGTTAAATGAACTCCTTTTAAATTACATGAGACAAAATATACACTTCAGGAAAGAACCTGAGCTTGATCAAACATCTGCGCAATGCACTCAAGCACTAAACCTAGACAAGTCCTTTGTTCTGTATTGATTAAAACTGCAAACACTGACTCTCCTAAATAGAATATTCCTGGAGAGAATATTCTCTCATAGTAAGAGAGAAATAAATAACACCCAACACATATTACTTATAAAGTAAAGGAAGAAATTGGGTTTTAATCAGAAAGATTTTTTTCTAACAAAATTCTCATTTAACTATTATTCTCGTTGCAGTTTAAATTCTATAAATGACAAACACACCAAAGAATATCATATATTCCACTGATTTGCCTCTGTTTTTATGATACATTTGACAATTTCATCAAAAAATAGTCTGATAATTTACTGTAGTCAGTTTTTAGAATTTGATTTAGTTTTCATTAGAAGAAACAACCACACAATCTAAATTCATAACAAGACATCTTTCCACTGATTTTCAAGATTCAATATGAATTCAATAGCTCTAACACAATGACATGGTGGGTATAGGAAGCACCTACCACAATGTCTGACAGAGTGAGCATTTAGTTACTGTTTGGTGCATCACTAAACGGCTACTGGTATATCCTGGAAAGTGAATGGTTGAGGAGGGAGGAGGCGATACAGGCAGGCAAAACATTTCTTTCTTAGCCTCCCTGTTAAGTGGTTTAAGATGTTCTTCTAACAGAAAGATGAGCAGACAATAAAATAAGTCCCACATGAAACCAAACAACTATTTAGTGAAACATAAAGTGAATATAATCATTATTTAAAATATATCTGATAGGTCACTGGGCATGATGAATTTACACTTCTCTTAAAGTTGCTTTTCTTTTGGCACACCAAATTTTATTTTTAATACAAATAATGTAACTACTCTGTAAGCTAGTCTAGATGCATGTGCATGAGAGAAAACACCTATTGATGCTTTTTTTTGTTTGTTTCTTTTAACTAAGAATTGATGTTAAAGTCTTGAAGAATCTTATAGATTTTTCCATGTTGGGACTTTCCACTGGCATTATTTAATCACAATTAAATAGATAAGTGAAAATCAGCATTTCTTTAGGGTGGCCTAGTTTACCTAATTCTTAGAATGTACTTGTTCTTTTGTATTGGGGGAAAAAAAAACCTAGAATTTATACAGATAGAAATAATTCTAGAGGATCATCAAATATGTCAAAACTTCAAAGAAATGCATCTGGTAAGTTTATTATTTTTTCCAAAAAATAAAAAAAGAGTAAAATTAACTTTACATTATAGTAAAATAAGATTATAGTCATTTTATGATAGGAGAAAATAGGATTCAGTAGACAGAGAGGTAAACATTAGGGCTTGAGGTCCCTGGATGGGGGAAAACATGCATTTTGGAACAATTCTGGGAATGTCTGCCCACAGCCCACCTCCTGAGGCTCCTCACCTGCTCCCCCTCATGTTTCCCCTCAGGAATTTGACGAAAGACCTAAATATGGCCCTAGGACACCCTTCATACCATGGAAATGAACCAATCAGTAGGGGACAAACCAGCACCTAGAGCTCTGAAGCCAATACAGGTAAAATCTGAGAAGGAACCAGGGGGAAGGGCGGGGCGGGGGGTGACCAGAACCGCATAAAACAAGGACCCTCACCTAGAGTTCTCAGGCATTCACTTTCGAATGTCCCCTCTGTAAAAACAGCTTCCCTAGTATTCGTCCTTTCTAATTTTATATTCTAATAAATTTTTGCCTGCTGCTCATTTTGTGTCCACCTCTTCATACTTCCAAGTGGCAAGACAATGAATCCTGGGTAAAAATCCTGCAACAATTTGTATTAACTATTTTTGAATTATTTTCTATATTCTTGAAGCTCTGGCATAGAAGCCCTTGCTGACCAGAGAGACTGCTCTCCTGGGGGCCACCTAATGCTAATGCCTATAGAAAACAAGCTACTTTCCTCAGATCACGCCTTTCATATGCACACAAACCAGGCTCCATACTTCAAAACATCTCTTCTATCTGGTTTTTAGATTCCAGGAGGTAATGTCCCTCTGCCACAATTGCCCAGGGCCAGGCAGAAGCAAACTAGAGAAAGTCCCTATAGTGGAGCTCACTGAAGTTATTGAAAATCCAGTCTAAACCTGCTTACACTGATTTCCCTTTCCTAAGGATATCATATTAAAGATTTCCACCTATGCTTTCCTCTCACATTCCTTTTGCCTCCTGACCAAGCCTGGTGCTTCCTAAGGTGACCCTGGATGGAAGGCTATGCCTCCTATTTCTAGGTAGATCTGTAAGTATGAAGTGTTTTCTTTACAATGCTTATTTCTGTTTCTGTGAATACAAACAGATCTCAGGTACATTCTACAATACCATTTATTAGGTAATTAAATATATCATTTGAGGAACACAGCTCTTAGAAGGGAGAGGCATAACACTCCTTCCAACATCAAAGAAAGATGTTCAGGAATTTCACTGGAAGGACCCAGGGTCACGCTCTGGTCATCAGGACAAGTCGCGAGTGAGTGTGGCGTTGGCTTCTATAGCAACTGTAGGGAAAGGCTGGCCTTCCTGTGGGTAAAGATTCTCATTTGAGGTCCATCGGAAGTGGACACAGAATCTGGAGAACTCGGCTGATGGTTCTGTTTGGGGTTTAACATTTTATGTCACATATTAGCCTGTGGAGAAGAGAACAGTTTGCCATGGAAATAAGTAAGGTTTTGGTAGAGAAATAGAGCAGAAAAGATAAAAAAAAAAAAACAAAAAAACAGAACAAAACAACAAACAAACAACACCTGAGTTTAAGCAGTACTGAATAGTTATAGTCCTGTTCACTCATCCCATAATCACACTTTGGCTCCGTTATGAGTAAGTTATATATTGTGTCAAACACTTTCTTAAATTTTCTAGCAATTACAAACTAAAAAATATAATTTAACAGAAATAGGGTGATAGGTTTGCTCGTTGGTTGTAGACTATCCTTGTTTCTAGGCTCTTTCAGCAAACAGAGCTAGGAAATAAATATGTGAATGATAACACGTGCATATACACACACCTATTCTTATTTTTATGCCAACCCATAAAAAGCTTGCTGAATTATTTTTCCCCAAATTTGGGATAGTGTTAAACTTATAAATTAAGTTAAGGAGAACCTTAAAGGTTTTTATTTTAATTAGCAGATTAATTTCTTTCCATTTGTTCAACTCTATTTTTATGCATTTATTAACTATTTTAATAATCATCTTCCTGTAGAAAAAATAAGTGGGAAATAATACTATAAATACGTACTAGCCATAAAAGGATAAGGATGGAGTTAATAGACAATGAATGTAACACTAGGTTAACTCTGTGACTGGAAGAAAGAGCATCACTCCATCTGTAACATTCTATTTTTTAACCTGGGTACTGAGAAGTGTTTATTATATTATTCTTGATTCAATTTTAACGCAAAATATTATTTAATTTTCAAAAATATATCAATGAAAAAATCAAATAGATTTTCTTAAATAACTTTTCTTAAGAAAACATTTTAACATATTTAACACGTTAACATTTTAAAATGTTTAAATCCTTTTAAGAAGTTGTAAATTCTTAAAACAAGAGAATGCTTCAAATTAGAGCCCCTCCAATAGATTTTTAAATTTCATCAAAGAAAGAAATTACCTAGACTCTTAGAAATTGCTGAAAAATCATATAGGAGATCTGGCGAAGTAATGAAAATTAATTACTTGCTTTCAGAGAAAGCAAGAAACAAGTTCAGAACACGGAAATATCAGCATGATTTTTCTCCAGAAGGGAAATTACATGAATGTACGTCACTCTTTTTGTTGGAGTTCACGTTACGAGCTTTCCTCCACCTGCCTATCCTGTTGCTGGCTCCATCTCCACAATCCAAGTAAACTGGCAGGTTGGCTTACTAAACTAACTCATGCCAAAAATAAATATTTCTCAGCGATTTGCCCTTGCTCCCCTCTTTAGCAACCGAGACCCACTTAAAGTCTGCACTTGGCCTCAGTAAATTCAATTACATTTCTTTCTGGCTACTTCAGCTGTCCATGATGATTGTAAATTATACCCTGCCCCCATCTTGCAGGCTAATTTTCAGGCCCGCAATGTGAACTTGATGGGTATGCTTTGTTTTTTCCACTCCAAAGTTCTTCAGCAAGGACCAAATTATCAACAGTGCCGTGGTATGCATTTTCAAAAGCCTCTCCACAGACGGAGTCCCAGCATCCCTCTGCGCCTCACTCCTGGGGTAACTAGCACCTGCTCATGCCCCAACCTCTGCCTTCTCATGAACTTTCAGTCTTCACGAAAGCTGCCAAGATTTGGTGATGGTCCTGAAAAACCTTCCTAGGAAGTAACTCCGATCTGTATAGGCTTGAAAACGACAATAAAAAAAAAAAAACACTGAATTATGAACTACCAAAGTAATTTTTTTCTATGGATAACTGGAATGAGAAACTTTAAAAAGTATCTGCTCTCATTTTTCAAAAGGATTATTTCAACTTTAAACATGTAAGAATCCATCTGCCCCCATCTTCCTTCAATTGCCTGGATGATAATGATGTAATTGCAGTTATAATTACAAAAGACTTCAATTCAATTTAATTTTAATTATTTAAAATTTGTAAACACTCCAGGAAAACCTCATTACACTGGCTGAACCGGCTTATTTGCAAAAGGGACCAGGGAGGCATCGTTTACGATTATGCACATCACAACATCCATTCTGTCACACTAACCATTCTGATTAACTAGTAATCACACTCACCTGGGGTGAACAGCACTGGCAAAGCTGGTTACAGCTTTTAAAAAATGATTTGCAAAGCTGCATATATCCAACAGCCCCCACACTCAAAAACAGCCAGAAGAACTTTGGCCTGTATGCACACTGGAGGTTTAAATAGAAAGATTCTCCGAGAACACATGCATTTTAAAATGTTTATTTGTAAAATCGATGTCTTGGAGTCCCTACCGATTCAGGTTTGTCTTTTTTTACCTTAAGATTACGTGATGGGCACACCTTCCTCAGTGAGAGCGCTTCACTGTGATGTGAGGCTCACAGTCAGTCAGGGGACTGAGCCTAATCCCTGGCATAAACTGTGTTTAGAAACCAAGGGCCCTGTGGTGGGAGGAGAGAGAGTGCTCCATTACTAAGGATAAGGAAGCCCAGTGCAGGTGGGTGTTAACCTCTCTGAACTTCTCCTTAAAATAATCCAAACACGAGTAACTACCTCACAGAGTTTTGTGGAGGATTAAAGATGCCTGGAAAATAGGTGTGCAATACGTGTAGTTTATAGTATTAAAAATGCAAAGCTAAGGGTTAACATTCTGTTACTTAGTTCACAGCCACTGACATTCTGGTGACTGATGTGTGAATATATTTTAACTAAAAAGAACTGAACTTTCCAGAAGTTCAGTTAGCTTAATTATGAGAACTATAATAATAAGTGAATAAAGACCATGTATTAGGCAAAGGCCACACACGGTTAATTTGCAGGATTAATAAAATGTTGTCCTGTAACACAAATTTTCTAGACAATGTGAGGATTCCTGAATGAATATATTTATTAGGCAAATTAAAATTTTCACCTGGTGATATAACACTCATATTGCCACATTTAACCAGATCTTTTCTCATCTATTATTAAAATTTTGGCACTTCCTGCAGAGACTTGGCTAGACACAGAATAATAACAATCATCACTCTTATTGCTCACTTTTACACAGGGCTTTTAAATCTCTAAAATGATTTTAAGATCCACTGTTTGAGCTTGTCTCCATGACAATCTGTAGATTTTGAGCACAAGCAGGTTTTACACAAGTGCACCAAACAATCAGTGGTCCTGGCTGTTAAGTGATAGAAAGATTGCTTTATAATAGGTTTTACTTCCCTTTGCAATAAACTGACCCGTACACTCTGTCCAGGATGCTCTCTTCCCTACTGGGAATCCCCACTGCTCTGAACTCAATTGCCAAGCCTTGCACTTGTTGCTTTGGGACTCTGACATGCTTTGGTCAGTCAACCCAAGTCTCAGCTCATGTTTCAATATCTGACTCAAAGAAACCTCATCAATGAATACTCAGGAGCTATTGTGCCCAATGCTCTGGACAAATACAAAAGACAAAAAGGTGTAGAGATAGAAATATGGCCCCCAGAAGTTTCAAAAGAATGGAGACCAAAGTAATATGATAGTCCCCATTTATCTGCAGGTTCATTTTCCATGTTTTCAGTTCCCCATGGTCAACTACAGTCCACCTGACATACTGTCAGAAGGTCAGTAGTAGACTAACAATGCATCACAATGCCTTCATCATTCACCTCATTTCATCACATAGGCATTTGATCACCTCACACCATCTCTAGAAGGGTGAATACAGTACAGTAAGGTATTCTGAGAGAGAGAGACCACATTCACACAACTTTTATTACAATGTATTTTTCTACTTTGTTATTGTTGTTAATCTCTTACTGTGTCTAATTTATAAATTAAACTTCATCATAGATATGTAAAGAAAAAGAACACCATAGGTTTAGTACTCTCCACGATTTCAGGCACCCACTGGGGATCTTAGAACATATCCCCCATAGATAAGGGGAGATGACCATATTGATAACTATCAATTTAGTCTGATGGGCTAAAACCCAGTAAGAAAAGACAAATAACTCCACTGAGTCAAGATGAGTTGGTCCTTGCTTGTTCTGCTGGCCTTTCCTATCTCTGACCATTCATGGCTCTTACTCATAATTCACAATTTAGGACCTGCTGGGTTTCTCGGATTCTCCCATGTGCTTTGTAGCTTTTCAGTTGGCGTATAAGGCACTTGAGGGGAGGGATTGGGTGCCATCTTTCTTTGGATGTCTCTGCCCTTTCTATAGGTATAAAATTACGGCTCAATAGAGATGAGTTAATTGTGTGTAGAAGATTCAATGTGCAGGAAGGAAGAAGACGTATCAGAAAGTAGTTTGTTTTTTTTTTAAACATAGTAATGGTAAGCTGGTGTGGTGAAGAGAGATGGTTTTATATGGGGAGTTTATTTAGGTAGGAACAAATAAATGTGTAACCTTTGTACCATGTGAAAATGTACGGTGAAATATATATATATATTAAGTGGGATATTACCCAGTCATCAAAGAGAATGATATCTTCCCAGGCACAATGATTTGGATGCAGGTAGAGTATATTATGCTAAGCAAGTCAGTCAGAAAGACACAAATATCCTATGATTTCACTCATATGTGTAATTTAAGAAACAAAACAGATGAATATAGGGGAAAAAAAGAGAGGCAAACCTTAACACAGATTCTTAACCACAGAACATGAACTGAGGGCTGCTGGAGGCGGGATGACTGGGGGAATTGGCTAAACGGGTGATGGACATTAAGGAAGGCACTTGTGATGAGCACTGGGCATTCTACGTAAGTGATAAATCACTAAATTCTGCTCTTCAAACCCATGTCACACTATATGTTAACTAGAAATTAAATAAAAGCTTAAAAATTAAATCAGCATTCCACTGGATGGTAGAATATAATCTCTCCTATTTCAAAATGAAAACAATGAAAAGATGATAATGCACTTTGCACTAAATCTATTTGGAAAAGGAACAACAACATTGTCCTCCATTCACTCAATTCATCCCAGAATATAACACTTCAGATTGTAATTCAGAGCACATTACCTATGCTGCTATTTATTTTCTGAAACATTAGTCCAGGAATACTATTCTACATTTTTATATTAAAATATGTCCTGCAAGATTCACGCATTTATTCTCAGGGGAGCTGGTCTACGTAAGTTTTGTAAAATGTTGACTAACTATTTGAATAAAGAACTGAACCAAAGATCATTGATATTCTTCATTTATCACCAAACAGCCTTTGATAGTTGAAATATTTGTTAATCATTATTCACTTCAATTTTATCACCAAAAAGAAAAAGGAATAAAAGTGGTTGCTTTGAAATGTACGTGTGACTGAACACATCTGCGAAATTCTCTGAGATTTTCCAATGGAATGCTATTAGAATCATTAAAATTTAGCGAACCTTGGGAATTTGAATCCTTTAATACTCCAAAGGTAAAGTAATCAGATTAATGGATTTTTTCCATTGGTTAATCTTGTCAAGAGTCTAGGTTGTTCAAGATCAGATGTTTTCCACTTCTCTACTGAAAAAAAAAAAACTGACTTGAAGCTTTGAGTAGAGAAATAAAAGCCAGCTTCCTAATTATTCTCTCTGTGTGGCCCTCTGAGACCATAGCTGATCTGGGGTTAAACTTATTCTTTAGCTAATTAAATTCCTTTTTTGTTTTTAATTAAGCAGCCCTAACGACCTTCCTTTATGGACAGCTGGCTGCACTATAATCAGAATAAGTTTCTTATATTTAACATGGGGTAGGTGACTAATGACCAAAAAGGTCTTAAGAAACTACTTTTAGTTTTACCAGATATATCCTTCAGTTAAAGGGTAGTGGGGAAGGGGACGGGGAAGCAGACTGGAGCAATTCCAAGACTGAAGTGGTCAAAACCGAACAGGAGCAGGCTCGGTGAGTCCTGGGGACCTGGGACAGATGTGCTGCCAGCGCGCACAGCACGCCAAATGAGGTCTGTACCGTGTGCCCTGAGCACCTCAAAGAATGAAAAGAGATCAGATGTATGGATTAAAGCCCACAACGAAACTGCCAATCCATTATTTTATAATACACAGTAAATATCTAAAGCAAGCAAGTCCTCTGCTCCCTCTGAGGTGGTTTAATTGTTTTAAAATATTAAAATGTACCCCCTTTAAGCTACCACCATTTTTTAAAAATAAAATCTAGAGAAAGGTAGGCTTTCAGTATGTGGTTGTGGAATACTGCATGGAAGAATATAAATGAATAAATGAGAAAGTAAAAGATTATTTATGGACCCAATTTCATATCCATTCTGTAGATGAGAAAGGTGAGGTCTAGAAAGATTAAATAAAATACCCAAGTCCCCAGATAGGTTTTCTTCAATAAGCCTTTACTGAAGACCTACTAGGTGCCAAGCAAACTGGGGGCTATAAAGACAATCAAAGCTGCCTTTCTCCTGTGCAGATGGGCACATCTCTTTAAAATGTTTGAGAGAACCCATTTATCATTGGTTCGCAGCAGCTGTGCAAGTAAGTTTCCAGGTTCACAAGTCAGAGGCTTGAAAACCTTGTTTTTACTTTTCATCAATGACAAAATAAACATCATTAAGTCAGGTCAGCTTCTTATTTCTCTGAACCTTGTGCAGTACCCAAATTAGGATTTCACATACTAATTATTTACCAAGACCTCCCTCCATCTGGAGCCAGGCCCCAGGTATTAGAGCATTCTTATTAGAAAGCTGATGATGGGCAATGATTATGAGGACAAAACATTGGTTCTCCATCTTTCTAGAAGGAATATCAAGGTGGAGGCAGGGGCTGGGCAGGAGGGATAAAAAAAATGGAGGTTTTGCTGTTAAGAAGCATTTACATTTCACTTGAAGGAAAAAAATGTCTTCTTCCTAAAAATTGTGAACAATTTAATGTAAAACATTTAATACAATTTCATTAAGCTAAGCCTCTTTGAGAGAGTGAAAAAAGAGAAAAATTGCAAGAAGGCAATGATTAAACAGAATATCAGAGAGAAACAGAATCAAAATCATAAGAGTACTTTATTTTTAAGTTTTATTTATTTTTAGAGAGAGAGCGAGAATGAGAAAGAGAGAGAATCCCAAACAGGCTCCACAGTGTCAGCACAGAGCCCAGGCTCGATCTCAAAAACCCAATCCTAAGACCATGAGATCATGTCCTGAGCCAAAAATCGAGAATCTGACACTTAACCAACTGAGCCACCCAGATACCCCAAGAAGACCACTGTTTTGCATGCTTCCTGGGTTGAGGAGTGAGAAACAGAGAAGAACAAAAATGCTGAAGAGAAAGGGGTGGGGGAGGAGCACAGTCTTGAGATAATTTTTAGTTCCTATTCACCTGAGCTATAATTTTCAGTGATAAGCCAATGACCTGTTGTCCCACCTTCTTTCGGTCAGTTGTCAAACTATTCTTCATGGCTCCATCTCTCCTCCAGTCCTAGGAGAGCTTTTATTCTAGAGTGGCTAGATCTAACAATATATTCCTCACCAAGCTATAATTTTCAGTACTAAAATGAAAAGCAAGATGGTGTCTACCTGAGGAACGTAACTTCTGGCTAGAAGTTTTCCATCCATAGTCTAGTGACCCAAAATCCTCAGGAAAAAGCAAATGCTTCACATGAATGGCAAATACTAATATATTCTAAGATGGTGCTTGACACCTACTTGCCAACTCTTCTAAACATAGCTCTCCTTTCAGCTTCTTGATTTTACAATAAACCTTCCCTTTCTGAAATGTAGCTTGGCTATAGAAATAAATTTTAATTATATAAATTTGCAAAGTGACCTTTAACAAAAATCAAACGTTAATTTTCTTTATTCTCTAAATCCTACTGTGCCACACACAGCCATGTAAATCCACACTAGTCTAATCTGTGTCCCTTATGATTTCTACTCTCTTTGGCAGATTTCCATTTTGTTTTTTCAAGTCTAAGTTGCTGATGGGGTGGGGGTGGGGGTGGGGGTAAGATTTCAAAGGAAGCTCCAGTTCCTGGTGTCTTCCTGTAACTTTGGTTTTAGTTACTAAGGAAACACTTCTTTGCAGCAGCTACACTATAAATCCTTTAATTCCTCCTTCTCCTAATTCTTAAGTAATCCATTCAAACTGCAAAAGCAAATACTATGAGAGCATTCCATGAAACACAGAGCTTGCAACCAGATATATATATATATATATATATATATATATATACACACACACATATATATGTACAAATATACATATATTTGTATGTATATATGTATGTATATATGTATATTTAACTTCAAATTTTCATATTAATATTCATTAGAAATTCAAATTCAAGTAGTCAGTGCAGGGTAACTTGATGAACAGAGGCAGTTTATGGCAGATAAAGCTAACATATCCATCATAATCCTGCAGTGTTTAGCAGAATCAAGGAAGATGGCCAAATCGAGTCAGAGGCTGGCATAAAATTTAAGGCTAAAACTATCTGAGCTTGTAAGAAAACACAGGCGGCATTTAATTATATACTAAATCTAAAATGCTTTGTTCCAAAATGTTTACTAAAAAACTCAGTTATTCCTTTGCCAAACATGACTGAGATCATACCTTGTCCAATACAGTACGAGGCACACAATGATATGTTATATCCCTTGCCTGGGAAAGAAGAGAAGATATACAGAAATAACCACAGAATAAAGCAAAATATGTTAATGGCTAAAGAAAGACACAACATGCTGTGACAGATGGATAAGAGAAGAGTTGACTGCTGCCTGAGGTGTCAGGAGAAGCTATAATGTAAAGAGAGACATTCGTGCTGGGCCCTGTTACCAGTGGAGCGTGCCAAGATGGTGGCCATGAGAACATGTATTCCAAGCAATAGTGCCACCTCTAGGAATGCTTGTTAGTGTTGACATAATGGCATGTTGGCCCCCTGACCTACAGGAGGTGGACAGATTGAGGCCACACAGGCCAAGGAATTTGAGTTTTAAACTTCAATATGACAGCCATGGGTATAATTTCAGGTGTTTTTAGTAAGGTTGGAAATACAGTAAAACTGGAAACTATTCTTCACGTGAATGACACACTTCCTCTCTCACCAAATCTAGCTTGGGATTTCCTCAGCAATTAGACCTCCAGGAGACCACTATGTGTCATCACTGAGGAAAATCATGAGTCATGTGCTAACATGTATTAAGGCTTTGGTCTGTCAGCAGGTAAGCATTTTCATTTTATCACACAAAAATAAAAACTTGACGAAAGCATCTCTAAAACATCCCCACTAAAATCTTAAATTGACACTTTAGTTTGTATGATGACTCTGAATCATTTCTAATGATCTACATCCCAAAAGTCTATTTTGAAAATAAATCATTATAATTCAGAGAATGAAGTGGGGACTCAGGAGTGAGGAGTGGGAATATCACAAAAGGGTCAAGTTAGGAGAAGGCAGTTCTCATTTATGGCTCTGGAGTTGATACTAAAATCAGGGAGTATACAGATCCAAGGTCACTAGGGAATTATAATGCAATCAGCCTAAAGGGAAATGTGAATGAGTCATCCAACCAGAAAGTTAAAAACAAATATCAAAGGTGATATAAAGAGTGAGGAACATAAGGTTTTAAATAACAGCAAATAGCCTGAAGCACTTCATTTTTATCTTAAGGTATAGAATGTATAGGTCAGCCATACTGAAAAGGCCAGAGGAGGATACGGTACCAGAAAGCAGTTTATTTAAACCTTAAAGAATTAAGATGCCAGTTTATATAAATTCAAAAAAATAATATCAAAATAAAAGACATCATGGTTATAGTCAGTTTAAGCTCTGAAATACACAGGGTGAAGATTAAATGATAATGCTGTGTGGCACTTATTGTAATATCTACTCACCCGTTATTCTCTCTCCAAGTCTCACAATGGCCAGATGCAGAGTGACATGAAAATATGACTTCCAGCACTGGTACTCCCCCTCACACCCCCACCCCCAGGCCTGGTGAAGGATACAAAAGCACACTATTCTTTTTTGGAATTTTCCATCTGGCCAGTCTGGTCTTGAGGTTCACCTGCCTCCCTTATGAGGAGTGGTTCATTTCACCATGACCTTTAATAATAGGAAAAGTAAATATTTTCTTTTTCTTTTTACATTTTTATTTATTTTTGAGAGACTGAGAGAGACACTGTGTAAACAGGGGAGGAGTGGAGAGAGAAAGAGACACAGAATCTGAAGCAGGCTCCAGGCTCTGAGCTAGTGGTCTGCCCAGAGCCCAATGCGGGGCTCGAACTGACGAACCGTGAGATCATGACCTGAGCTGAAGTCAGACGCTCAACCAACTGAGCCATCCAGGTGCCCCGTAAATATTTTCTTCTTAAGATCACTTGCAACATCTTAAGCTATTAAGATGCTATTATCCAATAGATACATAGATGGATAAGTAGACAGACATACAGGTAGGTAGGCAGATAGGTAAATAGATCAATTCTATTCCTGCTACTCATCCTTCAATGGGTCACTCTACCTATTTTCAGATGACTCTTGAATCTCCAATATTAACGTATGTTCTAGGAAGGACAATTTCATGACTGAATCTTCTATCTGATGTTATTCTCTTATCTGTACCATTTTTCTCTATGATCTTACCATCTGGAATATTTTATTTTTTATTTTTATTTTTTGCCTTTCTAGGTCTGTCCATAATCTCCCTATCCCTCAGTGGCCAGCTTACTTCCGGCCCCTTCATAAAAACTTCCTGAAAGGCAGTATCTCTTCCCTTATTAATAAATAAATTCTAAAATTTCCTTTTTTAAGAAAAGTAAGGGCTAGGTAAATATCCTGATTTGCTTCTCTTAAATACTAAACCTTAAAGTATCTTCCTGTTTCTTTTCATTTTCAATGAAACTTTCCTCTTTTTTTTTATTTTTTATGCTTCTTTATTTTTCAGAGAGAGAGAAAGAGACAGAGTGTGAGTGGAGGAAGGAGACACAGAATCTGAAGCAGGCTCCAGGCTGAGCTGTCAGCACAGAGCCCAACGCAGGGCTCAAAACCACAAACCCTAAGATCATGACCTGAACCGAAGTCAGGCACTTAACTGAGCCATTCAGGTGCCCCTCAATGAAGATTTCTTACAATTACGTATCAAATGCTATATAACATTAGGTGTGAGAATTGTGGCTAACTAAATATGATCAGGGTGAAAACTATATGCACATATTTTATTCTTTGAGTCAATAAGCACTTCCTAAGTGCATACTATTGATGACAAGCAGAAAACCTTTTCCTTGGATTTTCTTACACGGGGAGCCTGGGTGGCTCAGTCATTAAAATGTCAACTTTGGCTCAGATCACGATTTCATGGTTTGTGAGTTCGAGCCCTGCGTCGGACTCTGTGCTGACAGCTCAGAGCCTGGAGCCCGCTTCAGATTCTGTGTCTCCCTCTGTCTCTGCCCTTCCCCACTCACACACACACTCTCTCTCTAAAAAAAATAAACATTTAAAAAAATGAATGTGCACATTTGACAAAAGCAAAACTTTTTTCTAAAGAAACACCTACTTTCAGGCAATTTTGTTTAATTTTTTTTAATTTTTAATTTTTTTTGCCAACTGTGCTTAGGAATCTGTGGTCCCAAAGCTGAAGAGTATCAGAGTGGTTATTTCATGTTGCTCAAATAGGCAATGTCGTGAGTACAAAACAATGAAGATGGGGAAAGTCCCCTCACCAGCCAAATCAGCTGAAATAACCCAGCGATTACCGTGACAAATGACATATACTGCAGTCAGAGGACCCTTCTCTCCCAGGACATGGTGAGATACCAAGATGGTTAACTCCAACTAAATGCATAAAAAAGTACATTCATTCTTCAATGGGACTAAGAAAACCATCCCAGGAGCTAAACTTCAAACTACTTACAATTAAGGGATTACATTTAACAGCATAAATTTCAATTTTCAAAATTGTGATATGATTGTAATATCTTACGTATGTAATGACAAGTTCTTTTCTTTTGCAACTACTAATACAAAAACCAGTACCAGGCAGTGGGTATGTTCTTGGAAAGGAAAAACATCAAACTTTCATGAAAGGTCCTTTTTGGGGAAGAAGTAATTTCAGAAACAGACTTTTTTTTAAATTTTTTTAATGTTTTATTTATTTTTGATACAGAGAGAGACAGAGCATGAGAGGGGGAGGGTCAGAGAGAGAAGGAGACACAGAACCAGAAGCAGGCTCTAGGTTCCAGGCTCTGAGCTAGCTGTCAGCACAGAGCCTGACGTGGGGCTCGAACCCACGAACGTGAGATCTGACCTGAGCCGAAGTTGGAGGCTTAACCGACTGAGCCACCCAGGTGCCCCGGAAGAAGTAATTTCAAAAGAAAAAGTGCTATTCTGAAAAAGTCCTAGAGAATACACCTATCATGACAGGTTGTTTTAGAGCAAAAAACCCAGCTTATTCAACATTCCAGGTATCACCAAATATAAAAACCACCGAAGACAAAGTTTCTAGTATCACTATAGTTTATAGCTGTATGTTCTTGTATATATTTTCATGGACTAGATTGATCTAAATATAAGAGACTGTCTTCTCTCCCATTCCTTGGCTGTCCGTGAATTCTACTTTGCTGCCAGCTATAATCCTTCCCCATTTTTATTTAAAAGCCATCAGGAGTCTGAAGTAGTAAAATTGAATGGGATTTCAAACATGGACCAATTTTCCTTTCTTATGACCTATGAAGATGAATGCACACACAGTGGTAAGGAATACAAGCTTTGCCCAAGACATACACTAGAATAAAGAGACACCATTCTTCTTTCTGGAGAGAACTGAAGATTTATTAGAAGACAGCACATTGGGCCAGTCTTTCAGATATCTTATAATTTCTTTTGTGACATTCTTTCCTTCAGGGGCTTCGTCATCCAGGCTTCTTTTCACTCCCCTTCCTAAATTCGGAGATGGCTCATAATCTTGATGACTAACCCATCCTTCATCCTTGGAAAACCATGGGGAGTACCTGCACTCTTGCCTATGAAACTGCAATTAAGTAAGGAAACTGCACCTATAACAACCATGGAGATGGAAAAAAGCAAAACTAGCTTCCATGTCCTTGAATGCCAAAGTAATTGAGAAAAACTGGTTCAAATGTTTTTTTGCATTATTAAAAGACTGCCAAGAAATTGGACTTTATATTGGAATAGATTCAAATTCAACCACTGTATCAGAGTGCTGTGCCAGGCACTATCTTTGAGGCATTTGTGTATATATATATGTAAATATAAATATATACACATATATATTTTTATATATATTAGCTCATATAATCTTCAAAAACCTTCTTAAGAGAGATTTAATCTGCTTTCATAGTTAAGAAATTGACACTCACAGATATGAGCCATCTTGCTCAAGTCACAGAACCAGATGAAGAGCAGAGCTAAGATACGGATGCAGATTTAAAGCCCCATGAGAGGACGGGATTAGAGAAACACATTTTCTGTTGGATCTTCCAACTCTCTTGTTTCAATTTATTGAGGAAAATGAAAATTGAGGAGAAAAAGAGAGATGAATTTTCAGAGGAAGAAAGAAATCAGGCTTGTAATTGATCAAAATCCTTCCCTTCCTGTAGGAGTGAACCTTTACTGTTAGTCCCCGGGGGCTTCTGGGCCACTCGATCTGTTCCATCTTAAGCAAACACCACCTAAACACCTTTCTCTGTCTTCCCACCATTAGGTGTTATGCACATTGATTCCTTGGGAAGCAACAATAAAACATACACCTTGCCTATCATACATAATATCATTCAAATCTTGCTGTGCTTCTGTTTTCTAAGATTCTTCTGATGAACATTAAAGATAAAATGTAAAAACTTAGGGAGATGGAACAAGCCAAGTGTTATAAATAACCCCTAGGGGCTATGCTTTTGTAAGGAATTCGAATGGCTTGGGCACCATTAAAAATAAATTTAACATTCAACTTCCACTTCCCCTGTGAACACAAAAGACCAATTATTTATATTTGGTGTTATTTTGACCTCTGGCCAAAAAGGAAATAGAGACCAAGGAAAAAGTTAACATCTCACTTTACGAGGTTGGGGCCTGTATCTTCTGTTAAATGAGAGATGAGGCAATTCTCTCTGGCAACATCAGCTGGATCAGGGAAGTGTATTATGCAGATTTGCAGCAGAGACATTAAACAGAATTTCCAGAAGAATAGCACAATGACTATTACTAAAATGCCAAAGAGGAAAGTATAAATGCACAACTTGAGATATGAACACTCAGCATCATCTTGAGGAAATAAACACTTCTGTGTCCTTCAAATGAGCTACTCCACAATTGTGAAAAACAAAGCAATCCTTTCAGGTAGAAATTCATCAATCATTCTGCTTCTTTTCACAGAACTACTGAGGTATGGGATCTGGTGGATGGCTTGAGATACATTTAAGAGTAAAGCTATGGATTTAAAAACATATTTAAAAGATAGTTCACATTTAATTTTATTTCTGGTGAGATTAGTATTCTACAAAGTTGGATTAACTAAAACGCTCTGTGAAATAATTTGTTTGGTGAACTGATCTTTATAGTTCAATTGCTTATAAGATTTACACAGAAATCTTTATAAAACCAAAAGAGTCCATAAAAAGCACCCACAAATTGACTCATGTAAGGGAAAAAAAATAACAAGACCATATTACCAATACATTTATTTCTAAATAACAGAGCAAGGATTTGAATGTGTTAGACACACTGTCATTGGTCTGCTCTTTCCCTGGGCGCTCTCCTCTTCCTACTTCAAAGTGGGGGAGCGCTAGACCAGCCCAAACCCAGCTCCTATAAAAGGCGCTAGCTATACATATTATTCCAGACAAGCAGAGCAAGGTTAATGCAATCCCCCCAAGAGAGACATCACAGTGACTCCGGATTAATCACAGCAGGAAGCTGAGTTGCCAGAGATATTGCTAAGTTGCCCCTATAGACTGGACCAAGAGGCACTGGCTTCTTTAGGGACGAAATGGAGATGCGATTCCCAATGTCACATTTTGGATTTATAATCAATAATTCTATTGTCAGATCATTTACAACAAATGTGTTTATTCAGCTGGCATTGACAGGAAACTCCATTTATTAACTCTGAGCTATTTGAAGTTATATATATACGCTGCCAACATGCATTTATATGTGCCGAATCCATCTGCAGTTTCTCTTTCTCTGCTAGGAAGAGTTCATACAGCTTACCAAAGAGCCTGACCGGATCATAAATCAAGGAGAAGCAATTTCTGATAACTGAATATGAGTTTCCTCTAAAGCTTTTATGTGACGAAAGTCCGAGGAGCTCTGTGACTAGCACAAAAGAAAACCCATCACGACCCCCCTCCCTCATCAATTGCTCGCCTCTTTGTTCTAGAAAGCACAACCATAAATGGTGGGCTCTTTTCAGCACTGCAAGGCACATTGGCCCTTAGAGTCAGGAAGGCCTCCACAACTTTACTTTCTCTCTGTTCACTGCTCTCATATCCAATATAACCTGAGCAAAGTGAGTCACCACCAACTTGTGACTCCTGCCCAGGGTATGTTTTCAATTTGCAAGAACGTTCACACTGCCGAATTTGTACATCTTGTGAGAGGAAACTGCTGACATTTGAGAATCAGGAAAATGCCTTTAAGAACTGCTACAGGGCAAATGACAGTAAGTGTAAGAATAAGAAATACCTGACCAACCTGTTGGTCCTTTAGAACTGTCCATGGTCATTGCCAACAATAAGAACTTCCTAGGTGCCGGGCACCACTAAATCAGCCTCAGTGACCCATGATTTAATTTAAGATTCCTATTTCATTTCCCTCCTAGCAGAGATGCTAGAGGAAAGGCAGAAGATGCTGACATCAACTTACGCTGCTCTACCTTATGCAGTCTGTGTTTTAGCCTGGATTTTCATTGCTAGCTATAAAACTATAAATGAAACACCATAAGGGAACTGAACTGGATATAAACAAATCTGCAATGTTTTACCAAGTTGCTTTCTGAGCAGCCCCCCCTCCTAGCTCTCCCACCCCAAACAACAGTGATTACAACTGGAAGATAAAGCTTTAAGTACACCAATATTTTAAGTGCCGTGTTTTGTTTCATTACAGCTTTGCCTATGAGAAGAAATCTCTCTAAAAGGGGTCTTCTAACAATATAAAAATCACGTATGTGCCAGAAAGAATGCTGAACTGAAAAGCAAATTTGCTTCTAAGTAGATAATGCCACTTTTCCATGATTATACAACTGAAAGAACAGATTAAGAAAAACTGTTAACAGAGTTTGTCTTTTACTGCAGCAAAACCATTTCAAAGAAAAGATAAACTCAGGGAACGATTACAAATGTTGTAAAGAGCCGAAGAAGGCTTGGTAAATAAGGAAGCTTTAAATTACTACTCACATAAAAATAAATGTTACTGTCCGTCACCGCTGTGGGTGGGATACACTTTGCATAAGGGACACTTAGATGCTAGAAAGAACACCGAGAAGATCGTAATACAAACTGCGTCGTTTATGAGTTTGTTCGCCTTCTAATCTGTCTCCCTGAGCATAACCATTTAGGAACTACACCCTTGGCATTTTCTTTTATTTCACATTCTGCCAGAACTTAGAAGTTCATTGAAGTAAATGGACCAGTCCCTCTGAGGACACGGTGGCACTAACAAACTCCTTAGCAGGTAACTAAACTCAGGCTGCTCTGAAGGGTTTTGCAAGCAATTGTTTTACTGAGCAGCAAGAGCCAAACTGGATTAAATGATCAGGACAACTAACATTCACGCAGCCTCATCCTTTGCTGAACGTGCTGACTGCCCCCAAATCATTAGAAGAATGTTCTCTTGTCTCCAGCCACCAGAGGAAGCAAAAAGGAAACATCTCATAAATCTACATTTTAACAGCCAAACTTGTAATTTTTAAAAAGCTCATATGGTAAAAAACAGCTGTGAAAAAGCCATTTCTGTCTTTTTCTTCCTCAGCTGAAATTGTTCTCTCTTGGGGCGCCTGGGTGGTTGAGTCGTTAAGTGTCCAATTCTTGGTTTCAGCTCAGGTTATGATCTTATGGTTCCTGAGATTTGGTGTTTGAGATTCTCTCCCTCCCCCATGAGCACGTTCTCCCTCTCTCTCCTCCCCGCCCCCCACACTAAATAAATAAATAAACTTTAAAAAATAAAAGTAGACTCTCTTTATAAAAAAAGGAAAGAAATTGTTCTCTTTAAGTTAGTTCACTATATGGAGAGATATAAAAATGTACTTCAGAGGGAGGATGGTACAGGCGAAAGGTTAATGACAGGGCATCAGGACACCCATCTAGGTACACTAGGTGGCCTCATGACCTTGGCCACGCCACTGAGAGGTCAAGTTCCTCAAAGTTATAGAAGAGCTGATTTGGTGTACTCAGATGACAATATGAGATAATATGAATGTCTGGTAGGAAAGTGTTTATATTCATTCAATTCATATAGATACTACTGTTTGATTCATTGTCCCTTCACCCTTAATGTCAACTAGTTGAGGAGCACCTGGGTGGCTCAGTCAGATGGGTGTCTGACTTCAGCTTGGGTCATGATCTCGCAGTTTGTGAGTTCAGGCCCCATGTGAGGCTCTGTGCTGACAGTCTGGAGCCTGGAGCCTGCTTTGGATTGTGTGTCCACCCCCCGCCCTCTCTGCTCACTTTCACTCGCTTTTAAAAACCTTTTTAAAAGTAGTTGAATAAAAAATGTTTGAAGGTATGTGTACACATACTTGCGCATGTATATATATTTCTCACACGCTTCATTTAGATAATTAGAACTGACGAAAGCATAACTGATGAACTAGAAAATTTAGTACAAATAAAGCAATAGAAATCTGGAGCTTCAGTGCATCAATACAGCGAAAGACAAATTAAAGTCTTAATTACCAAACTGTAGAAGCTATTTAAAAATTATGATTCATGTTAAAAGAACTCACAACTGAAACGGCCTTATCATCATATTTCCTTTTGTCTTCAATAAGTGCTCCTCTTTCTTATCATACAGAAAACTGTCTTCTTCATTATCCTTTAAGTGCTTCCTACACTGCCACAATTAAATTCAAATCCATCACAAAAAGTATAAACTAAGTTCCCTGGATGAGATACTGCCAAAGGAACTCACTGAAGAGAATCCACCAAAGCAGGGAAATTACATTTGTTTCCAAGTCATCCCACACACATTCTCTGCCTCCCCGCTCCCTTTCTGTCCTCCATTCACACATTCACTTACACACACACACACACTCATAGATGGGAAACACTGCAGTCCTGGAATGTTGCATGTTGCGTGTTCCATTATGCTGAATAAGAACAAACTCATTTTCCATGCAATTAAGAGGAAATGTCATATACCCCTTCACATGCAAAATCCTGGGGTCAGAAACATTCTACTTAATATGCTAAATGTTGTGACGGCTGGAGTAGGAGTGGAGAGGGTAGGGAAGGAAAGGGAAATGTTAATATCAGAACAAGCCTCTATAAGACCCTTGATTGGTACGGGACATTCTAGTGGAATCTAGATTTTTCTGGAGTGTTTACCTCAATTTAAGTGCAACAGTGGCAAGTTTTAATTTTAAACCATTTTCCACGTAGAAGTTACTCCATATATTTTCCTGAGTCCCTGGGGGAAAGGAACACTCACATTTGGGAAAATTAAGGGAATCAAATGCCATTTTTGCAGCTAATATTCAATACGATTTTTAGGGTTTGACACTATCATTTTATTACAAGAGTTAGAAGTTTCCCATCCAGATTCTGGGATTTTATGATCTCTCATATAAACTCCAGCTCTATATGTTCAATAGTTTGTAAGATTTTCTAACTAAGATAAGCAAATGTCATTTAACTTAGTATATTTAAAACAGAAGACAATGTTTCTTGGTCTGCCACCAAGAAAATAAGCAACTAAACTCAGGATTATTTAGGCATGAAGTTTGCTGGAGTCTAGCCTCTAAAAAATGAACAAAAGGAATCCAGAATCATGTAAAAATGGGAGGAGAGAAAAATGTTTAGGTGTTAGAGCTAACCTTAGCAGGGGGAGCCAAGAGTGAAGTGTGCAGTGCTCCAAGGAGCTGTCAACCCTTCACCTGGTTGCATCCAGTATAGTGGATGGGAGGTCTAAGCACCAGGAGATACTCAAAGTCAAATGGGAGGTGGTAAATCCATTCAAAGAAGAATGCTTCCCAGCAATTGAAAGTATAAAAGTGAGTTTCAGCAGCCTGAGGAGAGGCTGGGTAGGATTAGCTGGGTTGCAAGGGCCCTAGCAAGCCAGGCTGCCTTATAGGACATCATTTTGGGCTCTTTTCACTGAAGAGTCTAAAAGATTATTTCCCTAGGAAACAGAGTCTGAGACAGAGATTAATATGCAAGAAACATATCAGAGGGGAGTGCTCAACAGTAGGATTTAGTAAAAGTCACTTTAAAGCCAGAATAATCCCACAAAATTGCCACCAATTAGGATGATATGACCTGGCCTTTATGCCCCTCATATAGTAATCACTGGATGTGGGATGACTGTGAGAAGAATCATGAACTTAGGTAGAGGGTCTTTCTTCACCTGATGGAGATTCCCAGAGAGGGATACAGTACAGAGCTTCTTCCATCCATACTCCCAGTAGCTATAGGAAAGACCAGGAAGTCCTGGTAGAGAAGAGTCTGGAAAGTGCATCTCAGCATCCACTACAGGCCTTCAGCAGGCAACTGAGGCAGATGTTTCCTGGGAAAGGTAGGGTTTAAGCTCACCCAAATCTTCATAGCCATACCAGTGCTGAGAGCCCACTCAGATACACAAAGCCTATAACTTTGTTACCAGCAAGACAGAGCTACATAGGTCCTTCCTGCTTCCCTTCAGAGCCACTGAGAAATTATCTTGTTAAAATATAAATCCTCCTGGTCTTTGGTTTTTATATCATTGCTCTAGTCACAGTATGGATGAAAGACCTAAATGTAAGGCAGGAAGCCATCAAAATCCTCAAAGAGAAAGCTGGCAAAAACCTCTTTGACCTTGGCTGCAGTAACTTCTTACTCAACAAGTCTCCAGAGGCAAGGAAAACAAAAGCAAAAATGAATTATTGGGACCTCATCAAAATAAAAACCTTCTGCACAGCGAAGGAAACAATCAGCAAATCTAAAAGGCAATCATCAGAATGGGAGAAAATATTTGCAAACAACATTATCAGATAAAGGGTTAGGATCAAAAATCTATATAGAACTTATAAAGCTCAACACCCAATAAACAAATAATGCAGTGAAGAAATGGGCAAAAGACATGAACAGACAGTTCTCCAAAGCAAATATATATAGATGGCCAACCAACACATAAAAAATGTTCAACATCATTCATCATTAGGGAAATATAATTCAAAACCACAATGAGAGAGTACTACAGACCGGTCAGAATGGCTAAAATAATAACTCAGGCAACAACAGATGTTGGCAAGGATGCAGAGAGAGAGGATTTCTTTTGCACTCTGGTGGGAATGCAAACTGGTGCAGCCACTCTGGAAAATGGTATGTAGATTTCTCAAAAAAATTAAAAATAGAACTACCCTATGATGCAGCAATTTGAACTGCTGGGTATTTATCCAAGTGATACAAGTATACTGTTTCAATGGGGCACATGCACCTCAATGTTTATAGCAGTGCTATCAATAATAGCCAAAGTATGTAAAAAGCCCGTGTCCATCAATGAATGAATGGATAAAGAAGATGTGGTACACACACACACACACACACACACAAACACAATGGAGCATTACTTGGCAATCAAAAAGAATGAAATCTTGCCATGTGCAACTACACATGGATAGAACTACAGGGTATATGCTGAGCAAAATTTGTCAGAAAAGAAATATCATATGATTTCACTCATGTGAGGACTTTAAGATACAAAACAGGTAAACAAAAGGGAAGGGAAGCAAAAATAATATAAAAACAGGGAAGAGGACAAAACATAAGAGACTCTTAAATATGGAGAACAAACAGAGGGTGACTGGAGGGGTTGTGGGATGAAGGGATGGGCTAAATGGGTAACGGGCATTAAGGGAACCACTCCTGAAATTATTGTTGCACTACATGCTACCTAACTTCGATGTAAATTTAGAAAACAAATTAATACTTTTTCTGCATCTATCAACAAGATCATATGTTTTTATCTTTTCTTTTGTTAATGTGATGTATCATATTGATGGATTTGTGAATATTGAACCAGCCCTGTAACTCAGGAACGAATCCCACTTCATCATGATGGATAATTTTTTTATATGCTGTTGAATTCAATTTGCCAGTATCTTGTTGAGTATTTTTGCATCTGTCTTCATTAAGGATATTGGTCTGTAGTTCTCTTTTTTGGCTGAGTCTCTGTCTGGTGTGGGTATCAAGGTGATGCTGGCTTCGTAGAATGAGTTTGGAAGTTTTCCTTCTATTTCTATTTTTTTGAATAGTTTGAGAAGAATGGGTATGAGCTCTGCTTTAAAAGTCTGGTAGAGTTCCCCTGGGAATCCATCTAGCCCTGGGCTCTTATTCATTGGAAGTCCTAGCATCAGCAATCAGACAACAAAAGGAAATAAAAGGCATCAGAATTGGCAAAGAAGAAGTCAAACTTTCACTTTTCACAGATGACATGTTACTCTACATGGAAAACCTGGCAGACTCCACCAGAAGCCTTCTAGAACTGATCAATGAATTCAGTAAAGCTGTAGGGTTCAAAATCAATGTACAGAAATCGGTTGCATTCCTATGCACCAATAATGAAGCAGCAGAAAGAGAAATCAAGAAACTGATCCCATTCACAATTGCATGAAAAACCATAAAATAACTAGGAGTAAACCTAACCAAGGAGGTAAAAGACCTATATGATGAAAACTATAGAAAACTTATGAAAGAGATTGAATAAGACATCAAGAAATGGAAAAACATTCCATGCTCATGGATTGGAAGAATAAACATTGTGATAATGTCATTACTACCCAAAGCAATATACACATCCAATGCAATCCCCATCAAAATTACACCAGCATTCTTCTCAAAGCTAGAACAACCTATCCTAAAATTCATACGGAACCACGAAAAGACCCTGAATAGCCAAAATAATATTGAAGAAGAAAACCAAAACGGGAGGCATCACAATCCCAGACGTTAGCCTCTACTACAAAGCTGTCATCATCAAGACAGTATGATATTGGCACAAAAACAGACACAAAGACCAACGGAATATAATAGAGAACCCAGAACTGGGCCCACAAATGTATGGCCAATTAATCTTTGACAAAACAGGAAAGAGTATCCAATGGAAAAAAGACTGCCTCTTTAGCAGGTGGTGCTGGGAGAACTGGACAGCAACATGCAGAAAAATGAAACTAGACCACTTTCTTACACCATACACAAAAATAAACTCAAAGTGGCTGAGGGACCTGAATGTGAGACTGGAAACCCTCAAAACCCTTGAGGAGAAAGTAGGAAACAGCCTCCTTGACCTCCACTGCAGCAATTTCCTTCTTGACACATCCCCAAAGGCAAGGGAAATGAAAGCAAAACTGAACTCTTGGGACCTCATAAAGATAAAAAGCTTCTGCAAGGCAAAGGAAACAATCAAGAAAACTAATAGGCAATGGACGTAATGGGAAAAGATAGTTGCAAATGACATATCACCAAACTCCACACCTGGAAAATGAATAATCCAGTGAAGAAATGGGCAAAAGACATAAACAGACACTTCCCCAAAGAGGACATCTAGATGGCCAACAGGCACATGAAACGAAGCTCAGCATCACTCAGAATCAGGGCAATACAAATCAAAACCACACTGAGATACCACCTCACACCAGCCAGAGTCGCTAAAATGAATAAATCAAGAGATTATAGATGCTGGCGAGGGTGTGGAGAGATGGGCACCCTCCTACACTGCTGGTGGGAATGTAAACTGGTGCAGCCGCTCCGGAAAACAGTGTGGAGATTCCTCAAAAAACTATCAATAGAATTCCTGTATGACCAGCAATAGCACTGCTAGGGATTTACCCAAGGGATACAGGACTGCTGAGGCATAGGGGCACATGTACCCCAATGTTCATAGCAGCACTGTCAACAATAGCCAAATCATGGAAAGAGCCTAAATGTCCCTCACCTGATGAGTGGATCAAGAAGATGTGGTATATATATATACAATGGAGTATTACGTGGCAATGAGAAAGAATGATATATGGCCATTTGTAGCAAAGTGGATGGACCTCGAGGGTGTCATGCTAAGTGAAATAAGTCAGGCGGAGAAGGACAGATACCATATGTTTGCACTCATAGGTCTAACAAGAGAACAGGAGAAACCTAATGGAGGACCAGGGGGAGAGGAAGGAGTTGGGGAGAGAGAGGGATGCAAAACCTGAGAGACTATCAAATACTGAAAATGAACCGAGGGTTGAAGGGGAAGGGGGAGGTGGAGGGGAGATGGTGGTGATGGAGGAGGGCACTTGTGGGGAAGAGCACTGGGTGTTATATGGCAACCAATTTGACAATAAACTATTAATAAAAGTTTAAAAAATGAAAACAAATTAGTAAAAAACTAGTATTAAGATGGCCATCGCCATCCTGTTTGGGGTTTGAAGAAAGGGAAGTGAATGGCAATGGGCAATGCCATCCTGCTTAAGTCCAGGACCCCAGGCAAATGTATCACGGGGCTCCTTCTAGACACCAGTCCGTAGATTTGTTCCCTAATCGATGTTGGGACTGTTAGAGCAATAACTCCAACTCTAGGTCTGAAAGACCAACAACAAAATTAAGAAAAGTTAAAGTCACTGTGTGAGGAATTATCGGACCTCATGCAAGTCACTGGTGCCCATGTGAGGACTGAAATAGTGGGCCACATGGAG
>NC_043702.1:92880424-92905060 GCF_006229205.1 Suricata suricatta | reverse complement strand
TTTGCACAGCCATCTCCGAGTGTGGTTCCTGGACAAGGAGCATCAGCATAATCTGGGAACTTGTTATAAATGCAGAGCCACTGAATCAGAAATCCTGAGGTAGGGCCTGGCAGCCTGAATTTAATGAGTCTTCCATGTGATTTGAATGCTCAGTTTGAAAATCACCTTCTTCCAGGTATGTTCATTCACTGACAGGTATTCCTCGGTCTAATATGCATAGCCAATGTGCAAGTGGGATGTTTGCTCAAGTCCATCCCAAAGATACAGGCCTGTAACTTTTCCACTTAGTTATAAGCCAACAATATAGTCAAACTTTCCACTGAAATCTTAAATTCAATGGGATATATTGGGGGTGTTATGCATTTTTTTGAGAAGATGATGGCATTAATTATTATTAACAGGCACTTTTAAAATAGAGTATTGTTTTTCATGAATCCCAACATTCTACTCATTCCAATTCCAGATCATTAGGTTCTTAATTATGGCACATTAAGTGTCATTTTTAATTCACTGGTGAATATTTATTGAGCCACTGTGAGCCAGAACTGCTTTACAAAATGGGATATGAGGCCAACTAAGCAATGTCCATGCCCACAAGCAGTTTATGCTTAAAAGCATTCTAAAAGCAAGCCAGGATGGCAATCAATGGTATTTCAAATGCAAATCTCTGCTTGTGGAAAGATTAAATATGCTTACAAATTAAACTATCAAGTCAGGTTCATGAACCACTATGCCTGTAACATTTTAAGAATCCACTCCCTCTCTCTGCCCTTCCCCAACTTGCACTGTCTTTCTCTCTCTCAAAAACAAATAAACATTAAAAAAAATTTCAAAAGGGGGCGCCTGGGTGGCTCAGTTCTTTAAGTATTTGATTTCAGCTAAGGTCATGATCTTGAGATCTGTGAGTTTGAGCCCCGCATCAAGCTCTGTGCTGACAACTCAGAGTCTGAAGCCTGCTTCAGATTCTGTGTCTCTCTCTCTGCCTTTCCCTCATTTACACTCTCTCTCAAAAATAAACATTAAAAAATTAAAATAGAAAAAAGTATCCTTACAAAACTGACAGAATCCTCAAAATATTTATTTAAAAACCCAGTTAGGGCTTCCAGTTCTAAGATGCAGTATGCATACTATCTATCAAACTGATCACAATAAAAAAATAACTAATTAGAATACATATAAAAACTCTGAAAAGTTAAAAAAAAAAAAGAGCAAGTGGGTCAGAACTTAAGGAATCACTCATGAAGCAATGGGTTTCTTGTTACTTTTTTTCTTCTAGATTTTTTGGTCTAGACTTAATGACAACCCAAATTCTCAAATTGTAGAGCAGGCATGAGGAGAAAAATATCCAAAAGAAACCATTCCTTTTTGGCCAGAAGACATAGAAAGGGACATGAGTCAAAAAGTATATATAAAAATCGCTCTCCTCTCCTTTTCTCCCCTCCTTTCCCTCTTCTTTGCTTTCCTGTTAACTTCCCAACCACATAGTGAGGAGAGCCCTGTTAAGGAGGATGCTCTCCTGCCAGGGAAGCATTCATAGCCTTAAAATTCTAAGAGGAAATGTCTGTGACTTCTCTTAAAGGGGGTCTTCCTGGTCAGAAGAGTGTACAGAAATTCTCCATTATTTTCTTTTCTTCCTAGTTTGTTACAAAAGCCAACTCATTTGTGGAAGGCATGCAACAGCACAGATAGATTAAAATCTAGCTTTGTGGCTAGAGTAGGCTACTGCCCAAGTCCAGATGGATGACAGCTTGGTGCATGCATTGTGCAGGTCTGAAGACTGCCCCAGAAGTTCTGAGGGCTACTAGAGACACAGCTTACAAAGGGAAAGATGACACTCACGATGTAGCCTGGTCAGACTGCTTACTACAACAAAAAGAATCGACATGCATCGAAACTTTTAACAGAATACAAAGTCTCATAATAATCAAAATACCCAAATTAATCCAAAATTATTTAGGATACAAAAAATGAAACAAAAACTCTCAAGGGAAAAAAAATGGATAGAAACCATTTCTAAAACGATGCTGTTAAAATTCCCAGCCAACGAATTAAAAACATCTCTTATAATCATGCTCCACAAAATAAGGATAGGCACTCTTTTGTTGTGTTGTTGTTTGTTTGTTTGTTTTAATTTTAGTGACTTAAGATACAGTGAAATAATGGTTTCAGGAGTAGATTTCAGTGATTCATCACTTACATGCAACACTCACTGCCTATCGCAAGTGCCCTCTTTAATACCCATCACCCATCTAGCCCATCAACCCACTCACCTCCCTCCATCAACACTGTTTCTTTTCTCTCATTAAAAACGGCTTGCGGTTTGTTTCCATCTCTCCTTCTTTTCTCCCTTCTTGTTTTTATATTAAGTGGTTTTTTTTTTAAAGGAAACACTCGAGAGAATAAAAAATAGAGTTTTCAGTAAGGAAAAAATATATATGGTGATACAAATAGAAATTTAGATATTAAAATTTTAATCTATTTTAAATTATTTTAATTACAAAATTTAAATTTAGTAGATTTTACATTTATTGTAATTAAATAAACTTAAAGTTCAGCAGAATAGAGATGGTTGAAAAAGAATCTGAGAACTTGAAGATAAACAGGAAGTATTTTAACTAAATAAAGGCACAAATAATATACACAACAGAGACCAGCAGAAAAATAGCCAGATGTCTAACATTTATGTCACTGAACATGAATGTCTATATTCAAGTCGTGGAAAAATAAGAAAAATAATGAAAGAGAAAAAAATATTTGAAGAAATAATGGCTAAAAACTTCCCAAATTTGATAGAAGACATAAACTGGCAGGTTTAAGAAGCTCAGTGCATAAGATACTAAAAAAGCAATGATAAAGAAAAAAATCTTGAAAGTAGCCAGAAGAAAATAATACATCATACATATGAATGATAAAACAATTTGAATAAAATGCAAATTTCTAATCAGAAACCATGGAGGTCAAAAGGTAGTGGGATTATATTTTTTAACTGCTGAAAGAAAAGAACTGAAAGAAAATAATTGTCAACATAGAGTTCTTTATGTGATAAAAATTTCCTTCAGGAATAAAACTTCAGTAAAGGCATTCTCATATTAAGAAAGATTGGGGAAATTCATGGGTAATATAACTGTTCTAAAAGAGATGCTAACAGAAATTTTTTAGGAAGAAGGGAGATGATGCCAGAAAGAAATCTGTAATGTTAAGAAAGAAGGAAGAGCAAATGAAAGTTAAATATCTGGATAAATGTATTATATTTTTTTCCTTTTAAGCTCTTGGAAATATGCATGACTTTGAACGTGAGGAAATAAAACATTGTCTATTGGGGTTTTTGACCAAAGTACATATACATGTAATAGCTTCATAACTACCTCTTTTTAACAAAGGCCAACCCATTTGTGGAAAGGATGCAACATTGCAAGTAGGTTAAAATCCAGCTTTGTGGCCAGAATCAGGGAAAGGGACACCCTGAGAGTTAGAAAGTATTGAGAAGAAGCTTAAGAAAATGTAAAATACGGAAAGACCTATAGGTCTGAAGATTTCTGCGCAATACTTAGAGAAGTAAAGTACTAACTCTGAGTATACTATGAAAAATTACGTATGCATATTGTGACCCTTAGAGCTATAACTATAAAATATATATAGGAATATATTTGAAAAAAAACAACAGATAAAAAAATAAGAAAACAGAAAATCACTAAGATACAGAAGATTTGAGCAACACTATCAGCCAACTGGACCTATCTGGCATTTCTAGATCATTGTAACCAAGTGCGCATGGAACAGTTACCAAGATAGCACACATCTGTAGTCATAGAGCAATCCTTATCAACTTTAAAATAATTAAAATGATGGAAATGTTTTCTGATAAAAAAATTAAGTTAGAAATCAATAACAAAAATATCTGAAAATTTTACACATATTTAGAAATTTAACAAGATACTTCTTAATTAATTCATGGGTCAGAGAGGGTGTCTATCTCAAGGGACATTAGAAAATATTTTATACTAAATGAAAATGTAACATATCAAACTTTGTGGCAAAGGGCTATACCTATAGGTTGCTGCTGAGAATTTATAGCATTATGCACTTATACTAGAGAAGAAGAATGTCCTGAATCAATCACCTAAGCTTCTATCATGAGAAAGTAAAAATTAAAAGCAAACTGTACTTAAAGCAAAGTGAAAGAGTTAAATAATACAGAACAGAAATCAGTAAAATTGAAAACAGAAAAGCAGAAGGAAAAATAAAGTAACCAGGAAATAATTCTCTGAAATCTATCAATTTTCTTGGTCTTGGTGTCCAGCTGGTGTCCAAGAAAAAAAGGAAAGAAGATTCAATTTAACAATATAAGGAGCAAAATACTGAATTTCCCTACCAAAGTCAAAGACATTAAAAAATTATAAGGTAACAGTATAAACAACTCTATACCAATAAACTCTACCACTTTGATGAAATAAACCAATTCCTTGAATGACAAACTACTAAAACTCAGTTGAGGATAAGTAGACAACCAGATTATCATCTCTATTAAAGAAATTAAATTTGTCATTAAAAAAGCCTTCTAAAAAAGAAAGCTCTTGACTAGATGGTTGCACTGGTGAATTAAACCAAACACTTAGGGAAGAAACATTTGATTTTTATACAATCTCTTCCAGAAAATAAAAGAAAAGCTGTCGGGGCCGCCAAGTTTTCTGTCTGCCTCAGGCAAGGATTATCACTCTCCAGAGAGTGAACCAGCAAACAAGATTTGCATCTAGAGGCTGGAGACTGCCATTTCCTGGTCAAAATAACCTTGGCTTCTGTCATGCTGGGCCAGACGTGAGCGGCCAAGGTGCACAAAAGATCAAAACCGTATTTTGGATTATTCAGTGCTAACTCCCCCCTTCCCAGTATTGCTGAGGCAGATCTGGGCATTTCTTTTGATATTCATTTGACTCTGTTTACCTGGTAACTGACCTTGGTCAGCTGCTTCGTTTTCCCACCTTGAAACCTATATAAAAGACAGTTTTCTGAATAAAGCTCTCTCTTTCGCCTGATCGGAGAACCGTGAGTTCTGTCTTTACTCTCTGCTGCCCCCTTTTTCTCTCCCTCCCTCAGGAGAAGGACCCAGGACGATTCTCTGCCGGGGACAAGCTGCCCGGGCCCTCGGGTTTCCGACAATTGGTGCCTCAACGCGGGGCTCAGTGAAGGAACGTGACCCTGAGCGCGGGATACGACAAAAAGCAAACAATTCCTGACTCATTTTATGAGGCCAGCATTACCGCTAGTACCCAAAACAGATAAAGACAGAAAATTATAAAACTGTGTGCAATTGAACATAGATGTAAAGTTTCTCAACAAAATAGCAAATATATTCCAGCAATATACAAAAAGGATAATATATCCTAATCAGCAGAGTTCATCATGGGAATATAAGACTGGTTTAACATTCAAAAATCTATCAAAGTAATCCACAATGTTAACAGATTAAAAATGTAAAAACATATGGTCATCTTAAAGAGGCATAAAAGAATGAGAATACGTGATTTATTTCTAAATGATAACTTTGGACAATTCAAGCTGTCTGATTTTAAGAGTTACTATAAATCTGCAGTAAACAAGACAGTGTGGTATTGGCAATAGGATAGACACATAGATCAGTGAAAGAAAATAAACTCCCCCCCCTCAAAAAAAGGTCCATACAAAGAAATGACTTCAAAAGAATAGGATAAGGAAACATTTCATTTTTGGGGTAAGAGAATTTGTTTTAACTTCTCAGTTGTGGTATTATGCTAATTATGTCTATTTATTAGTATAATAAAACTTTATATAAATAAGTAGATTCTTGTTTTAGTTAGGAAGAGTGATCAGCTGCTTCTAACAGACTCAAGTTTATACAAATTATGGGATTATTTTCCACTCACCTAAAAGAAGTCTAGAAATGGGCAGTGGACAGTCCAAAGCTACCAGAACTACTTGTCTGTATGTGTCTCAAGTTTACAATACCTATTGGTCTGCTCTGTAATCCTTAGAGTGTAAATGCTTCCACCGTTGAGTTCAGTCATGGTTGTATAGGATGACTGTTGGTGCTATGGCCATCAGGTTCAGATAAAAGGAAGCAGGAAGAACAAAGGAAGTGGAGAAAGCAAAAGGACAGCTGTCAGCTGAGTAAGCCCCATTATTCCTGTAAGCTGCAGAAACAAATTCCACCCTACAGCCCACTATCACTGCAAAGGAGGCTGGGTACGTAGTTTTTATTTTTATTTTTTAATGCTTATTTATTTTTGAAGGAGAGAGAGATGGAGCATGAGTGGGGGAGGGACAGAGAAAGAGAGAGATACAGAATCAGGAATGAGCTTCAGGCTCCGAGCTGTCAGCACAGAGCCCAATGCAGGGCTCGAGCTGATGAACCACCCAAGATCGTGACCTGAGCCAAAGTCAGATATTGAACCAACTGAGCCACCCAGATACCCCTGGGAAATGTAGTTTTAAAAGCTGTACTCATGGTCATCCTCCACAACACAGAAATCTTGTTAATAAGAGAAGAAAGGGAAGAATAACTATCGAGTAGACAAATGGCAGTCTATGTATTTAAACGAATAGTCACAAATTTGGTACTAGTGGTTTGGTGACTCTTATTTTAGAAAAGCTATTCAAGTCAGTAGCATTCAAAAAGAAAGGAAAACCGAGAACAGTGAATCCCATTCACGCATTTGTAAAACTAGAGCCCTACTTGTAACGCTTAGGAAAGGCAGCACGAGGCAACGGTTACTACGAACATGGCTGTTTTAACATACACTGACAGATACTCCATCCCTCAAAATTATAGACTCTCCCTATCTTAGGGTTTCAGGATTAATATGAGTGAGCTAAATCCAGCTGAAATTAACCATAGATGTTTTTTCTCCTTCTTGATGGACCAGAAAAAGAGCAGAAAGACATGTGCGTTTAGGCCATCCCTTCCTTCTTCACGTGTGGATTTTGTAGGCTGACCCTGCTCCAGAAGTGTGGAGGCATGTGGTGATGAAAGGTCATTTTATGACTTCACACATTCCAGACGGTGACTCTTTCTGGGAAAAGCTAGAAAAAAAACTTCTCACTACTTACTGCTGCTAGCATTTTGTTTCCTGCCAACACAAAAACAAGTCCTGACAATGGGACAAAATGTTTCTGCAAATGTGACTGTGTCCTTGGAGATGCAGTGGGGTAGGAACCATGAAGGGAGGGATGCTGCTGGGGGAAGCTGGTCCGCTGGAGCCTTGGCTTTGCCACTAACCAGCTATTAAAACTTGTGCACATTATTTCTTTTTAGCTTCCATTACTCTCAACAAGGTTTGAATGAGGATTCTAAAGGTCTTCCTCATTGTTTCAAAATGAAAACCAGAATACAGTGACTTGCCGAGGAGTCACACACAGAACATGAACCTGGGTCTCTGAAATTCCAGACACTTGCCAAGTGTATGATATTTTTTGTCCAGGATCCCCATAGCCTCATCCCAATCTCTCCCACCTCTGTGCAGACAAAGGAAGATTGAAAAGGAAAACAAAAGGCCAACATGCTGGTTCCAGCTCTGTCACCAAGTACATATGCAATCTGAGGCTCAGTCTCCTCAGCTATAAACCAAGAAGGCGATCCCAAATTACAGACAGCACTGACCCCCACATATAATTTGACACTGAACTTCATCAGATACTTTATCCTGCAGTAGGAAATGTTCTTGGATCACCTTTTGGGAAATGCGATCAGTGTGCCTCAACTTTTCAAGTCATGACACACACAGAAGATGAAGACAGGAGCATTAGCATAAATGGAAGAGAACACTTGAGGTGAGAACATGAATTCACCAGGGTGCCCTGGGGGTCAAGGGGCATCTAGTGCCTCAGCACAGCTGCCACAGCTGCCACACATGAGTTGGAAAGCCAGAGCCTAAACACTAGCTCAGATCCTTAAGTGCATTTTATAGCACTCTGGAACCTGGAGTTCTATGATTCTCATAAGACCCAGCTCTGGGCAGGGGTGTGGGGTGCAACTCCCTAAGATCTCTGCAGCCAGATGGCGAATTGGGATGAAGTTGGCAGTCTTTACAATGGAGGAGACTCCAAACACGGTAAGAGGCAGATAGGGAAGTGCCTACCTCACCAAGACAGAGGAAGGGAGATAAGACTCTCATCTGCTCTCTTTCCCATTCCTGACTCCCCCCCCCCCACCACCTAAGCCATCGAAAGGCAGAGAGGAAAATGATAGAACATCCCTCTTGAACATGATGTACAAATTAGATGGCATTTTGATCACTGACTGCCTTTGTATAACTTCCTTCCCCATAAACCTATGTGCTGTTTCTCCAACCTGGTTTCACCTGGTAAGGACTTTAGCCAACGAAAACGCTTTGGAATTTTTCAGTCTTTTGGCCCAAGAGACAATCCAGTTCTGGCCTCATCAAAATAAGATAAATACCCAATGTCCAGAGATGACCGAATATAAACAGCAGGCTTTTCATATTTTATTGAAGATAAAAAAGAAACGGAAGACATGGAATAATAATTTGGAACAACCATGGTTTTAGTAATTAGGAAGTTCAAATCAGTAGATTACTATGCTACTTTTTTCTTTCTCTAAACTAAGCAAGCATTTAGAAGAAAAAAGACACACAACCAAAACTCACTGACATCAGGGATTTATTCAGCAAAGCAATTTCCAGAGGCTATCCTGGAATCATTTCACATTCAGCTCAATATTCTGTATCTTCCACATCTATATCTTTTGTCCTATACAATGATAATTGATGGTCAGCATTACAGCCCTAAGGTCCTACAACACCCTGAATCATCAAAGGGAGATTCAATTATATTCATAAGACTGGATGTGCCACAGCAGCAAAGGGGACTTGGAGATTGAGAAGGGTTGAAACAAAGGATTTTCTGGTTAACCCTTACTAAGTCAAAAGGAAGTGAAGAAGCTTCAATCCTATGCAATATTCTGGTTGACGGAGAAAGATTTAAATATTTGAACTACATAAACATGAGCATTTACGATCTTACAGTCTACTCAGCAGCAATTTTACTAGAACAAGATTTTGTACTTCTGCCCAGCAGAAAGTCAACTGAACTTTTTATGGGCGCTATGCTTTATTGTGATTTTGCAAAATTAAAATTATATTGTAGGTTTCTTTTTGCTTTTACATAAATAACACAAGGGCTACTTTAGAAATATATAAAATAGAGACTCTAAAGGATGGAAAAGATCTTTGGGAGTTTTACCACCAAGAAAAGGTCATTCTTAATATGTGGCAGATACCATTATCATGTTCTTTCACCTAGGTGTGTACATATATGTGTGTGTGTGTGTGTGTGTATATATATATCCCACACATATACATATATTTTTACATTTTTAAAAAAGACTTCCCTAAATCCATTTTTACCTATTCTTTTACTTAATATTACATTTAACATTACATTTGAATAATTTCCATGTAACTAAAATTATTCTACAATATTATTCTTAATGGTTGTAAAACAATCTGTCATAGAGGTCTAGCATGGTTTAATTGCTTGCCATTGTTGAATACAAGATTCAGTACTTGTTTCTCATTGTGATAAACAATGTTGTAATTGACAGCTTCCAATTCATATGATTCAATCTTTGCTCACTTCTATAGTGACCCAACATGTAGCACAGCACCTGGCACCTTGTAGATCTTCAGTAAATAATGATTTCTTCAGCATACTTTCCAGAAGAGAATTGATAGATACAAGACTATGAATATATTTATGACCTGTCAAAGTGCTTTCAGAAATTTTGGAACAATCTATACTCCTAGCAGAGCTGTGGGAGGGTGCCCAGAATAAATATTACTCTTAAACAAACAAGAACCACCAAAGTATTCACCTGATTGCTATATTCTGAGTAACCATTCAAACATTACTGGAAATGTTCTGGAAGCATGTCAGGGAAACTCAGACATGATATTTTCTCCTTGGATCGATCAATGTGACACATGTCCTGTACAATTTACACTGTCCTAAATTAGTCACTCTAAGGTCTCCCTAAGAGAGGTTTTCCTAAGCTTTAAATCGAGGTGGGCAAAAATCTCAGCTACTGCCTGTTTTGTAAGTAAAATGTTATTGGAACACAGCCATGCCAACCGGCTTACCTGTTGTCACAGCTGTCTCTGTGCTACAAGGACAGAGCGGAGTAGTCACAACAGAGACCATCACACAGCCTACGACATTACTATCAGACCCTTTCCAGAAAATGTTTGTCAACCCCTTCTTTAAAGCTCTAAATGGGGATTTGGTATTTTTTTATGGTTTTTTTTTTCAAACCTACCTAGTGTGGTAAATACCCATAAAAATCAGATAGCAGGCATTTACTGAATGCTGTGAGGCATGCAAACTATTCTCAAAGAACTTCTAATTGCCAAGACAAGGCAAGTAGACATGTCAGAATTAGAGTGGAAAAAGACATTACAGCATTGGAAGACAGTCATGGAATGAAGAGTAGAAGTACATTTCAAAGCAGGGAGAGGTGGCTACATGCGTACTGCAAGTGGACCAGAGCACGGAAGATGCCAGGACATACGGTATAAAAATGCAATGTACCTATGTGTTTCGAAAGCATTCATCTTATATTTAAAGGAACCTCAGGATACATCTTTTACTTAATAGAAGAATCCTTCTATGAAACAATTGTTTACCATACAATCCCCTTCTACACTTCAGAATATCAAACTTTCATGGCTCCTTCCAATTGTAATTCAGAATTTTTGCCCCAAATATAAGAATACCGATGCAAAAACTTCAGTGGAAGATCAGAAAGGCTAGGGAAAAAATAGGGCCTGAAGACAAATACGCCAAAACAGAAAAGAAGGACCTGCAAACTGATCTCCATCTCTTCATACTTGCCAAGCTCCCTATTTAACAATGCATTTTTCTAAATCTGACAAAAATACAATATGCTTATTTTCTAGCTCCTTTCATCCAAGCTAACACAAATGCCACTTTAAAACTGATATTTTTATTTTTGTTGATTATGAATTTTAAGATTCAAAATGCTTTTTAAAACTCACAAAGAAAGATACATTTATAGCGTGATCATTATTATTCAACAAATCTTCATGGCAAACCACACTCTTCTTAATGCTATTGGCAAGCGTAGATGAATATGACATTAAATATATTCTCTTTCTCAACGTCTTTATGTGAAGGTGCAGGGGTAAGGGGATGACCTTTTAGGAAAATGTGGTGTGTGGGAGAAACTGCAGAGAGATTTCACAGCAGTTTTAGGTGAAAGAAAGGTTAGTGAATAAATGTATCAAAAATGCCACTACAGAATTTTGGCCCCAATATAAAATGTTGTAAGCGTTATTTTCAGCACACACCATTCAGGACTGTATCACCCCTTCAGTCTGTTATCCTTATGTTAACACACATCTGACCTATGTGATGTGTTACACACATACAGGGTCAAATTGCGGAAGCAACACACACAAGACTAAAGGCTTCTTTATGGAAAGAGTTAGGCAGGTATCCTAGCACACTGAGTGTGCCAAAGAGGGACATCTTTTGTGCTTTGTCACTAAAGGAATATTCACTGGTAAGGTGGACGGGATGGAGGAGAGATACCCAGTTCACTCTATTTTTCTCCTCCTGGCCAGAGGCCTCTTCCCCATTACCCAGGCTGACAATGGACTTTCTATCTTTTGTACTCTCTTCCTGGGTGTGCAAGCTCAGTGAGGAGCCCCTCTCCCATGAGAAGCAGTGGACTGAGAGTGGGGGCTGTCCTTCAGACACCTAAGAGAGTAGACCCACCACTCCCTCAGGCAAGACCTATCCCGGGTGTCAGGTTATGGAAGTGGAAACATTTTGAGCTAATGACTCTTGTGAGCCCCAGTGGCCTACTGTTTAATTGTGTAATTATAGACAGTTAAAAATGCATGATATGTAGTAGAGAGAAAATAGTTGGTGCTTCGGGAACCATCACAGATTATAGTTTATGAAAATTTAAAGCGATTCAATATTTATATGAGCTGGGCTGCGCTGAGTTACCATGTAAATGTGCCCTGTTCTGTGGCCATTGTTCCTCTCCAGAAGCCAAAAAAGGCAGATGAGGATCCAGATAGATGCCATAAAGATGGCGTATTTGCGGAGAGAGAGAATCTTCAGTGCTCTGCTTCACAATACCCTTTAAATTTCTGTGCCTCAGTGATCCTATTTGTAAAAAATGTCAAGAAAACGCAATCAACAATATTTTAGTAACTGTTCAATAGTCACTTAAATTCTTCGGTAAGAGGATTGCAAGGACTTTCTTTTTATGATCACCTGCATATTAGGGCTCCCCTCCAAAAAAGGCCATGCTGTATTAGTTGGTATTCTCCAGAGAAACAAAACCAATAGGGTATATGTAAGATGGTATTCATCACAGGAATTGGCTCCCATGGTTACAAAGGCCAAAAAGACCCACCAAGCTGGAGAATAGGAGAGGCAATGGTGTAATTCAGTCTGAGTCCACAGGCTTGGGGGTGGGTATGGAGGGCAGAGAAAAACTGCTGATATAAGTCTGGGAGTCCAAAGGTTGAGAACCAGATGCTCCTATGTCCAAATGCAGAGAAAGAGAGGCATATCAGGTCATGAAGAGAGAGAGAATTCTGGGGCACCTGGGTGGCTCAGTCAGTTGAACATACACCCGACTCTTGATTTTGGCTCAGGCCATGATCTCACTCTTTGTAAGTTCAAGTTCCTTATCAGGCTTTGTGCTGGCAGCCTAGAGCCTGCTTGAGATTCTCTCTCTCTCTCTCTCTCTCTCTCTCTCTGCCTCTCTTTCAAAAATAAATAAACATTAAAAAAAAGGAGAGAGAAAGAATTCAACCTTCCTCTGCTTTTTTTGTTCTACTGGGACCTCAGTGGATTTTTTTCTACTGGGCCTTCAATGGGATGCCCGCACATGTTGGTGAGGCTGGATGGATATTCTTTACTGAGTCTACTTATTCAAATGCTTATCTCTTCCCAAACACGCTCACACACATCCTCAAGAACAAGTTCTTACCAGCTATCTGGCCATCCCTCAACCCAGTCAAACTGATACACAAAAGTCACACACACACACCAAGCTAAAAGCACCTTAGATATCTTTGGGATAAAGCACTGGATTAGCAACGATTTTAGGCCACCTGGCTCTCTTGAAGGTTAGGCCTACTCAGGGTCTTACTAAGCATAGACTCATCCTGCCCACAGATACCAATGGAACTAGACACCAGGAGTATGCTGGAGATTGAGAAGGAAAAGTGTAAAAGCAACGGTAAATGGCTACATTATCATTAAAACTTAACATCTGGTAAACACCTGATGCTGAGGTAAAATTGTATTCAATGAGGTTCCTGTACTTAGGCTCTAGAGAAACTAGGACTATTCCTTTCCTTCCATCCTTCCTCCTCCCTCTTTCCCTCCCTCCCTCCCTCTCTTCCTTCTTTCCCTTCCTCTATTACTCCATTTGTTTGTTCATTCTTTCCCTCATTCACTGAGTCGCCAAAACCAAAGAAGATCTCACTGTGTATGGATCAGGATTCATGCTAAGTGCTCGCTAGGAACACAGCACTCCTCTTTGGTCTTAGTTCTTAAGGATTCAAGTCAAGTGACAAAAAAAGGAGAAAGAACTTCTTTCTGACTGCCGGAAATAAATGAAAGAACAATTCTAAGAAGTTCAGAGCATCTTGTGCAACTGCCTGTAGGAGTCAACGATGACCCCAAAAAGGACATAACATCTGAGGTCGTGTTTGAAGGATGAATAGGAGTTTCTGAGCACAGAAACTGGATAGTGCATCCCTGACAGAGCGAACTGCACTCACCAATGCACAGAGCTCGAAGAACAGAGTGCATGAAGAAGCCAGCACGCCAGTCAGGGTGGCTGGGCAAGACAAAAACAGTGAGGGAGAGGAAAATGACAAGAGAAGGGGGCACAGGCTGAGGAACAACCCTGACTATCATATTGAAGAGAGCTGAACACATTTGGGATGCAGGGAACACATATGGAATGTCATCACCATTTAGTGTAATGACACTGTAGAAATACTCATGCTGTGCATAGTAGACGCAAACACTATGGATATCTAGAGTCAGCTCTGTTTTCACATCTGTACCGCAGGTACTCCATGTTCGACCAGAGCAGATTATCGAAACCCCCAGCATCTTGATTTCCAAAAACACACTTTGTGGGGTTTATTTCAAGAATAACTGGGACACAAGGAGAAAATGCTTAGCCAAGTGTCTTCACTAGACTCTGCATTTGTCTCTTGCCTGACCAGCCTGAAACCCGTCTACGTGGTGTCTGCCTCACATCTTTGATTCCAAAACCTCGACTTCACCCTGCCCTTCAGCTACAATAAATACCTAGATAAATGAGGTTTTCCATCCCTGAACATCACCTTTTTCAAGACCATTCACGACTTCAGCATCACTGAACATCAGCACGTAGTGTCGGGCATACTCAGATGTCACCCACAGACACTTCCTTACACGCACCCCTCACAAATCTCAAAGCATTTTTCACATAGACCTACCTCATCTCTCTCATAGGTGGAGGCAAACTTTGAATATTCATAATAAATTTAAATATAAATCTTGACAGGAGCTGACAAAGCTTTCTGTGAAAAGCCAGATATTAAATATCTTAAGGTTTGTGGGTCACATCGGTGTCTGTGGCACCTTCTTCTTCTTTTTATAAACACCTCTTTAAAAATGTGAAAAATACCTTGTTAGCTAGTTGATCATACAACAACAGTCAAGGGAGGGCTTTGGGGGCAGACATGGGCGGTGGGCTATGGTTTCGGTAACCCCAATGAGGGCAAGAATGTGATAGTGTCTGGCACCATTCAGGATACCTGATGCAGAGGAATGCTGGAAAGTCGCACTGGTGTAAGCTCCAAAAGTGTGCGACGTACCCTTAAAAAGCACCAGGCATCTTCTATTTTCAGCAAACTTAGAGGTGTCATAGCATTTAACAGAGAATTGCAAAGTAGTAACTCTCTAGGTTGCCCATGCAGAGTGAGAACCTTTTTATAATCAGTGTGACTACAACTTTTTACACATTGAATTTGATACGGAAACACACACCTAACATACACACAATGACAATGAAAGAAAATACATGAGATTTTTGACAGCAGTGACAGGATAGATTTGGGGGAAGTTATTATTATTGTTTTCATATTGCTACGAATGTCAGATAGTATAAAAAACCACCTATTCCTTCTTGTCTAGTCTTGGAGTCAATTAAAAGGATTAAGTCAGGTAAATGCACAATCAAATTAGAACTTTGTTGTTACAGGCCATATTTCAGGCCTTTGGGTCGGGGAGGCTCACTAATTGCTTCATTATTAGTTTAGATCCACTGCCCCATCCCTGGCACTCCATGTCTATAGGGACAGGAGGAAGGAAGCATAGCAGAAGGAAGACTAAAATATACCACAAATGAGAACCAGATATCACCCCTTTCCCTATGGAGTAGTTAGAGGGCAAAGGAAGTCAGCAATGGTATTCTCATGGTAATAAACATCCCCAGTATACACGCAATTGCATTTTCCACACATAAGAGCCAACCAACAAGCACAGAAACTCTGTAGATATTGGACAATCAATGCCTGCTACCAGAACCTTCTTCTCTCAGTTTCTAGTTAGAGAATCATCTAACTGGTGAATTCAACACGCACAGTCTGAAGCAAAGAAATAGTCCAAGTTGTAAAGTCAGCATAGGACAAAGCTTTTTGCTAATTCCTATACCAGCTTTTTTCTATATTACAGAAGTATTGTCCACATTCTTTGCCTCATGGGCCCCTTAACTCAATATAATCTGCCTATCAGGCACTCCTTAGTCACAGTTTTGCATCAACCTTATGGCACTTTTTTGGACTCTAGCATTTAGTCCTTCTTCTACTTTGCAGCCTTGCTTGATTTGTCAGGTGAAATATCCCAGCTTTGGCTTAAGGTCTTCATCTCCACATTGTAGGAGCTAAACTAGAAGATCTATTGAAATCCTCTTTGATTATTCTTGTCATTTATTGAGCCACACAATACACATCTGTGCTGCCCCTTAATGGGACATACCATTGTTGGCAGGAGAAACTCTTGGTTCTTGAGATGCTATCATTATCGTGGAGGAAGAATCTGAACAGTTATTTTTTATTTGGTGCCAAGATCGAATCCATTTTCCTTTTGAAGTCAAGCGAAATACCACAGTAAAATAATTTGAGATCCATTATTTATATTGTTTTGCTTACATTTTCTCAAAAATAACACAGGGAAGGATCCTTTTTGTTTTATAATGATGGAAGAATACGATAACTGACTTTTTATGTGTGTGTCAGCCTGGGCAGTGATTTCTAGAAGGGACTGGTGTGTGGCAGGCTTCAGAAACACAGACAGAAGGAAAGAGCTTTGAGAGGATTCTAGAGGTGAATATTTTGTGTTTCCATGATACAGGAATTTAGTTACCAGACAACAATGTTATCACACTGACATCTCTTGGGTACACTAAAAAATAGAGACAGAATGTTACTTTTCAAGAGCCAGGAGTGTAAGAGGTGGAACCAAGGAGAATTCTTGGCCATACAATTTGTTAAAAACTTCATCTAGGATCTATTAATCCCTGAGTTTAATTAAAGTCTGAGTGAACAAACTGCTATTTTATCTGATGCCCAGTTCCATTTGGTTTTCCTTCTTACTCCAAGAGAGGCTGACTCAAACTTTTCTTACCCATCTACTTTCATTTGCCTTTGTAAATGAGATTAGACCTAATGTGTGACCCCCCTGAGGCATTCTATAACTAAACTAAGCTACCATTGAAATTCAAGAGTCCAGTAGCAAAGTAATCCTAAAACCAAAAAGAACTATCTAAAAAATTGCTGTTTCTCTTTTTCGATCAATTCTCAGGATTAAAGGCAGAATTTATTGATAAAGACAGAGAAGTAATCCTCTGATAGAGTGAGATGGTGTATCCGTGTTCTCTATACTCATTCAATTAATAGACTTCACTGTATGCAAACACTGATAAGTGGATGAAATGTGTTGCTTCTTAATGATCTAATCTGTATTCTAAACAGCATATAGGCACTGCTACACAAACATTTTACTTGGTTATTTCCCCCAAACATGTATGCCTCGAAGTATGCAAGTCATTTATTTTGACAGTGGGGCTTGATGCACATCTCTGCTGCAAATAGCTCTGCAAACATTTTACAATGAAAATATCACACAACTGGAGCTAAGCTCATTGTTTTCCTTATTAATAATTCTTATAGCAAGCAGGAGATCATTAAAACCCAGAAGGGTAATACACAGATGTTTAATGTAGATGTTCAAGAGCTCCTAGCCAAGTCATTCCTTCTGTCAACAAGTATTTATTGGGCAACTACCCTGTTCCAGGCACTGTGGTGTTTGTACATCTTTTCAATGGAACAAACAAGGCTCTATTCCTCATGGAGCTTCCATTCCAGTGGGAACATCAGACCACTGAGTTTAACAAACAAGTAAATGCGTATTTACAAAGTGGCATAAATATGACAATGACTGTATTGTTCCTCACCATAACCTTCCTTAAACACACTTCTTAATTCCCATCAAAAGCCTGGTTCTAGGTTCTATTCATTAGTCTGTGTCAAAGTTCTGCTACTTCTTTGTTTTCCTTTCCAATTCAAAAGTTAACTGTAGATTATTTTAGCTTTGATCTGTTGTGAAAATATTAAGCCCTTGGTTCTAAGAATTCCACATGAACAGCCTGAAATGAAGATAATTATAGTTCAAGTTTAGAGTTAGCACAGGATCTGAGCAAAGCCTGTTGCTAATTCCACTTTCTTCTGTAACTTTATTAAAACAATGCCACCTCTCTTTGACTCATGACATTAATTCAATACAACCTGCCTATCAGGCACACCTCATGCACTGCTTTGCAGAAATCTTACAGCATTTCTATGAATGCCAGCATTTAGTCCTCATTCTCCTACTTACCAGCCTGGCCTCATTTCTCTCAAACATGGAGTAGATTTACTCTTTCTGCCAAGACTACTCAAACCTCTTCTTTTAATTAATTTATTTTTTTATCTTGATTTAATTTTGAGAGAGAGAGAGAAAGAGAAAGAGAGAGAGAGAGAAGTATGAGCAGAGGGACAGAGAAAGAGGAAGATACAGAATTCAAAGCAAGCTCCAGGCTCCCAGCTGTCAGCACAGAGCCAGAGGTGGGGCTCAAACTCATGAAATGCAATTTCATGACCTGAGCCCAAGTCAGAAGTTTAACCAAGTGGGCCACCCAGGTGCCCCACACCTCTTCTTTTTAAATAAAGCTCAAGTTCTCTGTCCTCTCCTAAGGCTGTGGGACAGGCTCTCCCACCTTCTCCCACCTCTAGCCCTACCTGCATTACCACCATACCCTCTCTTTTTACTACCCAGAGACAGAAGGCTGCTTCTGCCTTTTGCTTTTGCTTAACACATGTGTAATGTTCTCACATTTTCAACTGTCATGTTATTTATGGTAATGATTTTCAATCCTATCAGATGCAATGTTCCATTTTATAACAAATGTTATGTAATACTCTCTTTACTATCCTGAAATGAAATTAACAGATAATATAACCTACCTATAACATTATTTCAAGGGAAAAAAAATCAATACGATGCCCTAACTGTATTACAAAGGTGAAATAAAAGGAAGTCATTGATAATAAAATAATATCTATTGAGAAAGGATACCCTTGAGTATACAATGAATTCAGCAAAACCATGCACCTGCATACAATTATAATGAATAATTTTGAATTTAAAAATTGTAAAACGGGGCACCCGGGTGGCTCAGTTGGTTAAGCATCCAACTTCAGCTTAGGTCATGATTTCTCAGTTTGTGGGTTCAAGTCCCATGTCAGGCTCTGTGCTGATAGCTCAGAGCCTGGAGTCGGCTTCAGATTCTGTGTCTCCCTCTCTCTTTGCCCCTGCCCTGCTCATGTGTGTACGCGCTCTCTTTCTCTCTCTCTCTCTGTCTCTCTCAAAAATGAATAAACATTAAATTCTTTTCAAAAAAAAGAAGTAAAACAATTTAAATCCCATACAAGAAATCGAGAATATAAAAGAGCAAAGGTAGAAGTTGACACTAAAATGAGAAGTTTAGGTAAATAATAACAGATCGGATTTATTTTTATCTGATAAGAAACAGAGGAAGAAAGCCATAATTAGAACATATGAGACAAATTACAGACTGTCAAAGAGGAGAAATGAGGAAGGATGCTAGTCTCACAAATGACCTGAGCCTCATTTACAGGTAAAATTTCTACATTTTCCCTTGAATTATGACATGCAACAGGGTCATGATAATTACCATCGGATGTATCAAGTATCGTACAATCCCACCACCTGCTGAGATGTGTGTTCTACCTTAGTACTTAAAACACTTTGGAAGACTCACTCTTCAATAGGCTCTGGGAGGTAAGTCAGTTAGAGAAAGGTACGTATCATATGATTTCACTCATAGGTGCAATTTAAGAAACAAAACAGATGAACATATGGGAAAGAAAGAAAAATTAAGATAAAAACAGAATGGGAGGCAAATCATAGGAGACTCTTAAATACGGAGAGCAAACTGAGGGTTGCTGGTGGGATGCCGGCTGGGGGAATGGGCTAAATGGGCGATGTGGATTAAAGAGGACACTTGTTGGGAGCACTGGATGTTGTAGGTAAGCGATCAATCACTAAACTCTGCTCCTGAAACCATTATTACACTATACATTAACTACCTTGGATTTAAATTTAAAAATGAAAAAATAAAGAAATTAATTTTAAAAATAGGCCAGGGGAGGTGAAGGATGAATGAGAAGGAGGAAAAGTAATTCAAGAAGCTGAAATATGTTTGTGTGACTATCTCTGTGGACAGAACCAGAATATGATGGAAAAAGTGCAGAAAAATAAAATAAATAATTTAATAGTTAATGTTTCTTATCATGGGTCTCCATATATATATACACACATATATACATGTACATACATATATATGAATACATATATATACACATATACATATATATACATATATGAACACACATATATATGAATATATATTTTGGCAAAAACAAAATATTTTTAAAGCAAGCTTTAATAAAAGAAGTCAGTGAGGTCTGTTGAGCTTTACTTGACTTGGTAATTTAATAATGTTTGATTTAGCTGTTTTAATCAGAATCTCCCATCTTCGGGGTGCCTGGGTGGCTCAGTCGGTTAAGCCTCCGGCTTCGGCTCAGGTCAGATCTCACATTCATGGATTCGAGCCCCATGTCAGGCTCTGGGCTGACAGCTAGCTCAGAGCCTGGAGCCTGCTTCTGGTTCTGTGTCTCCTTCTCTCTCTGCCTCTCCCCCTCTCATGCTCTGTCTCTCTCTGTATCAAAAATAAATAAAACATTAAAAAAAAATCTCCCATCTTCTCTGTTACATATTTGTAGAAGACAACTACAAATGTAGACAAGTGTTTGAAAACAGGAGTGTGTTCTTGTTAAGGCGATGGTACAGCTGGTGACATGGCTTACCAAAATGGTGGGAAAACTTGTTAAGATCTATAAAATAAAGTACCCACAATTTGGAAAGTAGATGCATTATGGAAAAAAATCAGCATAAGTTAAAACTCTGCATTTGATGTGTGTCTACATAAAATGGGCTCAGGCTCCAGGCACTTATTTGAACCTATGTGAATGTTTCGCAGAAGCAGAGGCAATTCTGAGTTTGGGAATCTTTACCACATACTGAAGGACATCTAGCTTTCCTGGCTCTGCCAAGCTAAAAGCCAATAGTGCATCTATAAGAAGGAAGATAAAAACAAAGCCCCTACAATTCCAAAGCATCACTTAGTGGGCTGTGCTTTTCTAATTAGGACCATCACTTTGCAGAAACCCTTTCAAGATCAAATCTCATAATATTCTGCCTTCTAATTCTGCCTTACAGCTTTGAATCTTCCAGCCTGTCATTCAACATGCCTTGTTATCCGCCACCCCAGGTGTATGAGGGTGAAAAGTGACTTCTGAAAAGATGTCTAAGTCAAATCTCTAGAACCTAAGAAGGTTATCTTTGGAAAAAGAAGCTTTGCAGCTGTGATTATGTTAAAGCCCCTGTGATGAGTAGAGAATCCTGGATTATCACAGTGGGTCCGAAGTCTGATGATAAGTGCCCTTTTAAGAGAAAGACAGGTAGATTGGAGACAAACAGAAGAGGACACGTACATGAGGAGGAGGCAATGTGACCATGGACGCAGAGACTGGAATGATGGGGCCCCAAGCCAAACACTGCTGGTAGCTACCAGAAGCTAGAAGAGGCAAAGATCAGACTGCCCCCTATGGAACAGAAGGGATCAAATTCATGGACAGAATAAATCTTTGTCGTTTAAAACCACCAAGCCTGTAGTAATTTATTATAGCAACAAAGGAAACTAATGTATAAGAAAATTAGTCACTGCCAGGGCAAAACTAAATTTAATACCATGCTTTGTTTACGTATTTGTTTTCCCCTAAGACTTTCATATTCCCTAAACAGGGTTGGACACTGGGGGGAAGAGACAAAATGTAACATGTTTACTCTCTCATACACCCCACTCAGTCTCTTCCAGGCTGTGGAGTTCAAGCTTTTTGTCCCCATTACTCCAATACACAAACTGGAATAGAACAGCTTTTCCCCTTCTGTGATGAGATTCCATTATATAAGCAGCACTAGAACCTTCCTCCATTGTTCAAAGCACTCACCTCCTTTTAAAGCCAAACATTCACTCCTGGGATTCTTCGGCAAGTACTGTTCCCTACAAGAAGGCGAGCCCCTCGAGAGAAGGACCTTTAGGTGTCATCGTTGGTTTGTTGTTGTTGTTGTTGTTGTTGTTATTTTACAGCCTGGCACAGTAACCAGCATTACAAAATGCATCTATAAATATTTTATGAGTGAATATGTATATACAACCATTTACAGATGTTTGGGTTAAAAAAAACAATTGTCATTTGCTGTCACAGTAGCAGCAGAAATGCATGTTTTTCCAGAATAAAGCAATGTTTTAATGAGTAGATTCTCCCACAGACTGTATTTAAAATTTCTATTTCAGTGGTGTCATCACCCCAACATCTAATTCAGTAATTTATCCTGGTCAGTTCTTGCCCAGTTTAGAAGGTTAAATTTTGCTCCCTGCCCCTCCCCCCACCAAGTTCATGCCCAAACCAGAATCTAGGGAATGTGAACTTATTTGGAAATAGGGTCTTTGCAGATGTAGTTCAAATTAAAATGAGATCACACACTGGATTGGGGTGGGCCTGAAATCCAATGATTGGTGCCCTTGGAGAGATTTGCACACACACAGAGTCAGAAGTGACACACACAAAGGGAAGGAGGCCGTGCGAAGACACAGGCAGAGACTGGAGCAATCCGGCTACAAGGGAAGGAATGCCAAGGACTGCCAGTAGCCAGCATAAGCTAGGAACAAAACAAAACAAACAAACAAACAACAAACACAAGGAGGAGTCCTTCCCTAGAGTCTTTAGAGGAAACATGACCTTACTGGCAACTTGACTTCAGGCTTCTCATCTCCATAACTTTAAGAAAACAAATGTCTTTTGTTGTAAGCACTCCCTGGTTGTGGCACTTGGTTATGGCGGTGTTAGGAAGCGAATAGACAGTAAACCAAGGGTGTACTTTATAGTTTTGCCCATCGTTCTTATAACGAGTCACCTCGCCTTAGTAACTCCATTTCTATCAACCAATTCTGGCCACTGGCTGATGAGGGGGATTTAGGGGCTCAATTCCAGGCGAAGGCTGATAACTAGTGTGACCTTGGCACGATGGCCCTGCACAGATGGGCCCAGCTGCCAAGCAAGGTGGGCTTCTTGGTTTTATCACAGTCCCTGTCTCTTTCTAGTTACAAGTCCTTGGTTGATTTACTGTACCTTAATTTTCTCATCTTTACAATGGAGATAAAATTCCTTACTCATTGAGTTCACGCTCCATGTAAAATGCTTAGCACATTTACCTAGGACAGGATAACTATTCCATAAATAATAGTTATTACTATTGGTGGCTTTAGTGAAGACTAAAAGTAAATCATCACTTCATCTAATTAAACAAAAGAAAACCATGTGGTTGCTGTAATATAATTCTAACAAACTAAATACTCTTACTCTGTGTAAGAAGGACTTAATTTTTCTTACAGATTACTCAGGAATTTGACTCTATGAGTGGCCTTTAAATGGAAAAATCATTCCATTTTGGACTACCAGCACCTGCCTACCACTTATGGTTGACTGAACTTGCCAAGCTTACAATTTAGGAAGCTTAGCCCCCAGCAAGGATTTCTGAATGAAGCTCAAAATCAGTAAACCATTATGCTACTTACTGTGGATATTGAGAAACAAACTCTTCTCCTGTAAGGTTTTTATAATTAAACATGATGACATCTAATGATGTCTTCAACCTCTTCTCACTCATACAAAAACTTTATTTCTACTGGAAATGCAAGGCTTGCTTTCCTCCTTCTAAACAGTAAAGGAAAGAACATGTAAATATCTCTGCAGCAGTTTCTGGTATAACCAGAGAGAGTGGGCGGGATACATACCAATGAATTAGGGTTTTCAAAGAATATAGGTACGGTCCCTGCTCATTTTACCACTTGGTAGCGGGGAAGCGGCAGATGCATCCAAAAGGTGCTACATAAAGAGCAACGTGAGAGATCCTTATGGTAGTGGAATGTTGTATTTTATTATTTTTTTTGAATGTTTCCTATCTTGACAATACCCATGTCAACATCCTGGCTGTGACACTGCACTCTAGTTCTGCAAGTTACCATTGGGGGAATCTGGGAAATGGATATCTATGTATCGTTTCTTACAATTACATGTGAATACAGTTTTCTCAAAACAAACCCCCCAAAAACTTAATCAAAAAATAGCCAGAAGCCTCCAAAATAAAAATAAAACACACACAGATTATTTGGAAAATTTTTAAAAAAGTGTTACATTATGAATTAATTCTCCTAAAACACAGACTAGACAAAGAATAATGTTCCCGGTATGGGACAACTCATAGGAGTAGGAGAGCACTGTCCAATGAGAAAGAAAAGACACTGGTCTGAGCACAGGAGCAGTCCTGGGGCCCCTGTCACATCAGCTGGAGCAATTCACTTGCTAGATTGCAGGAGGTCTGTGTGTCTCAGGGAGGGGCATGTTGTCTTAAGTGTTAGGAATGGTAGGACACTCCAGCTGGCTGCAGAATGCTCAGGGGGTTTGGGGAAGTGGCTATTTGCTACCCAATGTGGAAATATTTTAATATTATGACATCCATGTGTCTATCAAGACACCAGTTGGTAAATATTGACCTGGGACAAGGCTGTGATGAATTCGATTGGCACAATGATAATAGCCAAATCCTGGAGTAGTCACATAATAGAAGACAGCCAGCAAGAGATAGAAGAGGGCACCACTGTGCATCAGTGCAGACAAACTTAGTTCTACAGAGAGTCAGCAAGGTGAAATGTCTGAGTCCTCAAATCCTAACAAATTTTTTTAAACTTTCTAATTATAGTAATTCTAGAATAAAATTCCTTTGTTAAAGAATTAAAGCATTCCCATTCAGGTTGAATATTATCTACCTTCCAATTTTTAATCTATTCCCCAGAGC
>NC_043702.1:92873110-92880324 GCF_006229205.1 Suricata suricatta | reverse complement strand
AAGGCATTTTGATTTGACTTTTAAATAGCCTACGGTAGGTGATTATTTGAGACTAGATAGAGCTTCCTATCTGTACATTAAACTAATACAAGGCATGCCTGCGGTCTATGGGTAGAGCTTACCTAAGCACTGGGGATGGCACTGGAGTAGAGCTACACTGGGAGTGGAGGAGGTTCTACTCTAGGGGGTCACACAGTTTCAGTGATACTAGAAGATGACGCATAAGGACACTGTGCTTCACAGATAACAGTGCTGTCCATCCATGTGCCAGAAGCATGACGGTTGGGAGGGTAAAAAGTTAAGTCATATTTACAACACTTAATTAAGATGTGGCTTTCCAGACATTTGTCCATGGCAGAGGCATAGACTCTTTTTATATAGCATTTATGTGTGGAAGGTATTCTTGTTCTCATGATCAGTTCTGCTCTGTTTCTGTAATAACACAAATTTCACTGTGTATCTGGTCACATTGCCCACCTCTCTTACTTGACTATCAGAGGCTTTACTCTGAACAGGATTCAATGAGAAGGAAGGAAAATGGGAGTTCCCTGAAAATTTGGTGAGTGGTTACAACAGTATAGAAACTTCCTTTTAAAACAAAAGAGGCCAGAGACCCAAAGGATGCAACAAAAATTGATGTCTAGTTCACAGCATCGCCACACAGGCCTTACCCCACAGAGGCAGTGCGGAATCATGAGCCCACCTTGCTCTAGCTGACTGGCAGTTCACTATGAATTGTTTTGTTTTCTAAACATTAAAATCACACATTGTAAAGCACGTGGAAGCTAACACGACTTATCAGGGGACTTGTCAGAACCAGGGTTGTTGGGTATTCCTATGTGATCAGTAATCCATGTGTTTTCTAAATTAGGGTGAACCCTGTTACCCAGGAAGGCAGCTGCTGCCCTCCCATCCCAGGGAAACAGCTCCAGCCCAGTAGGTCACCTGCAAAGTCAGTGGCCTTTTGGCAATTATATCCTTATCAAAAGTTGCATGTATTTAGAAAACAAAACAATTTACTTTCCCCAAAGCAAATAAGCAGGGGAAAAAAAATCCAAGAAAAGCATGCTAGTAAATTAGAACTATTCCAGAAATGGAGAGGGGAGCTACTTCTGAAATAATATAAACACCTCAAATAAAAAATTTCCATGGTAATGTGTTTTTAATCAAATACATCAATCTCAAGTTTTTGCAACATCTGCAAACTTGAATAAGATTGTATAATGTGACCAAAATGCAATAAAATAATTGCATTAGGGTTTTGGCATCACTTTATAATAAGTGGACAGTAATTGTTGCTAAATTACAGCTGAATCTCTGCAGAATTAGATATTGCATCACATTAGGATCGAATGACTCTATCATGATTAATGATACTGCAGTGAATACCAAGAGAATTAAAATGATTAGCCACTTATTCTGAAGTGTTGACATTTTTCCATGATTTTAGAGTAGTTTCAAAGGAACCTTGAAATTAAACTTACTGCTAATGGTAACTAAGATAAATCCAGACACAAATATTCCTTAAAAGGTCAACTTTACTAATGAGTAAATATTAATTTTTTTAAAAGAAACCACTTAGCTGAACTATCCACCTTAATAACTAACAGCAGATGATATGTTTAATACCCTAGTTATATTTGAACAATACTGACATGTAATTAAGGGTATTCAGCTGTAATTATAATCTTCATATTAATTCTTTTTCTAAATAATTCATGCACTTCAGGCTACATATGTGTGGTGAATTAAAAAAAAAGAAATGCATTACCAGTTTCAAAGGAGTTTATGCTATTTGATTGTAAGGTCTTTTGGCAACTTTTTAAAAAGAAATTACCAAGAGTAAAATCATACATTGGTGTTTAATTGTTTATGGAAGATGTTTAGGTTATAAATTACTTGCAAAGGCTTCTCAGGAGAAAATTTGGTAGCAATTCATTAGACCTACACTTGGCAGTATCTTATTAAAGTAATCATGCACCTGAAAATGGACATAAACGAAACATTCATAGAAAGTGATTTGTGTTTTTCCTACTGTTTTAGTATTACTGAATATTAGTTCCTAAGGTAAGTATCAAATTACACAAGATATTGTGGTTCTTAGAACTAGCTATTCTTGGCCCCAAGAGTAATTTTGTAAATGACTGAGAGATGCAAATGCTATTAAAGAGACTAAACATATGGAAATAACAACTTTGAACTGGTAAAAAAAAAAAAAAAAAAAAAACAGCCACAGGCTGAAATTTTGAATTTGTCTGTAATTTACCCAATGATCTCTCTAGAATTTGTTTTCTGCACACACAGGTTCAATTTTTTTTTCCATGACTTAGTTTCTCAGTAAAAAGTAGTATAAAAAAGTTACATGAAATACAACTGAGAAAACATGTAGAACTCTTCAGAAAAAAGCTAATGTATCAGTTCCAGGGGTTTTACCACTGTGGTTTGACTTTGCCTCCATCTTCTCAGCAACTCAGGTATAAAATGGAGAGAAATTTGAACACATAATATTGAGGTCACTGCCACTAACTCACTACTGATCTCTAATAATTTGCCCCATGCCAATTGTAATGTCTAAGAAAACTGACCATGTCTCACATATCTTTATTTTTATATTCCTGACAATGTCTATCAAAGGATTAGGTAGACAATATATTCTCATAAAACCCTTTTCATTCGATCCAGTTTACAGAATTCTGCTGGTCTTCATTCTATGTTCCCCTAAAGGATGATCTCTCACTGTTTCTCATGGACCACCATGTTTTGTTGTTTCCCCAACCCCTGTTCTTATATAGCTCCCTAATGTAGAGGTTGGCCAACTAAGACCTGCACACACGTGTGCATCACTGCCAGCTTTTGTAAGTAAAGTTGTACTGGAATAAAGCTCTTCTTTCACCTTGTCAGTGATGACTTTGGTGCTATGAATGCAAAACAGCTGTGACAATAACTGCACAGCCCACAAAGCCGTAAGCATTTACTATCTGACCATGTACAGGACAGGTCTGCATTCGAACATGGAACCTCAGTGTTTTTGTACAGAGGAACACCTCTGCTCCTCATCCGAATGCAGCTGGAAGCATCTAGGATGGGGGCTAATGGAAGCATGAGGAATTCCTCCTGAGGAACCATGTGTATATGTCAATAACTTCTTCCAGCAATCCCCTGGAAATAAGCATTCCAGTGAGGTACCAATACTCCTGTCCCCAGGCATAAACTCCAAAAGAGGAACCGCTGGAAAGAGTGACCCATGGTTAACCATTTGATTTACTAAGTGGTATGGATCCTTATTTTAATTTCGTTATTGATTATTAACCATCTGATAATTCTGCATTAACTGTTTCATTTTATGGAGCTCTTCTGTGACTCTGCACCAGAAAATTTATATACAGTATGTTCCTTAGTTCTCAATAACCATATGTAGTTGGTCCATTTTATGAGTAACAAAACTGCAGTTCACGGAGTTAAAGAACATGTCTAAGCGTGTGTAACTAATAAAAGACTAAACTGGAATTGAGCCCAGGCAGTGGGGCACCAGATTTCAGGCATGATGGTGCCCTGTCACTGAAGTGATTTACATTCCTGCCCCCCAAATACTCCTGGACTGTAGGCACTTGAATTAAAAAGTAAATACTGGACAGTTGCAACAGGATCAGGCATTTTTACTGCTTAACAGCAAACTTAAAAAGCTTTCTCCCAAAATCTTGTTAATTTGAAACTCCATATAAATTATATTCTCAAATGTCATTTCTCTTTTGATCAAATTAAGATTAATACTTTCTACTTAGCAGTTGAAATGAACTCTCTCCTGTGGCTTGGAGAAATAAAGTTATATTTCAAAATGCTTCTTTACAATGATTTTCCCCATACAGATGTGATTAAAGTTACTATTTTTTAATTTTGTTTGTATTCTTAATATGTTTTGTCATATGGACACCATAAATGATTGATAAAAATCATATTTTATTTACAATTCAAGAAAAATAACTGAACTAAACTAAACTGAAAGCAGACGCTGAGGCAAGTGGAAAGGCCAGCCCCTGATATCAAAGGTTGTTTCTGGATGTAAGTGGAAGAATGAGACAAGGGGATTTCCGGTCTCACCCAGAGGTGTATGCTGGGCTCATTAGGGAAGCTGGAATGAAGTAAGGATCTTCCCTTGGGCGCTGGAGAGCCGAATGCAACGAAAGATACACTGTGCCGAAGCTAAACCTATCATATGGCACTTGAATCAGTCACTAACATCCTCAGTAACATATTAGAAAGAGCCCTCAGAGCACACCTCAGGTCGGAAAACTGAGAACAAAGAGGAGTTTCTGGAAAAAGTATATCTTAGAAGAAAAGGTGATTTTGTAAAATCTTAGCGAAGAAAGCAATGGTTGTAAGAGAATGTTGGAGGTCATTAGGAGTGAATTGTGCCAAACTGACTTTTTCTTTCTTTATTCCACTTCTCCCATCCCCCCCCCTTTTTTTAAATCAATAGATTCCTTAGCTCCAGGAAAGGACATAGGTCAAAGCACAAGGGAAGGCAAAAAAGGAAGGAAGGAGCTCTTCTGTTAATTAATCTCCTACAAATATTTCATGAATTGCTGTTTGTTTAGAACTCATTCAGTTCTTTCTTCAGAATCTTGATCTCAAAGTCCAAGTTCAAACGTATTTTGCTTTTATATATCTCCTATCAACACTTTACTCACACCTTCTATTGTCCCTAAAACATGCCTATGGCTCTGGCATTGCTACGTGCTTCAGTTTTAATAGGTCAGCCAAGCATGTAAATACACATACACATGAATGTATACAAACGCACTGGTCTCATGAGTCCTTTCCATTCATAATCCTAAACTTAGGACCAATTTGGGAATGAGCTCCTGCAGAACTGGATTCAGGTCCCAATGGTGCAATTAACCCAATGGGTGACTTTGGAAATGTCACCCTTCTTCAATCTCCCCGTTTGAAAAATGTTGGGTTTGGATCAAAGCTATTCCTTTCAGCTCTGAGTATGTTTTATCATCTATGAGTCAGGGCTGCTACTTCACCCTATTTCTATGGTGCTAAAAGCTCATTTCTCTTCATTTTCTCCAGTGAGAATGATTGCTAGCTTTCCCCTTAGCAGTCTCATTACATATTTTTACATATTTGTTGGTATTATGTTTTCTTTCTGTCACTTTTACACATGAATGAACAGCATACATTATTTTTGGCTTCAAAAGCTTCAACTTCATTTTTCACTATTTTCTTTTATGGCCACTTTTTGAATCCTATTTCCTAATATCCATGTAGGGTTGTGGCTAAGAGCAAAGTCTCTGTATTTAGGCTGCCTGTATTTGAAGCCACTTGTTGGAGGGGAAATTTTGGAATGGTCACTTAACATGATGAAGTTTAAGTATCCTTATTTATAAAATAATACATTTTAATAGTTCCAAAATCTTAATTGTGATACTTATAAGACAGAATACACCGTCAGCATTCACTGGAAGTCAGGCACATAACTGATACTATTTCAGTTAGTATTCAGGGTGTTGTTATTCTTGTTTCTGATACCTCCTCATCTCCACTATGCCCCAGAAAACTGGTGCTTTCAACAGAATTTACACAAGTGAACACTAAACAAAGCTAAAGAGAAACAAGTCTGTCCACTTAGGAGGATATAGTACTTTCTTTTTAATAATTAACTGCATGACTGAGGTGAATTCTATTTCTGATCATGATCTATGCTCTTGTATCAACTGCCCAAGTCCATGCATGACCTCAGGGACAATCTTTCAGTGTTTCTGACTAAGAGGCGACCCTTCCCCAGGTGGGTAGAGAACTCCTGCTTTCTTGACCAGAAACAAAATCACTGAAAGAAGAGAGAAAACCACAGGCCTCAAAAAATAAGAAGTTAAAAGTCAGAAGTGTGAGTCTTTCTTAATTGAGCCAGCTCTAGTGTCACCTCTGGTTGGACACTGAGCACAGCACCAAAGAGATGTGGCCACAAATCTACCAGGACTTCTACCTGCTGAACATCTAATTTGTGCCAAGTACCTAATTACATATCGTTGACTTAGTCCTCCATCACTGATCAGGAAACTGGAGGTGTGACTGGTGAGCCCACTGTTCACTGCCCGATAAAAGAGCTCATAACCTCAAAATATACAGCTGGCCCCTTCCTCCTGAGCAACCGCATGTGTTAAGCCAGCCACAGATGGGCGTTTCAGAACTCTTTGAGTGTGTACAGCTACATGGAACTGACCCCATTGTCAGGGCTTTGCAGAAAATGATGGTGAGAATGACCAGGCTTTCTCTTTAGATGGCATTTCTGCCTTTTTTCTTTCTTGATTATCTTCAGGACATGAACTCATGATTCTTTATATTACTGTTCTAAATCTGCACTTTCCCATGGCCTTTTATATGTTTTTCTTCTAATGCAGAAAACAAACAAAAAAACATACCTTTTTTCATCCACATGCATCTTTCCTAAATACTCAAAGATCTTGTCACACACCCTGGCCCTCCTTCAGCTGCTTCCCTTAGGGTTCTTAAATGAATTTCATCAAACCTCAGTGATTTCAACATATTCAATTATTGAGTGTGCCTTAACCTGCTTGCTCCAAATAGAACTCACCCAGTTGGCTCATTAACTGTTACTGTATTAGCATTCTTTGACTATTAACCTTTGTGGTGAAGGCTGAAGAGTTGGCAATGATTTCCCAGCTCTCCTGCCATGTGCCTGTCCCCCACCCCTTTAATAACTGGCAGGCCTCCTACTCTGAGAGAATCTTCTGTCTTTCAAACACATGTAACTACACCATTTCACTTCTTTTTCTAAAGAAAAGACAAAAAATTGGGGTGCCTAGGTGGCTCAGTCAGTTAAGCGTCTGACTTTGGCTCAGATCATGATCTCACAGTCCATGGGTTCAAGCCTCTGACAGCTCAGAGCCTGGAGACTGCTTCAGATTCTGTCTCCCTCTCTCCGACCCTCCCCTGCTCGCTCTGTTTCTGTCTGTCAAAATAAAAATAAATACAGTAAAAACAAGTCTTAAAAAGAAATCACTTTTTGTGTTTTCTGCTCTGTACCTTTAATCCTTTATATTTTTACAGATATCTTTAGACTCTACTACCAATTACACCTAGAATTTTTATTTCCTCATTGAAGACTGCACATGGATATATAAATAAATAAATAAATAAATAAATAAATAAATAAATATATATATATATATATATATATATATATATAT
>NC_043702.1:92629307-92873010 GCF_006229205.1 Suricata suricatta | reverse complement strand
AAAAGAAATCACTTTTTGTGTTTTCTGCTCTGTACCTTTAATCCTTTATATTTTTACAGATATCTTTAGACTCTACTACCAATTACACCTAGAATTTTTATTTCCTCATTGAAGACTGCACATGGATATATAAATAAATAAATAAATAAATAAATAAATAAATAAATATATATATATATATATATATATATATATATATATTCTCAGAGGATTCATTCTTTATTTTTAACTTTCAACCAGGGAACACAGATGCTTAACATCATTTCACCCTAGATTAGCTAAGGGACATTACTTTTATTTACTGGCTGGTTCAGAAGGGCAATATGTAATAGACATAATTATTGTCTTTCTTACTGGCTTTAGTTTGAGAGATTCTCATTATTCTCATTTATAACAGGATAAAAGAAAAGTTTCATTCAAATCTATCCAACTCTCTGTACCACTCTACTTGGGAGCATTCTTTTGTCCATCTACTTTTTGGAACTCTCTACGTTGATCCATTCTTCTGCCACTTAAAATTGGTCTGTGTCTGCTTTAGCCATTTTATTTGCATTAGTAGATTCTTGTTTAAGCAACCCAGACACAGTCAAGTGGCCAGCATTCCACTATGCCCACCAGTGGTGCCACCCACCTCTTACAGGGCATGCTGAGTTCCAGGACTAAAATTGAATTGAATTGAATCCTAACTAGGGTTCAGTACATGCCCTGACAGGCAGAGGAGCAAGTGGGGACAGGGTCTGAAGGGAGGATCTCCATACCTGTTTTTAAAAAAGGCCTTTGTTAACGCTATATTTAAACTTCCTGCTTATGTTCTTGGCTTAAAATTGGTGTGTGTGTGTGTGTGCGTGTGTGTGCGTGTGTGTGTGTGTGTGTTTCTCTTTTCTCTCTCAACATGTTTATATTAAGCTTTCTCAAGCAGGGAAATAAAACATAAATCCTGATCACTCAAGCCAAAATACAACCATATGTGCTCTTCTCACCTACCCACCATCCTTATATTTTATCCCTTCTCTTCCTTGGCAGATGTCTTCCCTTAAAAAAAGAAAAAGGAAACAAAAAGAAACTGACTATATTGGAAAAGGAAAGCACAGTGTGGGCTATATACCAGGGAATGCGTTTTAGAACCACCAAGAGAGAGCGGCCACCTCACCACATCTTTTAAAAGGCATCAGGGCCAGCAAGGCCTGCTTAGTGGCAATTATTTGAGGCCCACATATTAGGCATCTGTCCAGTTGCTATTTTTACCCACATTCCAGAGGGAATATATATAATTGCTGTATTCCCATTCATGGAGATGCCAAATAAAGGTCAGCCTTTTTCAGAAAACATATGAAGAGTGATATTTGTGTTCAGTCATTTTTATGTAATGACTTTCTTCTTTTTCTTAAATGCTGTTGGGAAGCGGTGAGGCAGAACTTCTGTGACTGTAAAAATAGCACTTTTTAAAAATATGGTTAGGCCAGACTATTGAAAGAGAGACCAGAATTGTGAAAACAGCTGCTTTGGAAGTTTGAAAATTTTTATGGACTCATAAAACGTCACAGTGAGAAAGAATCCAAAAATTTATGTCAGAAATGAGAAACTGAGGCCCCAGGAAATTAAAGGAATTTCTCAAGGTCATTTAGCATCTTAGGGCTGAAGTGAAAGCAAAAATCAGTCTGGTGGGTTTTCCAGAACCTGCTATTGTCTCACCCTTATCAAATGCCAATCTTTTTGTTAGCCCAGCCTTATATAGAATTTTTTTATCCCATTGCACTGCTACCTGAATCCAAAAGAATGTAGTGTGAAAAGGTCATTTTTAAATTACCAAAGCTTCCAAAACATCAGGTCAGAAGGCATCATCTAAATGGTCTTGCTGTTTCCAGATAAAGCCATAGCAAACCCTCTCCACGCCATTCTGGCAAGTCCCAGAGGGTAGGAGGACCCAGAGACAATCCCCCCAGCCTCCGCGTCATCGCCTAACCGGACAGGCTACAGGCTAGAAGAGCAATGATGATCTCCCATGGGTGCTGTGGGTCATGGCTATGTCTGTCGTTACAGTCAAGTCACAAACTCCACACCCATGCATTTTGCTTTGCCTGAACTCTACATTACCGCAAAGTTGTAGGACATAGTACTATGTCATTTTAGAAATCTGAATTCTAGCTCCTAAGCAGCAGAGTAGCTCGCTCTTTAAAGGAGACTCCCAATGAAACTGCACGAAATGTCAATAACATGCGTTAATCTAACAGCAATTAGTCAATCCATATGTTCATTTGCCGACTTTTCATATGGAGAGCTTTGTACAATAGTGGCATATCTGCATGGAGTGGAAAAAATGCCCTTGAAAAACCTCCCATACTCCCAACAGTGCTAGAAATCTGTCCATGATGAGCACTGCTAGTCAGATGTTTACTGAGCACCCACTATGAAGTGGGTCCTGTGTTACGTTCTGCAGATACAGCCAGACCCTTGTCTTCGGGAAGCTCAAATCTAATAGGAAAACAGACTCTTAAGAATATGTCGGGGCTTCATCTAAAAGGTTTAGTTGGACTCATTTCATCATCTTATTTCTTCCCTTCTAGAAGGCACATTCCTCTAAGGTAGGAAATAACCTTTCAACATTATCTAGGTCACCTGACTGGCTGTAGGAAAGAATAGCACTTAACCATTCCTGTCATTTAAAAAAAAATGAGCCTCTTTCCAACAGGCTTTCTAATATGTAACTGTATTTCCTATTAGTGTATAGTAACATTACTTGTAGCCTAAATCCCTCATGTTGTAATTCATGTTCCCTTCCCTTCCCTTCTTTTATTGACTCTTTAGGGAAGATGAGATTTTAATAATTCCATTATTTTAACTTGAAGACCATCTTAGTTTCTTGTTTTCTGGGATCCATAGGTTTGATTTATAATTAGGTAGGTAGTGTACACCATTCTCCTCCATCTCTGTCCCAATCACAGAAGTCTGAAAATTGTACAGAGCAGACATAGAATTCTCTGCCAAGACAATAAGCATTTTAGTCAGGGTTTGACCAGCACAGAGTAAGACTGAGGGATGCCAAAGGACAGTGTTTTCTTTCTTTTGTTTTTCTTAAAGTTTATTTATTTTTTGAGAGCGAGTGAAAGAGAGAGAGAGACAGTACCAAATGAGTAGGGGCACAGAGAGGGAGAGAAACAAACCCAAGGAGGCCCAACATGAAGCCTGATCTCACAAACCATGAGATCACAACCTGAGCTGAGATCAAGAGTCGGGCCCTTATGGAAACCAACTTGAGGATAAACTACTATAAATTAAAAAAAAAAAAAAAAAGAGTCGGGCAGGCACTTGAGCCACCCAGGCGCCCCTCTGTGTCTTCAAGTCCACATCCAGGGACAGCATCCCTCTTTTTAACAACGGTCCTCCAGGGAGCCTTTAGGAGACTAACAACGAGACCGCTTTAGCTCTTCTTCCTACCCTAGATCAAACAAGTTCACCAGCATGACAAAAGTTTTCATCTGAATGAATTAACGAATTCATGAAAAAAAAGGAGTTTTTACTCTCACTACAATATCCCTTCTTATATAATATTTTTAATATTTAACAGAAATTTGTCATGGCCCATACTTTGTTTTATAATGAAGTCTAGCTATATTCATTCTCGTTTGTCTTCTTCCACATACTTGTTAAGGTCTAATCATTCGCTCTTGCATGGGATTTGCAAAAGAAGCAATTCCATCAAACCCTTCCTAAGACTGAATAAAAAGTCCCTGATCATATATGAAAAGGCCTCAAATTACACAAACATTAATTTAAACAAAATCAGTTCCTTGAGCACTTGAGGATAAAAGCGCTTTACAGAATTCAGATGTTTTCTTGGTTGTAACGTATCTAAGAGCTATATAGTCAGACCTTTAAACTCAGATGAGTTTATTTATAGAAACAAAATTCTACAAAGCAATTTGGAAATAATATGTGCTACTAAAAACCAAAATATTGTAAATCATCTTGAGTACTAAATCAAGGAATCAGCAACTCTCATATATATATATATATATATATATATATACATATATATACATATATTATAGATATAATTCTCTATAATTGTAGGAGAACTATATATATCTCCTGTGTGCTTGCAAATGTAAAAAGAACTAGTAGTTACCACACAAGGATATAGAAAGAATACTAGAAAGTGTTAAATTCATGATGTTACTCTAATTTTAAATTTTCATTTATACTTTTGTAAAGGCTTAGAAAATCTATTTCATATAAGCATACCTGTGTGTTACACACTCACACAAAAAAGCTATAATGATTTCGAGTTTGGTATTTTTGAAGGTCTTTTTCAAATGATGCATTCTTTCAAATTCAAGCAATTAAGGATATTAGAAATATTTATCAAGAACTTATTCTATTAGGCATTCTCAATGGAATCAAGATTAAAAAAAATCCGAAAACCAAGCATTAAAATATTGTCATGCAAGAATGTTAGGGAAAGTCCTAAAATGAAGATAAGAAAAAAAAATAGCAACATAAATTCAATTATTGTGCCAAGCAGCCACAGAAACATGGTCATTCAAGTAAATAAATTATTCTGATTTTGCTCCTAGCTGACGCAAATTACTCATTCCTTGGACTTGATACAAGAAGGCTTCAGAGGAAAAGAAGAAATGCAATCAAAGAGCCAAAAAAAAAAAAAAGCCTCCAAAAACAAAAAAAACAAAAAACAAAACACACACACACACGCACACACACGACTCCTCATCTGCCAGCCTTGCAGTATGCAGTTTTTCCACCTCCCTCATCCCCTACAGCACTGCAGGAGATGTTCTTAAGCCAGACTCTTACATGCTTAAATGATCTCATTCATAGATTTGATCTGCTTTTGCGGGCTCCTGCAACAGTTCTGAACGGTGGCATTGTGACTTCCAACCAATTGCAAAGTGCCATTAGTTATTTGTTACCAATTAAGTATTGAAGTTTGCAAGTGACATACATTAAAAAGCTAACTTCTGTTTGTTTCTAAAATAAGCAGGGGTGATAAAATATTAACAACTAATATGGTCTGGGCATCCATGGTCCAGAAAGAACTCAGGCCTGAGGGGCCTGCCGCTGTCCCAGGTGCTGGACGGTGGGTGGGTTCAGAGTACTAGAGAAGGAATGCATTAGTGTAGATGGCACTGAGGAGAGGGAGGCTTGAGAAACCTAGGCTTTTATCAACCAGGAGAGAAGTATCATGAGATCTTAATACCCTGGTGAATCTACCTATTAGGGTGAGATAAAGGGAAATATTATTTTTGTTAAGCATATTGGCCTCACCCACATATTTGTGGTTTTTCTTCAACAGGAAAGGAGGTAGGGTGAAGTGCCAGAAGTTACATGTAATCCATGGCTTTTTCTTTCTGTGATCATAACGAATTATTCCACATATAAATATATGAAGGCAGGGTTATAACTCTGCCCTTTTGCTCTCATATACTGTGTTCATCAGGTAGGGCTACCAGAACACAAAGCTGCAGACTGGGTGACTTAAACAAGAGCAATTTATGTTCTTGAAGTTTTGGAGGCTAGAAGCCCAAGATCAATTGGTCATCAGGGTTGGTTTCTAGTGAGGACTCTCTTCCTGGCTTGTAGACAGTCACCTTCTCAGTGTGTGCTCACATTCTGTGTGCACAGGGAGAATGAGCCTGATAGATGCTCCTCTTCTTATAAGATGATGATCCTGTCAGATTAGGGCCCCACCCTTATGACTTCATTTAACCTTCTTTACCCCTCACCCTGAAAGGCACCATGCTTTACAGTTACATTGGCGGTTAGGGCTTTAACATTTGAATTTTGGAGTGATACAATTCAGTCTATCATACACATTATACGAGAGAAAGAGATTCCTGCCCCCACATATTCTCTACTCTGACCAATGTAAATAAAAGTGAATTCAGAATTCCTGGTAGAAACAAAGAGCCTTTAAAAGCACACTGCCACTACAGAATTACCCGTCCTATTTTTATCCTGAGCCAGACCTCACCGAAGCCTGGGCCACCTTGAGTAAAACCACACCTAATCACTGATGCTGTCCAATTTATCAACCAGAAAATATTGATTAGATACCAATTTTATCTCCAGACCCAGAGGTTATATAAGAAGATCCATAGTATTTCTGGTGAAGTGAGTGTGTGTGTGTGTGTGTGTGTGTGTGTGAATCAATAAGTATATATATGAAGCAACCAAATGAGTATATATATATATATATACACATATATATATGTGTATATATATATATATGAGATCAGCTCATTTCCATTTCATCAGTGTGAACCAGAGTCTTCATGACAGCCATATGGAATCTGCACAGGTAGAATAATACTCTACAAATACTACAGTAATGACCACTCCATCATGCGTCTCTGCCATAGTCTCTATGGAAACAAGGATGTTCTCTACCACAAAAACATGACCCAAAGTAGACTTGGCCTTGGTACCTTTGGTGCAGGGAACAGTGATGTAAGTGAAACTGTCTCTTCTTCATGATAACCAGCTACAATTTTACTTAGGAGCCCCATTCATATTAGACTGTTGTGAGCACTTGGTGGACGTGCTGCTTAGATTTAAAAATACAGAATATTGATCACAGAGGATAAGATAAATTAGTGGAAAAGCACATGATGTTTTAATTCTAGGAAAAGAGGGACACAACAGAGTATTAGAAACTTCCAAAACTAGAAACCAAGATTGGAGGTGAATTAAGGGAGTATATGAAAGTGCAATGAAACAATTCTGTCTGAGACAGAGAAGTGCAAAATTCTCTGTACAAGAAAATGGGACAATCAAGGGAAGTAGAAACAGCATAAAAGTTTGGTAGTAAAATATAGAAGCACTTATTATGGCCTTAGCTCTCTGAACCTAGTTTACTCATTGTTAAATGGAAGTGACACTGTTCATTTCATGGGTTAACTGCAAGGATTAAATAAACACACACAAACGCAGGCACATATACTCGCCGAATATCCATAACAGTGACTGATAATACACAGTAAAAACACTCACGGATCTGCTGAAGGAACAGATGACCAGTAGAATGACTAGCTACACTTGTGATGCAAACTCCACTGAAACCACTAGCAACAAATAATGGTAGTGCCATTTTCAGTAAGACATAAAAATCTTAGAATCCCGCCCAAGGCTTTGTGTGGACAGAAGAGTAGCATCCATTTAGTTTAATATAATATTATTGTTAGAACTACTCCATAATTTGCCTCCTATAAATGTCCAGATGCCACTATACTGGGTGTCCAATGACCAACGCAGGGGCATCTGGACATCTGTAGGGTGAGGCGGGACTGTCTTGTGTTTGCCTTGTTCTGTGGGAGCTGACCCAGAGCCAGCTGTGTGCGTGGAGTCTATTGCTGGCCTTATACTTTCAATAATTCTTAGTATGAAACTTGTCCCCAGATGATAAGCCAGGCAGCAATCCAAGCAGTTTTCCTTGCTGAATTCTGTTTACAGCTGTTCCCCAAGAATATACTTCCTTCTTCTTCTAGGAAAGTTTTCTGCCAGTTTGACAGAAGAGTGTCTCTCTGGCTGAGCACAGCTGTACTTGTGTTGTAGAGTTCAGGCACTTGGCCAGAGCCCCTGCGCTGCATGCTGTTCAAACAAAAATCATCTCTTCTTTTAAGGGTCATTTGAAAAATTAGGGATCTTTTTTCCTGAATATGTTTTGAACTGGTGTTCATTCTACAAAGTGGACAGGCAGCTAAAGCCTTTGAAGTTGTTAAATACACTTTAAGAGCAAAAAATAAAAATTTTTAGGAAGATTAAGGTTCAGTTTGTACTTCACTTAAACTGTTACCAATATTTGCAAAGCCAAATGTAGAAAGCAATAAAATATATCAAACCACGCGAGCAAAATTAAAGGTTTCTTATATGAGTATGAGAACTTAACCTAAAAGTCCTGTCCCAGGCATGGGATGTCAAGTTCTTAGCCGTGAGGTCCAGGGGGGTGGAACCGATGCTCATGTAATCCTTTTTCTCCATGAGATGAGGACTCCTTAGAGTAAAGAAGATGTTCCCATGCAAAGTCTGTGCCTCCCCTCTGCCCCATGATAGTCTGTCTACTTGTGAACCAGAAATATCCTTCCAAATGGCCAGCACAGGCCTCTGTGTGCACCTAAGTCCCAAGAAGTGGCCGTAGAGAAGGAGTGTGGACATGGTAGACCAATAAGCTAGGGTGTCCACTGGGTGCACTAAGGCCCCTGTGCTATGGGAAGATGGGGCCTGGGGTAGGGAGAGAAAGGGAGATCGATAACCAAAGGATCAGGCTGCATGCTGGGACTTAGGTCTGGTACCACCACAAGCCAGCACAAAACACCAAGGAACCAGAAAATCTTAAACTCAACTTTGGTCTTCCAGGACCTGATGTAGGTATATTCATCAAAGTAAGAGACTAGAGCATATTTCATTTGGCACTTTGCTAGCTTGATTTATGATTTTTGCATATTTAGACAGGTGGAATATGGCCACCATGTATAGGGGTTAGGCTGTAATGAAATTAACTTCAGAAAATTACAAGCACATAAATGAGAGTAATTGTGTTAAGTTTTGTTAATTTCTTTAGCAATACTAAGATTATAGCTAATAATCCGCAACAAGAAACTGCATGTTTTTGAGGCTCTTTTTGTTTTTAATGAAAAATCACAAACTTCTACAAAAGTAGAAGTTGAAGTATAAGAAATTCTCAAATATGTGGTGCCTGGGTGGCTCCGTTGGTTAAGTGCCTGACTTCAGCTCAGGTTATGATCTCACAGATCGTGGGTTCGAGCCCCAAGTCGGGCTCTGTGTAGACAGTTCAGAACCTGGAGTCTGTTTCAGATTCTGTGTCTCCCTCTCTCTCTGCACTCCTCTGCTCATGCTCTATCTTTCTTTCTCTCAAAAATAAACATTAAAAAATTAAAAAAAAAGAAACTCTCATCTTTCCAAAATACAGCTTAACTATTAAAAACTCAAAGCCAAGGAGGATTCATCATCCTTACTCCTGATTTCCCCTCACAATTATTGAAAGTAAATCACATATTTATGTCAATTTTTATATTTAGACCTAAAGTACTCTTTTAAAACATGTACCCATATATCACCACACTGAAAAACATGAACCATGTCAAATATTCAGAAAGTACACTAATCTTCCAACCAATTTTTACTATTTTTTCAAATCAGGATCCAAATACTGTTCCCACAACATCTCTTGAGACCCTTTATCTATAGGATTTCTCACAACCTCCATTTTTCCCCCTTGCAGTCTATTTGTTTGTTTTTCTTGTGAAATTTCCCATAGTTTGGATTTTTCCCAACTTATTCTTATGATGTTTCCCATAAATTATTCATTAGATCTACAGGCTTGATTAGATTCAAGTTCATTTTGGGGCAAGATGTTTTTAAAAAAATTTTTTTTATGTTTTTTTTTTTTTTTTTTGAGAGACGGAGAGAGAGATAGCATGAGCAGGGGAGGGTTAGAGAGAGAGGGAGATACAGAATATGAAGCAGGCTCCAGGCTCTGAGATGACAGCACGGAGCCTAATGCAGGGCTTGAACTCATGAGCTGTGATATCATGACCTGGGCTGAAGTTGGACACACTTAACTGACTGAGCCACCCAGGTACCCTGGGTATTTCTGTCATATACACATAATGGGAACTGTTTCTCTCTGTGATGTTAGTAGCCAATGATGCTCACTGCCTAGACCCCTTATTTCATTCACAGTTGCAAAATATATTCTAATTATACCATCCTTTTTTCAGTTATTAACTGAAATATCCTACAAAAAGAAACTTGCCTTTCCACCCCAAAGTGATTTAGTTATAGTTCTTAAAGAAAGGATAAATGCTTGATTCTTTTCTGTTATTTATCAGTTTTGATAAATAATGAGTTGGTTCCCTAGCATCCTCGAAAATTTGTGTTGGAGTTGTTTCATATCATTATGAATGAAAGGCTTTAAACATAGATGATGTACTTCAATACACTGCTGTCATTATTCTTACTGATGCACAAATGGAAACATTTTTGACTGGTGGAAGCCTTTTCAAATTGGATCATGCATCCTTTTAAAAACTGTCTCAAGATAATAACATTAATACTTATTCCAAAAATATGATTACTAAAAATAATTACTTTTTTGCTTCTTTGCCTTTCTAGATAATTGAATTTAGTTTTTGTTTCATTTTAATTTTTATTTGCCAAATAACATGGAATTATTTTTAGGTATACATCACACTGTGTCTCTTTACTTTTGTTTTTGTTTTACGTGTTTTTGTCATTAATACATCCTACTACGGAGTACAAGCTTCTGTGTCTGGGAGTCATTTCAAATGATTTTGTGCATGTACAGTTTTGATACCAACAGTTAGATGTATTTGTTTTGTTTTCAATTCTGGGGAAATTTTAAATTTGATGTCATAATTATATTAAATATTCACATATTTCTAAAGTCAAATTCTTTTTTATTTATTTTATTTATTTTTAGTTTAGTTTATTTATTTAGAGAGAGCAGTGGAGGGGCAGAGAGAGAGAGGAAGAGAGAGAATCTGAAGCAGACTCTGCACTGCAGGCGTGGAGCCTGATGCGAGGCTCAATCCCACAAACCTGGGATCATGACCTGAGTTAAAATCAAAAGTCAGAGGCTCAACTGACTGAGCCACTCACGTGAGCCTCTAAAGTCAAATTCTTAAAGTCTATTCAGAGAAATGTAGCTTCTACTCTCATTCCATTCTTTGTTCTCTCTTAATACCTACAGCTAACTATTTTTCAAGTTTTACTTTCTCCTACACACATCTTTTTGAAGTATTTGTTTGCATGTCCACATATGTGTGTGTGTGTGTATATATGTACACACACACACACACAAATCCCACTTTCTTCTTAGAATAATTATAGCGCAATGAACATTTACTTTTCTCTACCTGAAACATTTTTCTCTTTCTTCATGTAATGTAATGATTACATTTATATGAAAATAGGAGAAAAATATTGATTGAAATATTGAAAATGAGGAGGAAATCTGGAAGAGGGTTTCTGAGTAGGAGTACAGTGGAGAGGATGGTGAACGCCATAAATCACCATATTTGTATCCAGCAATCATTTCAAATTTAACTGAAGATCCATTTCTCAAATTGTTAAGGGTTCACTAATCAAGCGGTTCTGGAAAAGGACACACTGATATATGAATTTAATTAGTATAAAGTTTTATAAGTTTTAGAGTGAGTTCGTTTGGAAATACCTGCCTAAGACAACATTGTGTGCCTTATGCTAAATGACAGAGGAACTTGTGAGCCATGTAGAGTATGTCTGTCCCAAGTAATAAATAGATACACAAAGATTCTCAAAGGCCCTGGAAGAAAAATTTCAGAAAGTTATATATATCTAAAACACTGTATTTACTTTCTCCAAACACAAAGACTCAAGTAAAAACTGACTTTTTGAGAAACTTAACACATATTAGTTTTATAGTCTACAATAGGAAGCAAATATATGCCAAAGGACAAATGAGCCTGAGTTGAATCCTGGTTTAGTTATTTAGTCACTGTGTGACCTTTTGTGAATCATTCAGCTTCACTGGGCTATATCTTGCTTATCTATAAAATATGGGTGCTAATACTTCCTCATAGAGTAAGTCAGTGAAGAGATTACATGTTTAAAGCACACCCCAAAATCCCAAATGGTACAAGGTCAATACTCCATAGACAGTAGCTCATTTTTTCTTTTGCGGATAACAAAGAGGCAGCATCATAAAGTAATGGCTAAGTTCAAATCCCAGCTATAAGACATTCAAACTATATGACAATGTGGAAACTATTTAACCCACATAGGCCAAAGATTTGTGTCTGTAAAAGAGAGATAATTAGAATATCATCCATGGAGAGCTGCTTTAAGAATTAAATTAACATGTAGGGCATCTGGGTGGCTCAGTCAGTTAAAGATCCAACTTCAACCCAGATCATAATCTTGCAGTTCATGAGTTCGAGCCCTGCATCGTGTTCTGTGCTGACTGATCAGAGTTGGAGGCTGCTTTAGATTCTGTGTCTCCCTCTCTCTCTTCCCCTTTCCCACTTGTGCTGTCTGTCTGTCTCTCTCCCAAAAATAAATAAACATTAAAAAAATTTTATAAGAAAAAAGAATCAAATTGCAAGTAATATGATGGTTCCTCTGAGAGATTGCTATATCCCTGGTACCTAGAACAGTACCTGCACCTGGTAAGTTTTCTTTAAATGTTAATTTAAAAAAAACTGAGTTAAATATATGTATCTCATATATCTCATGTTTAAGAGGTCATTGTAGGGGCACTTGGGTGCCTCAGTTGTTTGAATGTCCAATTCTTAGTTTCAGCTCAGGTCATGAGCTTACGGTTCCGTGAGTTCAAGCCTCACATTGGGCTCAGTGATGACAGCTCAGAGCCTACTTGGGATTCTCTCTCTCTCCTTCTCTCTCTTTCTTTCCCCTAGTCATGCTGTCAATCTCTCTCTCTCTCTCTCAAAATAAATAAATATACTTTAAAAATAAATAAAGGTCATTGTAGAAGTTTCGAGGGTGCAGCTTTGCTGTTTTTTTCCATCTGAGAGTTCTCTCCTTGTACATTTAGACGTTGTCCTTGTGCTCTTCAAGTTTTATTAAATGATGGATGTTCTCACTGTCATTGCAACCTCCAAGGTCTTGGCCTTTCCTGAACCGGGCTTTCCATGCATTGAGGCAGTAACTACAGCCCTACTACCGCACCACTCAATTCTTTACTCAAGAGAGACTGCTTATAAAGTCTGGCTCTGCAGAATCTTGAAGCCATTCAAATCTATTACAGAGACCTTTAGGGTATTTCCTGATAACATAGCGTGTGCTTTGGTGATTGTTTCTGAAAAGGCAATAGACTTGTAAGCGTTATATGTGTCATGCATATGGGAAGTATACGAAATATATTACTACTTCACTAGGGGCTCTCTTGACAATAATGTGAATTGCTGAGGGAATAGAAATAAATTCTTAAAGTGTTCTCTGACATCAAAGGTGACCGCTGGGCTTCAGGAAAAGGGTTCAAAGTAAGATTGACTTGTATAATTGACATATTCATAAGATCAACCTGCAAAGGTAGGCCAGGCATTCTTTCACTATCCAAGATGTAAGGGGATGATGAAGACCTGAATTCGAACAGCCAGAGTACAGATAAGGGCCTTAGCAGAACTGAGCTCCAGAAATACACAACTTTTAGCTGCTTCTGAAACCCATGGACACTCATACCTTCAGACCTATCTTTGAGTTCTGCTCTCTTAACCTAAAATGCCCTTCCTTCAGTTCTGTATTAAATCCTCCTACCCTGCACATGCTTCAAGAGTCACCTTAAATAAATCCCTTTCTGGCACACCCTGGTTTTCTTAGGTCATTTTTTTTCTCCCTTTCCTGCAGCAAAGATTTGATTTCACCTAGCATTGGAGTTTTTCAAGTGTGACTCTTTCTTTATCATAAGATAAAGGCAGGGACAGGGGAAATGACTTATATGGTGTCCCTCCACCTTGCTTAGCACAGTCAAACTGATTTTGTCATTTTCTTTTTGGTCTCAGTAGTTCCCATAAAAACTTACTCCCTGTGCAGCAATGCTATCTGAGTGGAAAGTTAATTGAATAAAATAATTTAGGACTCTGAACATTATTTAGGTAAATATGATACAGCAGAATAGTCAAATGTCATCTACAGCAGGAGTTTAATAAATGGTAGCTTAATATAGCAACATGGCCAACTGGAAATATTTATTTCAACATTTACACAGCATCTACACAGGCAAAAGCTATAGAAGTTTACATTCGACTGGGGGAATATATTACACTGAGGTCCAAAACTGCTAGCAAGAAAAAATATATATTTATGTATTTACAGTCTATATAGTAATTAACTGAGGAGAGTGGAATTAAAAAAAAAAACACACCAGAGAGATGGTGAATTTGGAACTGGGTTTTATTAGCTAAATACATACCACACAAGCCTATAGCCAAGGAGAAATCTGGGTCATCTCAACTAAATTCAATGACCACACAGATCATGTAACAAATATAATTATATTTTGGTAGTAGTCTAGATGTCTGGAGGTACCATTTTAATCATTAGTCCAGCTGGTTTGATAATACAGTATAGAAATATACTAAGGAAGTAGGTACAGCACTAAAGAGAGACAGCTACAGAAACTTTCTTATGGATTCTGAAACAGGAAAACAATGGCTACCAAGTTGTCCTTTTAATCTAATAGAATTTCATCTATCACTTGGGCCCAAGTTTCTTTTGGGTGCAATCTCAGTCTCCTGATGATAAAGTCTAAGAAACATGGTCAGTGGGAGAATGTCTACATTTATAATCAAGGCAGAAGTCTATATGAAATACAATTGCTTCTAATATTTTCTATCATTGATCACAAACTACAGAATGAATTAATGAGGGAATAGACAGTATGTGACCAGATGCCAGAAGTTCTGGACTCTGGACTGAGATCCACCCAGCCATGTGACTGTAGACACGTGGCTTAATATTGGTAAAGTTGTGAGAGCGTTATTTATTAAAATTATGATATCACAATATGTCTTTGCTTACCATGTCAAAGGTTGCAGTGAAAACCGAATGAAATAATGTAAGGAATAGTTTGGAAAACACTGAAAAATAAAAGAAGTATAAAATCTGATTTTTGTGGCTATGTTGCTATCAATAATGATAAAAATCCTTATTATAAAAGAGATAGTTTGAAATGTTGCAGAGACTAAATTAAACACGGCAAAGAAACTCATCTTTGTGCTTTGTGAATATATATCCTGTCACTTGCTACTACTCCAAATGATAGGTGAAAACCTTCGGTCAGAAGACAAATACGAAGAATTCTGAAACACAATTTAATGAAAACCACAACATGTTTCTATTGTCAGAGCCCAAAGCTTCAGCACAGCTAATTCTCGGTTTTGTTCTCAGAGGAACACTCCTAAAAGCTCCAGGCTGTTCGTTAACAGCAGATGTAGATATTTATAAACAAGAGCCATGTTAACGGAATAATTTTTCACAGATTACACCAAGGATCCCAAAGCAGGGTTCCAAGTGTTTACAGCCAGCACTCAGAGACACACTCTGTGGGGATACCATTCATTAAAGGCACTGCCTATGGACCAGAAAGGTAATCAGAAAATAATCCTCACCCCTCAGAATGCTGCCTTGCATTTGCCCCATACGCTACCATAGAAACACTCATATAAATGTTATCTGAAGGTCATAAAACACTCTCTGAAAGTAAACTTCACCCTGTGGGAAGTAAACTTTTAATGCACCAAATTCCATTTAGTGCCCTGCAGACAGGAATTCTGCAAAGAATATTCTGAAAAAAGGCAACTCATCTTTTATAGGTGAGTACTCTATCATAGAAACTCAGCAATGGAAAATCGGGTCTTCATTCTCCCAGGCCATCATGGTTTATGACTCTAAGAATGATGACTATTATCAAAATTTTAAAGATTCACAGGAATGGCCATTCTACAACCTCCTTTGGAAGAAAATTTCTATCATAAACACACTACCTTTAAAATTCTTCCGTGTTTAACCTTAGTCTTTCATAGTACAATTCTGGCTACATCTTTCTGTTTAAGTGAAGATACTCATTCATTCTTTTTTCATTCATTCATTCATTCTTCAACCAACAAATGTTTATTGAATGCCTATTATGGAAAACGTTATTGGTTGTAGTGTAAGAAATGTATGCGAATATGAGAAAAGATCTTCACTTTGTAGGCAACAACCTTGAACTCTATTTAGATAATTATGAAGAGCAATGTATAGAAACAGTTGCCAATTTGCAGAAAATATGGAGGACAGAGAAACATGTTCAACTGCCCCAAGAATAACACACAACTGATTTCATTTAAACTGATAAACCCTGTAGGTCAAATGCTCTAGGTTCTTCTCTCTGGTAGATATGTGAAAGGAAATAAAGTGATGGAAGACAACCTATTCATTAAAAGAAACCTAAAATCTATAACCAGTTTTATAACAAAAAACCAAGGCTAAACTAAAGTGTCTGGGGATGCACACTAAGTGATAACACCATTCAAAACACAAGGAGGGTATAGCTCAAAAGCCAAGATATTATTATTTATTGGGGGAATATAAAGGTTGAGATTGGGAAGTGGCCTCCAGGGGCCCTCTGGATGGCTGGCGGAGTTTTCTTTCTTAACTTGATGTTGCTTACATGTGCTTGCCTTAGAATAATTGAATAAGCCAGGTATTTCTTATGTGGTTTTCTGTATCTGTGTTTTATTTTTCCAGATGCATTTAGAATAACTCCTATTCTTTCCTAGTGATAGTAAAAAATTGCACAGCTACTTTGAAAAAGTTTGGCTGTTTCCTATAAAGTTAAACGTATGTTTCCTACATGTGTTTGTAATCCCATTCCGGGTTATTTCACCAAGAGAAATGAAAACACTAAAACTAGAGCATGAAAGCTGCAAGTTTATAGCAACTTTATACTCACCTAAAACTGGAAGAAACGCCTGAGTAGCTGCATGGAAAACAAATGTGTACATTTTTACATGGACTATTACTAAGCAGTAAAAGGGAATGAACTACTGACACACGCAGCAACAAGAACACATGTCAAAAGACTTATGAGGTGAAAAAAAACAGACACAGAAAGTTACTTGATAGATTAAATTATTTGATTTTCTGGAAAAGTCAAAACTATAGGGAAAGAGAGCTCAGCCATTGCCAGGGGTTTGACATATAGAGTTGGAACTGACAACAAAGGAAATAAGGGAACTTTCGAGGGGCAGGAAAATACGCTATACTTTGGTGGCAGTGGTGGTTATATGATCGGTGTATGTTTGTCAAAACTGATCAAACTGTACACCTACAAAATGGATTTTCTGTAAATCTGACCAAAAAGTGTATTTATTATTGAGAGTAAGAATGAATTTAGTTTCCAATTTTAAAATACGATGGATTCTGTATCCTATATTTTCTTTTTTTTTAATGTTTTGTTTAATGTTTATTTATTTTTGAGAGACAGAGAGACAGTGGGTGAGGAGGGGAGGGGCAGAGGGAGAGGGAGACACAGAATCTGAAGCAGGGTCCGGGCTCCGAGCTGTCAGCACAGAGCCCGACGCGAGACTTGAACCAATGAACCACAAGACCATGACCTGAGCCGAAGTCAGCTGCTTAACCAACTGAGCCACCCAGGTGCCCCATTTATTTATTTTCTTAAAAGAAAAAAATATGTTGAAGGTGGAGATAGTAACACAGTAAGAGTACAATGGGAAATTTAAAAAAAAGTTTAGAAGAGAGACTAAATCACTGTTTTTGTTTGTTTGTTTTTACTGATGGTTATTTCTTCACAGAAATTGTTGAAAAGTGAAAACAATTCTGGGTGTCATAAAGTTCTTTCTGTTCAGGCTTTTTCTGAGCCAGTTCAAATAAATCCTAAAGCAGACAACATCAGAGCCAGGAGCAATAATGGTTATGTCCACTGCAGAGGATTGTAGCTTCCCTTTGCCAGTCAAGTTCCTAAGTATACAATTTTGTCTGTCCTCAACAGAAATATTTCATCTGGGCATGGCAGTTTTCTAATCTTGATGTCTCCAGAGTCAAGTAACCAAAACAGACATGGCAAAAGCCCAACCGGCCCGCCTCCACCCCCCTCCCTTGCCCCTAGCTGCACAGTGATCACAATGTAGACAGTAAGAGAGTTCACTCCGGGTCCCCAACACAAAAGCCTGGTGGTTAGAACTTCAAGAAGGTCTGCTTACAACTTTACTCAAGTTTAAATACACTGTTTTTTAAAAATGGTAAGAAGCATTATAAAACTATAAGCAATTCAACTTTTTCACATTACAAATGAGCAAACTGAGTTCTAAAGAGATTGAATTGCTTAACCAAAGTGATTAAGGTAGATAGAAATGGATTAAGATAGGCAGAAGTGGAGCTAGAGGGGCACCTGGGTGGCTCAGTTTGCTAAGTGTCTGACTTCGGCTCAGGTCATGATCTCCCAGTTCGTGAATTCGAGCCCCATGTCAGACTCTGTGCTGACAGCTCAGGGCCTGAAGCCTGCTTCAGATTCTGTGTCTCTCCTCTGTCTTCCATTCATGCTTTGTCTCTCTCTCTCTCAAAAGTAAATAAGCATTAAAAATAAAATAAAATAAAATAAAATAATAAAATAAAATTAAAATAAAATAAAATAAAATAAAAAAGAAGTGGAGCTAGAACTATGTCCTAGAAAGTCCATTTAATAGGCTGTTGCTCTTTGAAATAAAAGTGAAACTATAGTCTGTGTTACTACTATTTTCTTTACCAGGGATAAATAATAGGCAATATAACTACTAAGTGTTCTACTCAACAATGTGTACCTCTATTAAGAATTTAGGAAACATCTGACAATGTCATAATATCATATGAGGAAACAGAAATACAAAGAAATTAAGGAATGATTATTATTAAGTTAGCACTTGCTCAGGGAGCTGAGGATGGTCTTTTCCCCCCAATTCTCTTGTAGTTGGTTTTAGTCTCCCTCTGCTTTGCTCAAGCAAGAGCTTAAACACTAGATCACTAAGATATAAACTTCTGACATCAAAACATAATCCATACTATGTGAACCAGGCATTTTAAAAGATGCTATTTAAAATCCTTCTTCCATCTGTGTGATTTGAAGAAAATTTATCATTTAGCCACCATTGCCTTCTCATTTTAAATTTCTAGTAGATTCTCTCAAAGTAGATGGAGAGACCTCCATTTTTAGGAAAAGTCTTAGCTCAAAATACTGCTGATAGTGTGGAAATAGCAAGTCCAAATCAATAGGAAATTGCCCTCTATATTCATCAGGAGGAACGAGACACACGAGAGAACCAGCCCCTGCGGCAGGTTAAAGTTGACACAGGTCTGAGATGGGAACAAATGTAGAAGAGGGAGCGAAGAGCTCTGTGCTATTGATTGTCCAAAGGTCAATTGACAGCTTTTTCTCATCTTGTTACATTTCACTCCTTCTAAAGATGTAGAGAAAATGTTCTTTTAATGTACCAGACAGATACAGAGGCAGAAGGGAATACGTGGGTAGAACATTTAAGGGCATATTATCCTCTTCTACACGCACTTCTAGGCCAGGTGCCTACAGCTTCCAAATGGGCAGCAAAAATGAACTCTAGGATTCCATAAAGTTTCTGAGAGCCGATAATGTGAAAGCAACCAGTGAACGAGTTAAGCAGTAAAACCATCTCAATTTACGTCTCCTTCAAGTTCAGCATGCCACCGACTGCACTTAAGCATAGCAATCAACTGTGATAGAAGAAATCCCAGTTATAGTAAGCAAAGAAATAGCTTCAAGGCAGCAGATAACTGTGCAGGGAGAGAAGGTCAGAACAGGTGAAGAGAAATCCTGGAGGTAGAGTGAAAGCTTGGACTCCATTTGGGTGATTTTTAACTACCCTTGCTTATTATGGGTGACAAAGCTTCACTGATCCCTTTACTTAAATTTACACTGCATACTGCATGGTGTAAATATGCACATACAAGCATGTGTGCGTGTGTGCGCACGCACACACACACACGGGGAACATTTCAAGGCTGTGGAGAAGCATTAACTGATTCCTGATGATGTTTTGAGGGTGATACCGGTTGCTAACAGTAGATAGTTTATAAAATACATCTTCCAGGTGGTAAGTCTACCAGGTTGATTCTAATTTAAAGCTCTAAACATACTGCAGCACAGAGCTGTCATATGATAACCATGTGCATTATTATTGTCAGTAGCCCTAGGTGATCAGTCCTTATTTCACCTGGCTTGATTCATGCTTTTGCATGATAACATGCCATTAACAAATACCAAGTTTGGCTGTCTTAAATTTAGATAAAATTTCCCTTTATTTACAGCTAAGCTATAAATGTGGGGTTTTTTTTTTTTTGTTCGTTTATGGACATAAGTCTTCCCCATCTGGAGTCTACATTTTGTGAGGACACATACTGTGTTCTATTTTATTGTATACACAATAAAAATGGTCGATTGGCAGATAAGAGCAGCAGCTTTCAGCAATAATCTGCACATTGACTGTACTGTTTCCAAAGGAACCTACTCAAATACAGGTGCAAATCATGCATGGGTGACATGATATCAGTACTCTGTATTGCGTCTTTCTTCACAAATCTTTTATTTTAAGTTATTGTTCTTTAACCTCAATAAAGCCCACCTGGTTGGAGAGAGTGTTCCGTAAGTGCTTCTCTAGGTGCATCTAAGGGATGCACAACCACCTCTTTTGCTCAAGGTAATGACGCCGGGGGCTCCAAGACTAATCATGTTTACACAGGAGGGAAGGCAGCGACACAGCCTCACTCACCTCATTACCTCGGCCAGCTAGAGATGCACACTTCAAAGGAACAGTGAAAGGGAGGGTAGAGACAGCATGGAATTGTGGAAGGGTGACCACAAAGCCAAGAAGAGTGGGGCATAAAGCCCAAGCCATGTATACTGTAGAGATGACAAGTTAAATAATCATTATGACATCTGGAAAGCAGCTTTGATTTGTATCACCAAATATCAAGACAAGGAAGCCACTTATCGCTAAGTACCACCCTACCGACACACACCTTCATCTATGACAGCAGTTTAATTTGGAAGCACCTTCCTCATCTCCATATGTATATTAAGGATGTAAGGGGTCTGAATCCAGCTTGTTACGGCTGCCCGAATCATCCTCAAAGCAGACAATTCATGATTTATGGGCTTCAAGCCGATATGTAATCTATGGTCACATCTCTCTCCCTTTTTTTTATTGGCCAAATTTTGGATTACTGCTGATCATTATCCCCAATCAGAGGTCAGGAGGGAAGGGGTAGGGATTATAAATGAAGGTTTGGTGGCCTCATAAAAAGAATTACTCATTCAAACGTTTTTATAGATTTTTATCACCTAAGTGATCCCATTACTCATTACCACAGATAATCACAATGTTCAGGTTTCCTGGTGCCTTTAAGCCACCACATCACCTCACTGAAACTGCATGAAATCAAGCCCTGGACTGATTATCCTGCAGTACTCATTCTGCCACCTGAACTCTACTTCGCACAGACACTCATTGTCCCAGCGTCTACCTTGATCATCCGCTTTCCTCTCCAATGCCTCACCTCATCTTGAATCTGAGACTCAGTATCTCCTTTACTACTGTTCACATGGCCCCATGGTGATAACACCATCATCTATACGAGGAAAATACTGCTCACAGCTCCATGCTCCTAGCATCTCCTGCCTCTGTGCTCCAGGTTAATAAAACAGGTATTAGAAAGATGCAACACATGTATATTTAGATGTTGCTATGAACTTGCGGTACAGTGTCTGACTTGAGAACCGTGAGCATGGGAGTTCTAGTTTACTCATTATCATTTAGGCACAAATCCAGCATTTCTCTTTCACATACTGTGATCTTCATCAATTCCTTAACTTTGTAGACATTAAGTGAGATCACAGAAGTACCAGTGCTTTTAAGAATTAATCCTAATCTATACCATTTTGGACCACTGTTTATTACACCCTCCAGTGCCATCTCTGAAGGATGTGTTCTGGTTGGAGTTTGTTACCAGAGATAGTGTCTGTCTCCCTGAGAAGTGGTAACCTTTGTCTTTGTCTAGGTTATAATAATTATGTATGCTGTTATATCTTCCTTTTGATGTTGTCCACCAGGAATCTTAGAGGTAAATCAAATGCTCACTCTCAGAAAACATGTCAGGCCATGTCAGAATGATCATTTGCCACAAAATCCTTTTATGGCTTTTATTTTCTATTATTATTTTATTAGTCTTACTGTAAAACTACCTTCCATTGTGAGCTACTTTGCATCCTTTGAAAAGGTGCGTTACTAGCATTATTTGTCAAAGTAAACTCATCCCATAAGTAATACTCAAAGTAAATCTTCATCTCAGATAGCATGATATACAAAATAAACTCACTGACTCATTGACCCAGGGAAAAGGAGGAGAAAACTATCAATATACATATGGGCATTTAGATGCTGACCAAGTCCAAAGGTGAGGAGCTATACACATGCTCTGTACAATGGAGAATTTCACAAAGACTTAAGTTATAGTAGCAAGATTGTTTAAGTAAACATAACTAGAAAATATCTCATAAAAATGGTTTAGTGGTTCTACTTAAATCATTGTGTAACTATCTTATCTGTGACATATGCTTCCCGCTCCCCAACCCCCATCGAATGCTGAATTACATTAGTTCTCTGGCTGTAACTGGACTTGAACTTTTCAGTTCCAATGAAGCTTTACATTAGGAAACTGATTATAGTGGGGGGAAATGCAGTATACAGAACCAACCACTATTTGTTCTACATATAATTATCTTCTCTTTCAGCCGAGGATGTAGGCTTGGCTCTTGTGCGACTCAAATCTGTATGGATGTCGTCTGATTTACGGCAGATGACCTGGCATCATATGAAAATAATTTACTGTGCCATATGTCTCACGCTCTGTAAATCAGTAGCTTGAATACAGAGACATCTCAATTAGACAGTGCAAGAAGGGAAGGGTAATCTGCCTCCTCCTTTCCTATATCATTAAAATGGCAAGTCTTACAAAGCAGTGCTTGTTTTAGAGTTGCTTCAAAAGTGGGGCCTGGATCTATTATTTCAAGTTGGGAGACATAAAGTGAGAGTTGCCATCAAACCAAATGAAAAACTGAGCACAAGGTTGTATAAGTAATAGCCTGTGAGGGGTGGGACATGCATTTGTTAAACTATTGATTGGTGCATTTCTACAGCACCTGTGTATTACCATGGGTTCAGAGAGGGGAACAGGGTGTTAAATTATGACTCTGTACACAGAGGAGACATCCATCCTTTCTAACCTGTTCCTCTAAGAAGACTCTAAACCAAAGTCACAAACATTCATTGGGTTAGTCACAATGAAATAAATCATCTGGAGCCTCAATTTCGGTTTCTCCTTGCAATGCGTCCCAAACTTACGCGATCCTCATAAAAGCTTCATCAGGCAGCCAGATTATCTACCACCGGTCACATCTGAATCCCAAAATTAAACAAGATCTACACAGAGTGCTCAGAAAAGTTTTAAGGCAAATCCTCAAACTTGATTCGGCCTGGGATAACCTCATAAGGGAAAAAAAAGGCAAAATTAATTCCCTGATTTTGCAAACGGTGAAATGAAATACAGAAATGAAAGTAAATCATCTTTCACAGAGTTCCCTTATCTGCTTCCAGGAATGGAACTGCACAAGTCCATGTTTTTTCCAGGGAATTGAATAGATTTTAAATAACAGGTTGAACCTCCACCTGGTCCCATAGTAATTGGAAGTTGAAAGATTCTGACTGTGTGGGATTAAACCTATCAGAATCCTCCTTTCAAATTCAAGTTACATCTCTTGAAAGGAAAGAAACACATTGATTTTGCTTTTTTATAACCATTGGTAAATGTTTCCTTTCAGTACTGAGTAAGGGCTTACTGAGTAAGTAGGTTCACATTCTCTGTCCACCTTAAAATAGAATTACAGTGACCGGTAAGCTTTCATCCTCCTGGCTGGTCTTCTGCAAGGCATCCTACAGGCCACTGGGCGACCACATCTTCCGGAGAGATCCCACAGAAAGCCATCAGGGAAGAAAAGACAACCAGATCCAATAAAGCCAAGACTATGTGAGGTGCGAATAGTAAGTTTGAGCAAAATGCTATACGATGGCTGGGCCAGAAGAGGTCTCAGCTGTGGGTATATTAGCTTCTCACATTCAAGAGAAGCTTTCACAGGGGAAATTCTAGCACAAGTGCTGTTGGTGCAGGAAGAGATGCACCTCGGAAGCAAGGGGCTCCGTTGAGAGGAGTACCTGGAGAACTGCTGCTGCAGGCCACGCATCTGAACTCTGCTGCGCTCGGACTCCAGCGTCACCTCCTGCAGCCGCTTCTCACTCTGAAGACGTAAGTGTCTCTCCTCTTCCAATTCATGCATCAGCTTCTCATGCTAGAAAAGGCACAAAGGGAATGACTTTTCAGAAGGTGTTTCTTAATTACTACGAGAAGGAAATAATTAGTAATAGCTGTCAGTTACTAAGTGCCAACTTGGACTTTATATATAAATTAATTTCATCCTCATTACAACCCCATCAAGTCGGTTCTATTATTAACCTCTTATTATAGATAAGAAAACTAAGGATCAGAGACATCTAAGTAATTTGTCATAAAACCAGAAGGTAGTAGTATTCAATCCTGACTGATTTGTCTCTGATGCTGGAAGAATTTTCACTAAACCAAGTGGCTTCCTGTGCAGATATGAAGATCTATGACCCAACAATACTATCAAATATGTTGTAATTCAAGTAATGATGAGTAAGATCATTAGTAGGCTGTTCAGAATTATTTCATCCCCTCAATGTCTGGTGTATGCTTTTAAAGAAACATAACTGATTTTTTAAATTTACCATCTTAACTATTTAAAAACATTTTTAAGTTTATTTATTTTTGAGAAAGAGAGAGAGAGAGATGGAGGAAGGAAGGGAGAGAGAGAGAAGAGAGAGCAGAAATAAGCGAGGGAGGGGGGAGGTGCCAGAGAGGGAGGGAGAGAGAGAATCACAAGTGGGCTCCACACTGACATCATGGAGCCCAATGTGGGGACCTAACCTATGAAACATGACATCATGACCCGAGTTAAAATCAAGAGTCAGATGCTCAACCAACTGAGCCACCCAGGAGCTCTGAGACATAACTAATATTTATATGATGACCTGAAATTTCAACTTAATTAGCCCATGAAGTTAATGAGAATAAGGTTAAATAATTAGTTTCTATTTGTCTAATTAGGTTTTCACAGATAAAAATATGCTAAACCACCCACTTTATTTATTATCCCAGAAAACGAACCCATTTACAAATGGAAATCAGGTTTCAAAGGACTAGAAGAACCAAAACTAGGTGGTTCAGCAAAAACTCATCCCCAGAACAAGGAGTCAAGTGGGCAAAAGAGTAGGGGAACTCTAATCTTGCCTCAGCCCTTGAACACAGCTAGATGAATATCAAATCAGTGTGAACACCCAAGAAATCAGTCTGAGGGCTGAGAAAACACAACTGCACAACTAGAGGTAGAAATATGGCCGTATCATGGAAAGTAGGAGCTGCAGAGAGTTGACTTGGGGGAGAAAAAAACTGTGGGTACTATGATGGGGAGGGAGCACTGACCAGAGAGAGAGAGAGAGAGAGAGAGAGAGAATGAAAGCATGCACAGGGGACTTCACAAGAAAAACTCTTCCCCAAAACCACTGCCTGGGAAAAAGAGAGGGGATGAATTCCACAGGTTTTCTAAGGAGCAGAGCACAGCATCTGAAGATGTGGAGATCAAAACCGTTGCCAGGGTTGTGCCTGGTGCGCTTGGTGGTACCCAGGTGGGGAAGGAAGGTGGAGACCCAGATGTGGGCAGTGTGGTCTGAGGCTCCCCTGGGTCACAGGCAAAGAAACAGTTCTCCTACTTGAATGCATCTGGGAGTGGAGGCATGGCCTCTGTGGGAGCAAAGGACTTGATGGCACCAACCTGCTGCCCTATTTCCCAGCACAGGAACCAAGACACTGGGTGAGAACAGCAAACCTCAGTGTTGGCTTTGTGCTGCACTTTACCATAAACTCTGAACAACTGACCAATTGTGTAACTGATTTCTGAGACAAACCAGCACTGGACACTGCCCAGTGAGACCCTTCCTCAGAGGATCAGTGCAGGTCTGTAACCAGCGAATCTCTAAAATTTGAAGTTCGTAAACCCAGCCATGTACCTGTGATAAAACACAGGAGTACCGTGCCACTTGGCAGGCAGACACCAAGCGTGGAGGCAGAGTAAAGGCACGGATCTGGCAGAAGCCAGGGACACAAGAAAGCTGACTGTCTGCTCTTCTGTGGGGGCTTCCTGCTGAGTGGTGGGCATCTGTCCACATGGGGACATGACAGAGTGGTGTGATCCCATTTTGCCCCATGCTCACGGCACTGACCAACCTCAGTGAGCTAAGCACTCCACCCCGTGGAGATGGGAACACTCAGGCCAAGCTCCGCCCTCTGGCCACACAGGGGCATCTCCACTAGTTCAAATCCTCCTGAGAATCAGCACAGCAGGTCCCACCCCTAGACCAGTAAAAATTTTACCCTTTGTACACCAAGTCTACTGCTCATAGAGTTCTGTAAAGTTTCAGCTCTAGGAGAAATAGCATTTAGCTTCTTTTTTTTTTTTAATCTAGCTTCCTTAAATTTTTAAAAATGTTTTCTTTTTTATTTTTGAGAGACAGAGACAGACAGTACGAGCAAGGGAGGGTCAGAGAGAGAGGGAGACACAGAATCCGAAGCAGGCTGCAGGCTCTGAGCTGTCAGCACAGAGCTCGACGCGGGGCTTGAACCCATGAACCATGAGATCATGACCTGAGCCGAAGCTGGATGTTTAACTGACTGAGCCACCCAGGTGCCCCAAATCTAGCTTCTTTAAACAAGCGACCAAAACACACCTAGGATCTAGTTTCCCTTTTTCTGTGGGGGTGGGGTACGGTACTTCTTCTTAATATAGGAATTATTTTCAGGAACAAAAATACAATAGGCTATCCTAACAATCACACACACTCAAAAATAGTGACCCAGACAAAATGAGAGGATGGAGCAATTAACCCGAAAATAAAGAACAGTAAGTAGTCATAGTCAGAAATTTAATTATACATTAAAAACAAGTAAGATGTCTGAACCAGAATTTAAAACAATAACCATAAATATACTAGCTGGGTTTGAGGAAAGCATAGATGACACTAAAGAACCCCTTAATAAATAGATAAAAGAACAAAAACTAGTCAGACTGAAATAAAAATTGCTATACCTGAGATTCAAAACTGAATGGGTGCAATTACAACCAAGAAGGACAAAGTGGGGAAACAAATCATTGCTGTAGAGGAAAAAATTATAGAAAATAATGAATCTGAAAAAGAAAAAGAAAAGTATTGGAGCACAAATATAGACTTAGGGAAATCAGCAACTCCTTTAGTAATAACATTCATATCAGGGCAGTCCCAGAAGAAGAAGAGAAAGAAAAAAACCCAGAAGATTTATTTGAGCATGTTATAGCTGAAAACTTTCCTATCTGGAGAAGGAAGCAGACACGAAAATCCAAGAAGCACAGAGAACTCCCATTAAATTAAACAAAAGTCTACCATCAGCAAGACGTATAGTCAAATTCAAAAAATACACAGACTAGGAAAGAAGCCTGGGAGCAGAAAAGGGAAAAAAAGCCCTTAACCTGTCAGGGAAGATAGATCAGGTTCATAGAAGATCTGTCCACAGAAATTTGGCAGGCCAGAAGGGAGTTTCATGATATATTCAACATATTGAGTGGGAAAAATATGTGTCCAGGAAAATATTATCCAAAAGGATATCATTCAAATAGGATAAAGAGTTTCCCAGACAAATAAAACTAAAGGAGTATGTGACCACTCAAGCAGCCCTGCAAGAAATATTAAAGACGACTCTTTGAGTGAGGAAAAAGACCAAAAGCAACAAAGACTAGAAAGGAATAGAGAACATCACCAGAAACACCCATCCTTCAGATAACACAATAGCAATAAATTCATATCTTTCAATAATCACTCCAAACAAAAATGGACTAAATGCTCCCATCAAAGGACTTAGGGTATCAGAATGAATTTAAAAAAATAAAAATAAAAAATAAACCACAAGGCCCATCTATAAGCTGCCTAGAAGAGACTCATTTTAGACCTAAGGACATCTGTAGATTGAAAACGAAGGGATGGAGAACTATTTATTATGCTAACAGAAGCTGGAGTAGCCATATTTATATAAGACAAACTAGATTTTAAACCATGTACTGTAATAAGATGAAAGGCATTATATCATAATTAAGGGGTCTGTCCATCAAAAAATCTAACAATGGTAAACATGTATGTGCCCAAATTGTAAACACCTAAATATATAAAACAATTAATAACAAACACAAAGAAACTCATTGATAATAATACAAAAATAGTAGGAAACTTTAAAACCCCACTGACAGCAATGGACAGTCATCAAGCAGAAAATCAACAAGTAAAGAAAAGCTTTGAATGACATAATGGACTAGATGGACTTAACAGATATATTCAGATCATTTCATCCTAAAGCAGCAGAATAAACATTCTTATTCAGTGTACATGGAACATTCTCCAGAAGAGATCACATACAGGTCACAAACCAGCCCTCAACAAGCACAAAAAGATCAAGATCATGCCATGCATATTTTCAGACCACAACACATGAAACTTGAAGTCAAACACAAGAAAACATTTGGAAAGACCACAAATGCAAAAACATTAAAGAACATACTACTAAAGAATGAATGGGTTAACCAATAAATCAAAGAAGAAATAAAAAAAAATACATGGAAGCAAATAAAAATGAAAACATTACAGTCTAAAACTTTTGGGACGCAGTAAAGACAGTCCTAAGAGGGAGGTACACTGCAATCCATGGCTACCTAAGGAAGGAAGAAAAGTTCTCAAATATACAACCGAATCTTACACTTCAAGGAGCTAGAAAAGAAACAAAATAAAACTTAAAGTCAGCAGAAGAAGGGAAATGACAAATATTGGAGCAGAAATAAATGATATAGGGGGAAGAAACGCGATACACAAAAAAAAGAACAACTAAGAACAGAGTCTTCAAAAGACTGAATAAAAGTGCCTAGCCATACTTAACTAAAAGAAAATAGTTAGGACCCAAAAAGACAATCATGAATGAAAGGGGAGAGACAACTAATACCACAGAAATACAAACAAATATAAGATAATACTATGAAAAAATATAGGCCAACAAACTAGGAAATCAGAAAAAAATGGAAAACTTCCTAAAAACATACAAACTACCAAAACTGAAGGAAGAAATAGAAAATTTGAACAGACACATAAGCTGCAAAGAAATTGAAGCAGTAATATAAAAAGAAATCTCCCAATGAAGTCCAGGGCCAGATGACTTCCCAAGGGAATCCTACCAGACATTTAAAAAAGAGTTAATACGTATTCTTCTCAAACTGTTAAAAAAAAAAAAAAAAAAAAGGAATGTAAGGTAAACTTCCAAACTCATTCTAAGAGGCCAGTATTACATTGATTCCACAACCAGAAAAAGACCCCACTAAAATGAGGATCCTCATGAACATGGATTGCAAAAATTCTCAACAAGATACTACCAAATCAAATCCAACAGTACTTTAAAAGAATTATTCACCACGATCAAGTAGGATTTATCCCTGGGCTGCAGGGCTGGTTCAATATTTGCAAATCAATCAATGTGATACACTACATTAATAAAAGAAAGAATAAGAACCACAGGATCCTGTCAATAGATGCAAAAAAGGCATTTGATAGCATTTGAAATCATCCATTCTTGATAAAAACCTTCAACGAAGTAGGTACAGATGGAACATATCTCAACACGTAAAAGCTATATATAAAAGACCCACAGCTAATATCATCCTCAATGGGGGAAAACTGAGAGTTTTTCCTCTATAGTCAGGAATAAGACAAGGATGTCCATTCTCACCATTACTATTTAACATAACACTGGAAGTCTTAGCCTCAGCTATCAGACAACAGAAAGAAATAAGGTCATCTAAATCATCAAGGAAGAAGTTAAACTTTCACTATTGCAGATGACATGATACTCTAAGTTGAAAACTTAAAAAGACTTTTAAAAATTGCTAGAACTAATACATGAATTTAGCAAAGTTGCAGAATATAAAATCAATGTACAGAAATCTGTTGTATTCATATACACAGGTAATAAAACAGCAGGAAAAGAAATTAAGGAATCAATCCCATTTACAATTGCACCAATAACAATAAGATGTTTATGAATAAACCTAACCATAGAGGTAATAGATCTGTACTCTGAACACTACAGAACAGTTATGAAAGAAACGGAAGAGGAAGCAAAGAAAAGGAGAAAACTCCATGCAGATGGCTTGGAAGAACAAATATTGTTAAAACCTCTATAGTACCCTGAGCATTAGACCTATTTAATGCAATCCCTATTAAAATACCACCAGCATTTTTCAAGAGCTAGAACAATTTAGAACAAACAACAAACATTTAGGACAAACAATTCTAAAATGTGTATGGGGCCACAAAAACCTGGATAGCCAGAGCAATCCTGAGGGAGGCGGGGTGGGGTGGGAGGAAGCAAAGCTGGAGGCATCATGATTCAGGATTTACATAACAAAACTGTTGTCATCAACACAGTATGGTACTGGCACAAAAACAGGCACACAGATCAATGGAACAGAATAGAAAACACAGAAATGAGCCCACAACCACATGGTCAACTAATCTTTAAGAAAGCAGGAAAGAATATCCAATGGAAAAAAGACCTCTCTTCCACAAATGGCACTGGGAAAACTACAACATGCAGAAGAATGAAAATGGACCATTTTCTTACACCATACACAAAAATAAATTCAAGATGGATGAAAGACCTAAATGTGAGACAGGAAACCACCAAAATCCTAGAGGAGAAAATAGGCAGCAACCTGTTTGACCTTGGCAGGAATAACTTCTTACTAGACATATCCCCAGAGGCAAGGGAAACAAAACCGAAAAGGAACTATTGGAAATACATCAAGATAAGCTTCCACATAGCAAAGGGAACAATCAATAAAACTAAAAGGCAGCCTATGGAATGGGATTTGCATTTGCAAATGACATATGTGATAGAGGGTTAGTATCCAAAATATACAAAGAACTTCTCAAACTCAACATCAAAAAAGAAAAGAAAAGAAAAGAAAACCCAGTTAGAAATAGTCAGAAGGCATGAATAGATATTTTTATTAAAAAGACATCTGGATGGCCAACAGACACATGAAAAGATATTCAACATCACTCTTCATCGGTGAAATAAAAATCAAAACCACAGTGAGATACAACCTCACACCTGCCAGAATGGCTAAAATTAACAACTCAGGAAACAACAGATGTTGGCGAGGATGCAGGGAAAGGGGAACCCTATGACACTTTTGGTTGGAATGCAAATTGGTACAGCCATTCTGAAAAACAGTATGGAGGTTCTTCACAATCTTAAAAATAGAACTACCCTACAACCTATGGATTGCACTGCTAGTAATTTACCTAGAGTATACAAAATTGCAAATTTAAAGGGATACATGCTTCCCAATGTTTATAGCAACATTATCAACAATAACCAAATGATGGAAAGAGCCCAAGTGTCTACTGACTACTGAGTGCATAAAGAAGATGTGGCGCGCGCAAACACACACACACACACACACACACACACACACACACACACACACATACGCAATGAAGAATATTACTCTCCCATGAAAAAAAAGAAATCTTGCCATTTGCAATGATACAGATGGAGCTAGAGCAAAATAAATCAATCAGTATAAGGCAAATACTACATGATTTCACTCATATGTGGAATTTAAAAAACAAAATTGATGGAACATATGGGAAGTAGGGGGAAGAGAAGATAAACCACAAGAAACAATGATAAAGAACAAACTAAGGGTTGATGAAGGGAGGTGGGTGGGGAATGGGCAAAATGGATGATGGACAATAAAGGTCACTTGTGGCTGTTATATATATAAGTGATGAATCAGTAAATTCTATTCCTAGAGCCAATATTATACTATATGTTAACTAACTAGAATTTAAATAAAAATTTCTAAAGAAAAAAAATTCCCAGAACTGGTAAAAAGTATGCAAACTCAGATCCTCCTGACATTACGGGTTCACCCAGGTTAATGTATTTTTTTTCTTGTTTTTGTTTTACTGCTGTTACTACTTTTTATTTTTAGCATGTCATTCTATTATGGCTAAGGTTGCTACTAAATTAAGAACTTTGCAGGCAGAATAGACACTGTACTATAAAAACCAAAGAACAACTCAATGCCTGATTTTGAGGAATGCACATTCTTACAAGGGAAGAAGGAAAGCAGAGAGTGCAGGCTCCAAACAGAACAAGGTGACTGTGAATATAGATTACCCAGAATGGAATGTGATTCACCCCATGGGGCATATTCACCAGGAATGGTAGGAGGGGTGGAATTTCTCTAGTTCTGATTCATGGGGGGAAAGTTCTCCTGAGCATCATGAAAGAAGCACTTGATTATGATCTGGAAATAAATCAAGATTTTCTAAATTTCTAAATAATCTAAATTATTTATGCATTCCCTTTCCTGTATACCTTGGTCACGCCCTTCCTTCTACTTAACAAGCCCTCTCAGGTCTCTTTATTCAAAATTAGGGAAACTTCCAGGTTCAGCTTTGAGCCACGTCTCTAGAACTTCCCCACATCACTTGATTGCTGTCTCCCTTCCCTGATTTCCACAGCACCTACACCCTTTATCAACCTGTAGGCTCTTACTTACTTTCTTCTATTATTATTTTTCCTGTGCATTTATCATGATTCTCCACCTACATAAACATCTGTTGGAGATTAGGACTACATCTAATGTGCATATGTGGTTTTGTACTTAGCATACTGGAGATGTTTTGCTTATTGATTCTGGAGCTGGCCTTTAGCTAAGTCAGGCCTATAACTTCTGTCTCAAACTCTTTGGGGATCCATTTTTAATCTCCATAAACTCAGTTACTTCTGTCAGATTCAAAAAAAGTAAAACAAAATCAAGTCTTTATTCTTGCATGTTCCTGCAATCTTTGGAAAAGAAGAAAAACAGTTTAAAAAGAGAAAAATGCTAACTAAATTCACATCTATATAGAAATAGAATGGCAAAGTTTATATTATGTACATTTTATTATTTATTTTATTATTTCACTACTTTTATTCCTTTCCTTATTTATATTCTATTACCTATATTTCACCACAATAAAAAGATGAAAATAAAATCTACTCTGTTATTATACATAATCAACACTCTTCTCTGTATAAACTCACTGGACCAAAAGGAACATGGATAAGTCAACTATATTATACACTTGGCAAGACTATGCTTTGACTCCTAAACCAAACAAACCAAATGGTGTAGGTTAAATAGTTAAAAAAGCACATCCTGTGAAAAAGGTGAAGTTTAGCAGAGAAGACAGCATCGCTTCCTCCTTCACAAATAAAGAATGTTACATAGATTCACTGTCATATTGAAGAATCTGCAAAATCTAATAAGGGAGCACATTTTCCATATGAATAACCTTTTCTGTTCAATGTGTTAATGCCTTTTCAAACAGAAGGAAAATGATACCCTTACAAAACAGAGGAAGTCCTAGGGAATTCTAGGACTAATGAGGCAAAAGTTGTTTACTAAAATATATTCACTTTAAATGGTGTGTATTTCAATTAAACCATCAAAGCTTGACTATAAGGCACATCTACTTTCTAAATGTAGGAAGAAAAATTTTTACCCAAATTATAAAACATGGATAAAAATAACAACAGAATGTGTCAATGGACTGGCCAGATTTCCTGCTTGCTTGCTTGCTTCCTTCCTCCCTCCTTCCTTCCCTTTCTTTTTCTTTCTTTCTTTTATTCTTTCTTTCTTCCTTTCTTTCTTTCTGTCTCTCCCTTCCTTGCTTCCTTCCTTCTTTCCTTCCTTCCTTCCTTCCTTTTCTTTCTTTCTTTTGTAATAGCTATATCCTGGCCATAAACTAATTTGTCCCCAAAGTACTTTTGATTTTACCCTATAGGTTTGCTCTAGATCTTTTACAGCAGGGAATTTCAGAAGTGAGAGACGCAGAATAGCTGAGTGTTATTTACATGGTGCTGCTAGGTTCAGAAGAGCAGTAAGTAAAACACCTATCACAGATATCTGGGTTACATGATCGGATGTGGCTAATTTCTGTGACATCTCTCTTTCCATCGAATCCCTGGGCTGGGCTGGCTTTCAGAAGCTGTCCTAAAAATAGCTCTGAGTATGTTTTCCAAAGCTCACTAAAGACTACTTTGGTATTTCTTCTAGTTTCATTTATCAAGTTCACCTCTTCCCTTTCTCTCCTTGGCTTTTCTTACTATTGTACCTAAGTTGCTACACCAGAAAGAGACACAAACACTGGCCCATGGGCTCAGTCAAAGTGATATGGCATGTGTGTTCACAGGACACATTGCCAGCCATACAGTATTCATTCCTTTTAGAGACACAAACTTTATTTTCATTCAAAAGGCAGGTTTGCTCCAGAAGATTAAATAAATAATGACAAACCAAGTACAAAAAAATAAATAAATAAAAATAAAAGGCAGGTTTGCATAGTTTTCTCAACAAAAAATGACTCTGAGTGGGTGAATTTTCAACTCCATGCTCTTTATTAGTTTTAGTTGATGCCTCTACCTATAAATTAAGTTCTATGAGAAAAATCTTGACTTTGGAGAACACTTTATAATTTCTTAAATGTTTCCGTCTTCATTGCTTCATCTAGTCCTCAGGACAACTGGGCAAAGTCGATAGTTATCCCTGTCATTTAATGATAAGGAAATAAAGGAAATGGCATAAAGAGATAGAAGGTGCTTGCCCAGGGTTCCAGTGTTAGAAATGAAATCTATGAAACCAGAACCAAGTTTTTCTGACCCCAAGATCCCCTCCAAACCCCAACTATTTCTGCTCTTGGGATAGTCATGTCTGCTCTAACATTTTTTTTAATTTTTTTTTAATGTTTTATTTATTTTTGATACAGAGACAGACAGAGCAAGAGAGGGGGGAGAGGCAGAGAGAGAAGGAGACAGAACCGGAAGCAGGCTCCAGGCTCTGAGCTAGCTGTCAGCACAGAGCCTGACGCGGGGCTCGAACCCACGAACGTGAGATCTGACCTGAGCCGAAGGCGGAAACTTAACCGACTGAGCCACCCAGGCGCCCCTCTAACATTTATTTTTTAATCTTTCTATCCTTTACTTATTTTTCTATTTGACATATAACATATTAGTTTCAGACATACAACATAATGCTTCAATATTTGTATACATTGAAAAATAATCACAAGAAGTCTAGTGATCATCCATCCTAATGCATAATTACAAAGTTTTTCTTTTTATTCTCTTTTGATGAGGCCATTTAAGATTTATCCATCTAGCAACTTTCAAATATGCAATATGGTATTATTAACTATAGTTACTATGCTGTACATTACACAGCCCCATGACTTATTTATTTCATAAGTTTGTACTTTTTGACTACCTTCACCTCTTTTGCCCAACCCCCATCCCTCTGACAACTGTCAATCTGTCATCTGAATCTATGACTTTGGTTTCCATTGTTGCTGAGGCTGGTTTTGTTTTTACATCCTGTAAATGAGTATATATGGTATCTGTTTTTCTCTCACTCTTTTATTTTACTTAGCTCAGTGCCTTCAGAGTCTAGCTATGTTGTTGCAAATGGCAAGAATCCTTTTGTGTGTGTGTTCTGAGTAGTATTTCACTGTGTGTGTGTGTGTGTGTGTGTGCATGTGTGCATACCACATCTTCTTTATCCATCTATCCATTCTGGACACTTAAGGTTGTTTCTATACCTTGGCTATGGTAAATAATGCTACAACAAACAGAAGGGGCATATATATTTTTATTAATGTTTTCATTTTCTTCAGTTAAGTGCCCGGAAGTTGGACTGCTGGATCACATGATACTTTCTGAATTGTTTCAGGACCCTCCATACAGTTTTCCACAGTGGCTGTGCCAATTCACATTCCCACCAACTGTGCACAAGGGCTCCCTTTTCTCTACATCTTCACCGATGTCTCTTATTTTGTTTTGTTTGGTTTTGATAACAACCATTCTAACAGGAGTGAGGGGATAATGTGTTGGCCATCTGCATGTCTTCTTTGGAAAAATGTCTATTCAGATCCCCTGCCCATTTTTAAATTAGATTTTTTTTGCTATTGTATTTGCTAGTTCTTTATGTATTTTGAATATTAACCCCTGACTAGATATATGATTTGCAAATACATTCTCACATTCAGCCTACTTCATTTATTGGTGATTTCCTTTGCTATACAGAACCTTATTTCAGTTTAGTCTCATTTGTTTACTTTTGTTTTTGGAGTCAGATCTAAAATATCATCCACAAGACCAATGTCAAATAGTTTACTTCCAAGTTTTTCTTCCAGGGGTTTTATGGTTTTGGGTCTTACATTCAAATCTTTAATCCATTTTGAGTTAAATTTTGCATGAGGTGTAAATAGTATCGTAGTCTCATTTTTTTTGCAAGTGGTTGGGTGGTGTTCCCAACATCATTTATTGAAGAGACTGCCCTTTTCATATTGTGTATTTTTGCCTGCTTTGTTGTAAATTAGTTGACTATATAATTGTGGAATTATTTCTGGCTCTTTGATCTGTTGCACTTATTTTTATGTTTGCTTTTTATGCCAATATAATACTGTTTTAATTATGATATCTTTGTAATATAGTTTGAAATCAGGGAGCGTGATGCCTCCAGGTTTGCTATTCATTCTCACGACTGTTTTCACTATTCAAGGTCTTTTGTGGTTCCATGCAAATTTTGTGGGTTTTTTTCTGTTTCTGTAAGAATCCCACTGGAACTGTGATAGGGATTGCATTATAGCTGTAGACTGCTCTAGGTAGTACGGACATTTTAACAACATTAATTCTTCCAATCCACAAGCACAGAATATCTTTCCATTTATTTGTGTCTTCTTTAAGTTCTTTCATTAAGGTCTTACCGTTTTTGATATACGGGTTTTTTACTTCCTTGGTTAAATTTATTCCTAAGTATTTTGTACCTTTTTTAAAAACAATGCTGACAGCTAGCTCAGAGACTGGAGCCTGTTTCAGATTCTGTGTCTCCCTCTCTCTCTGACCCTTCCCTGCTCATGCTGTCTCTGTCTCTTAAAAATTAAAAAAAAAAATACAGTAAAAAATGTTTTATGTTTATTTAATTTTTTTTAAGTGAGAGAGACAGTGTATAAACAGGGGAGGAGCAGAGACAGACAGAGACACAGAATCCGAAGCAGGCTCCAGGCTCTGAGCTGTCAGCACAGAGCCTGATGCAGGGCTAGAACTCACAAACCGTGAGATCATGACCTGAGCTGAAGTTGGACGCTTAACCGACTGAGCCACCCAGGCACCCCTATTGTATACTTTTTGAGGCAAGATCATGAGTAAGTACCTTTGGGCCCTCATTTTATTTTCTGGCCCTCAGCTTCATTTTCTGGTTCTTCTTCTTGTGCCCAGCCTTTACTGGTTAACATTTCCCAGCAATCTGATCCCAGTGTTACTCTCTTCTAACCCTAGGCATCCCTCCTTCAGACACATCACCCACACTTGGGACGTAAGCCCTAGGAGCACTTCTTTAGGCCTCTAGTGGTGTGGCGGACCAGGAGGTTGCACCTTAGACCAAAGCTCCCAGGCACACAGATACACCTCCTTGCAGAGACGGGTGTGCTTCAGTCTGCCATCTGTACAGTGACAGATGGGGGAGGTAGTGTGTCCAGACCTGTCTCTCCAATCATCTCCCAAGGTATTCAGGAACACAAGCCGCTTTGGCCTCCAGATCCATTTGCTCAGTGGGTCCTCTGGTCGTAGTCACAATCACCGAGGTGTTGGATGTAGATAAACCAGGGAACCAGACGTGTGTAAAAGCTTCCCTCTTGAGAGATAATGTGACTGGAGCATGGTAGAGGGAGGGTATGAAGGTGGCACCTTCAGAAGAAAACGGAATGAAATAAAAAGATGGTAGCTCAGGCGTTAGTGAGGCAGAGGCAGGTGTAAGGACGGCCTCTGCCAGTGTCTCCATCCTGGTGAGAACACCAGAAGTCACGTGCCCTCCAATGGATGCTCGAAGATTAGCAAATGAAACTCCTTCACACGTAGTCGGGATGCTTTTCAAGCTGCTACTTCCGAAGGGGGCCCTGGGGTGAGCAAGTGTGTGCCTGAGCCTTTTAAGAGCTGTTTCTCAGTTCACTTCGGCCTTTGGGTCTCACGGATTCACACCCTGGGAGTCTTCAAAGCAGATGTTTTGGGGGCTTACCTCTCAAGTATTGGTCTTAAGAGTTAGAGTGACTGATGTAAGCTACAAAGGCTTCACTCCTCAAGGAGAGGCTCTGGATTTGTGAGCTCCCCCCCACGTGCGAGTGGCTGAGCTAGGGGTGTGTTTATGGAGAGACTGGATCTCAGCCTCTCCTCCCCTCCTGAGTCAGAAAAGGACAGCTCCCATCTGATGTGAAAGAGATGCTCAGCTGATTCTCAGAGAAAAATTTTCCACATGCAGTTGTAGATTCAGAGTGTCTGTCGGAGGAGGCGAGTTTAGGATCTTCCTACAACACCATCTGGACTACCTCTTAACACTTACTTTAAAAGCATAAATTTGTCTTAAGGTAACGTCTGTGTTAGGGGCCGATTTGAGCACGACCCAAATCTCAGATTTGCTTATGCCTGATTTCATTCACAAGAACCACTAAGCGCCCTGGTGAACCTAGTATAGAGAGAACACAAATCACACAGATCTAAGACAGATGGGCCCTCATTTTCTGTGCCTGGGATGAGCCGCTCTGCCCATAGCTGGCGGCCCACCCTGCCCTCTGAGGTCAGACAGCCTTCCTCCCACCGCTTAACAATAAGTCATAAGCTGCAGCCTGCCCTCCCAATGACCCCTTCCACAAGCCAACTGCCTGTCTTTTTCAAGGTGAAGTCGCATATTTATTGTATTATTTATGTATTTCTTCACCATTTAACTCGCATAAAACTTAGCTGTCATTTTTACTAGGTTCCTGTCTTAAAAAAAAAAAAATGTGTTACTGACCAAGTCTTTGAGTTTGTGCCCCTACTTCCATTTTTCCCACGAGCTCTGTACGGTGAGTTTTAGGAATGCAAGGTTTGTGTTATAATGAAGCTGACTGTGTATCACAGTGGCGAAAAATAAATCTGAATCAAAAGTTAAGTTCCAAAGTCCTTTCCCTATTTGAGTACAAGCAGAGTTGGGCTGTTGACAAAGAATCAAACATACAACAAAAAGAAAAACATATTATGTCCAAGTCTTCGCTCTACCAGTGATCTTGTTTTATCTCACAGAGATAGAGATTTTGTCTCTATTTCATTTAAGGCCTTAACACAGACCTTAAACTTCCTCAAACTTAATTACTATCCTCTGATTAAGCCCCCAGGGAAGAAAACCTTACAGTTTCCCTAGGTAATCCATTTCATTTTCTTAAATGTCTCTCCTGATAATTTTGTAAGACCTGCTTAAATTGTTTCAAGTATTGAAAAGCCATTTTTATCTGCATGTTCCCAGGAAATGGAGAAAAATCTATATATTCCAATAAGCATAAAAAAGAGTGATGTACATACCTACATGGATTTATTCATTCCACTCAGACCACAGATGTTTACTGAGCAGCTACGGGGTGCAAGACACTGGGCCAGAGCAGGAGAGCAGCAAGGAGTTGAACAGAAATGGTTCCTGACAGCAGCCTACTTACACACAGTGAAGAGGCCGGTGCTAAATGAATTATCACACGGATGAATGTACCAGTAGAAACTGATGGATAATGCAGGGTGTGTTGAAAGATGACAACAAAAGCAAGTGATACTGTTTGGTGGCTTATAGGAAGGCTTCTCTGAGGAATTAACATTTAAAATGAGAACTCTGTGATGGATAGGAGCCACCAAGTAAAGAGTAGAGACCAGTATTCTTGGTGGGAAGGGTCTTTAGTCATACATGCGAATAAGGAACGGCAGTCCAGTATGCCTGGAGCCTGCTGGGCAAGGGGATGGGAAGGGCATACAATGGAGGTACAAAGAGCAACCCATGGGCCACGGTTGCATCCTCAGTAAAACAGTAACTCATTCAACCAAGTGAGTAAGAGGATCAGGTAAAGATTTTGCAATTATCACCTGACTACTGTGTGGAGAAAGAAATGAATGAAGAGTCTAACTAACAGAATGAGAAAATATTTAAATAGAGAAAGGTGAATGCTACCAGCTTCTAGTTTAGACTGCTTCTGCTAGTTGACTGGTTTTGGAAAAACCACTTAAAGCTTAACTGTTTTAAGCTAGTTTCTCCTGTATACTAGAGGGAGTAAACTCGTCCAAGCCAATTTCATAAGATCACTGGGAGGAATGAGAAAAATAATGTATAGTAAAGCACTATAAAAACTTGAAACTCTCATATAAAAATAAGATATGATGAACTGGAATTATATAACTTTTTCATCTAATGTAGTTCAGTTACTTTTGATAAATTCTACAAAAATTTTAGTTTTTAATAATCACTATATATTAAATAAACATTATAGTTATAGATTTCTTTTAAAATGCTCAAATACATTTGAGTAGATCAAACTTTAATACATTTTAATGTAAGAACTGAAAGATTAATCACAGACATTATCTAGAATGCAGATAATGCTGTGTTTAGACATGCCTTCAAAACATTATTTTTTAATCCCACTACCTAGTATGATTTTAAACAGATGGCTTGATCTGTAGGGTGCCAAAACTTCAGGGGTTAATACTAAAATACCAACACTGGATTTCAAATATAGGAAGTCAATAAATATCTCTATCTTAGTCTAATTATATTTGAAATGATTCTAGCTACATTGGTATGCTATTAGCAAAGTTAGTTACAGAAGATTCAAAGAATTTGGAAAAGAGAGAAGTTTCTTTCTTTGCTATGAAAATTCTAGCACCATCATACATGGTCATGTGTCATGTGAAACATCTGCTCTAACAAGAGAGGTGTCTTCCACATATGGCCCAACTCCTCTGTATAAGTTCTGCTTAGTGAGTGACATGGAGCATCAAGTCAACCAGATGTCTTCTACATTGACTTGATGTTAAAAGAGATACATGATAATATACAGAAAGGTATTCACTATATGTGTACATTTCCAAAGATTTCCTAAAATGTGTCCAAGTTATAATATTCTTGTTAAATATTTTGTGATCACAGAATCACTGGAAAAATACTACTACTCTAAAATAATAAAAGGTTCAGGACACCGGGGTGGCTTCGTTGGTTCAGTGTCCGACTTTGGCTCAGGTCACGATCTCGTGTTTTGTGGGTTTGAGCCCTATATCTGGCTCTGTGCTGATAGCTCAGAGCCTGGAGCCTGCTTTGGATTCTGCGTCTCACTCTGTCTCTCTGTCCCTCCCCTGTTCACACTCTGTCTCTCTCTCTCAAAAATAAACACTAAAAAAAGAATTTAATAAAAGGATCTAAAATAAGTAATGAAAAGGGGTCATTAGAGAAGGTCATAAGGATTATGATATTCTTGAGTATTGGTGAAAAAATATATGAACTCACTCAACAAATGCAGAATCTGGCAAACAAGTCTCGTAGTACACAATGGAAATTTTAAACTAGACTATTAGAAAAGACAAGTACATTTGATTCAGTGATACAAACATAAAGTGAGGTATTAAGACTCAATAATCAATTCAGAACTTTAAGATGTGCTTAGATTTGCTTATTAATTGGTGTCCAGACAGTCACAGATATTGCCATGTGTTCACCAATTAACATCCAATGTATACTAAAACATTATAAGATTATACAGAGACCCCAAATAACCATTCTAATTCTCATGCGACCTATTGAGAATCTAAAATTGGCAAGTGATTTTTATCTTCAGAAGTCCCATAAACCAAACACATATCCGCAACAAAATTAAAATGTTATATTTACATGAAAACTTATTTTTAATGGAAAAACTGTATATTAACCAGTTTCTAGCAAGCCAATGTAAAATGGGGTCTAAATTAAGTTACAGTTATTACATCTAATTGCAGCCTCATTTTTGCTTTCTACACAAATTGCAATATATTTTCCCATAAGGCTCTCTGAATTCGATATCCCCATTAGTTATGAAAGATTCAGTTCTCCCAGAAGTAGAGAAACAGATAAGGAACCTAAGAATTGATTCTTTTTAAAGCCCACACTGTTGGCTGAAACAGAAGAATCAGAATCAGATTTTAAGACGCTGGATAGAAGCAGCCCAGTATACTCCGCAGTGCTGATAACATCGCCCAAGAGAGACAAAGCTTTTATTCTAACAAAAAAAGATACAGAACTTGGTTTACCAAAAAAAAAAACAAAAAGTGAGAAGAGGGAGAAATGGTGAGTGAGAGAAATGAAGAAGAGAGGGGGAGAAGGGGAAGAAATTTCAAGGGTAAAGAAGACAGACGGGAACTTTTTAATGTCCTCATTAAAAATAATGTTTTAAGAGGAACTTTAAAATGTCCTCAATGCTAGACGAGAACTCTATAAGAAAAGCACCACAGGTGAGTCCCTCCATAAGATTACTTCTTCTTAGGCAAAAATTATGTATATGAATATTTTTTTTTCTTAGCAAAAGAATATGGATGGGAGCTTTATGGGGGGAGTGTTTCCTGGGTGGACTACACAGAGAAACATGATAAAATGAAGGCTTGGCACCTCGATATTGATAGGGATTATAAAAGGCATGTTGGAACAAATCATAAGAAATTGTGGTATCCTCTGCAAAGAGAGAAAATGAAGTTGTCCTTTGCTTATAGTCAGTGATCTGTATTATTTATCAATTGGAGTTACAAGTGAAGAGTAAAACAGTAACACTGCATCCACAATATAAAGTAATACAGTTTTATTTTATCATACAGCTATAAAAATTTGGACAGAAAGTTATACACTGCTCCATTCCCCACGTCTTTCATCACTTCAAGTGTCCGTATCTTCACCATCATGATTCCAGTGGGTGGAGTAAGCATGGGGCTGGCAGTCTGGGTTATTATCTTTTTGGTTCTTCTATTAACTAGTCGTGCAACTTTGGGAAATACAATTACCCCTTTGGGCCTCCTTTTAAAATGTTATGTACCTTTCAACTCTCACATGTTATATACCCATGAAATTAGTCGTAATTATGGTGATGGGGCTTAGGACATCTTACTCCAAAATATGGCACCCTGCCGTACTGAATATCTTAAGCTAAAGGACACTGAGAAATGTCAGAAGCAGAAAGGTCACTGTGACCTCCTCCCTTCCCTGTAACAGGTCATTAAGCCTCCATATGACAGGTGCCCTTCCTATAGGAATGAGGAAGTAAGGCATTCTTATCACCAGAGACAGGGCATTGGGGGCCAAAATATCTATACAATCAAACTTTGGAAAACTAACACTTGTCTTCCCAGTTACTTCTTCACCCTTCTCCCTCAAGCCCCAATCCATCGTCTTGTCAATTCTTCACAAAATGATTGTTTCTTTGTCCAAAAGGTGTAAAAGCTTCCTGATTTGGGTCTTCACTCTCTTGCAAAGGGCCCCCATGTATAAGCAAAAAAAATTTTTTAAATGTAAGTTTTTCTTTTACAGTCTGTCTCATATCAGTTTAATTCTTAGACTCAGTCCTCCCCTCATACGGCAAGAAAAACATAATTACTAATGATATGAAGAGTGTAAGGAGATGAAACTTAATAATGTTTCTCAGTGGGCAGGGTGTACGTCTGTGGGAGATTAGTCATAGTATGGATTTCATTTGACAATGATAAAAGTGACTGGCATCCCTGGACAGATAATTAGGTAGGTGAAGCTGTCGACTGCAGAGGCTGAGGGCATGGATTTTTGGCTAGTGTAAAATAATGTGATTTAAAAGTGATGTTAAAAAGAGAGCATTGGGCATCACACAACTGGGAAGAGAGGTGGTAAAATGCAGAACCCAGAGGCATTGGATTTAATTTGATTCCCAAACAACTACAGGTCTCAGTAGATCTTGAGGAGAATGACAGAATCTAAATGATGTTTGAGCAAGATAGTTCTTCCTCAGGGTAGACTCCAGAAGTGATGGACTACTGTAAGAGGGACAAGCAGAGACTGCTTCTTTTTTTATTACTGTCATTCATTAGCAGTGGTGCCTTGAGTTGGAAAAAGTCTTTCCACAGGGTTTTCTGGCTCCCTGACTTTCTGACTTCAACATGTTTCTCAGAAAGCCATTTCCTCTCAAGCCTGTGAGTATCTGATCATTATGGGGGCTGACCAAGGAGAGCAAAAACACTGAGTAATAAACCAAGTGAGTTAGTAATAAGCTTGTTATCCATGGTCAGCTGCCTAATTCATACACATTCTTTCCTTTACTCCAATCATTTCTTGAGTTTAGTCAAAAGGTCCAATTCTCAACTTTACTTAGAAAACAATTTTCATTTACCCTACCACTGGGTCCTTTTATAAGAAGTCAATGACTCCTTCCTTTCCCCTGGTCACAAATCTTTCTCTGTTGTCACGTTAATTGATCACAATTAACAGTAGCTATTAATTATTCTATCCCTTTGGGAGTTCTCAGAAGTCATTTTCTTTTTAAGTGCCATCCTACCTGATTGAAATTATAAGTTTCCTCTTCTGTTTTGTGGATACAGTTTTTTTTTTTCATAGAAAGGGGAAGATTTCAGTTCTTTGAGGATTTTTACTTCCAGTTCTCTGCCTTGAACAAATCTTTGGACTTTAGAATGGTCCTAGATTTATTTCCCTGTTCACTTCTACTCTGTTCTTTTTCTGTCTATCCCACAATGTCCAGTAGGCAAATGAAAGGCAGCTTCATCAGATATCACTTCCATTTCAAGATCCAAATCACTGTATTTCTCTCCTTGCTCCTTATTATAGAGGGTCCAAGATCTTGTATTCTCTATTCTACACTCCTGTCTCAAACTTCAGCTACATTTACTATACAGGTTAACACTTGCTCCACTTTTCTCCACCCTATTGTCTCTTCACTGGCCACCTAATTTATCCCATACATTGGTGCTCCTAATATTCAACTTAGTTTTGTGGGTTTTTTTTTTTTTCAAATAATATGACATCATATCTCTTACTAAGCATTTCATATGTAATCGTTATCTCCTATCTCTTCAAAGATCATGCTTTTCCTTAGGCAGGTATTGAGCCTTGCACTTGGTAATGAAAGCCCATAGAATATCAGCATATCACTGAACATCCCAGAAGTGTTCAATATGCTCTTGTTCAGTTAAACTGAATCCTCTTGACCTCACACCACTCCTTTCTCTTAGTTGGCAGCCAGCTCTAGGTTTGCAAAAACTCCATCAGTGACAACTTTCAGTCTTTAATCACTCTGAAGGTAATGTGATGAGATTTTCTTTGGTTTAGAAACCCCATAACTGTTTGTCATTTTCTGTTCCTTACACTGCCTACGTTTTACCTTCTGCCAGCGGCCCAGATAATGTAGTCCTAAACTTCATATTCCAATCCCTTACCTGCTTAGTCACTTTCTTCTTAACTGGTAAGTCAAAAATGTCTTTTCTTAGAGTCATTTGCAGTGACTTCCTATAAAAGCATTTATAATTCCATTATTTTTGGATAGCACATTTTACTGTTCTTATTGTTCATCCTACTAGATTTTACAGAATTGTAGGAGGAAAAAAACCTATTCAGATAAAGAATTCTTTTTTCCATCTATGATTGGAAGCCTTATATTCCTGTCTTTCTTCAGTGAATGGGTATAATTATGTGTATGGGAAATTAGAGTATTTGCTATGATAATTATTCACTCTTCTAAAATAGGAGAATAATTACAATGTCACCAACAGACTGTTCAAGGTGCTCCTGGAGCTTTTATTTTAAATCTGCCAAGAAATGGCTTACGGGACCGTCCCTTCAGTAATTAATATTAATTTCTCACAAATACATTTTATTCACTTAGAAAACACACTAGAATACCTTCCTATTTCCCATTTCATTGTGGAAATGTCTCTTCAGTACTTTTTAAACAAAGCCCTGAGAATACCTGGATTAGATTTTACATTGCCAGCTTCCATTATTTGATGATACTAGATTATATTAGAAATCTGAAATTTTATAACAACATGATTTTTAGAACTCTGTCTTCTCCTTGTTAGCAAATGCAAACTTTCACATTCTGTCATTTCATTCAAAGGTCAACTATAATATTTAAAAGATCAATGTGGAACTAATCACAAGTTTTGGTTCACTGCTTTGGTATTTCATTTCACACAGTTACCAACTTAGAAGAAATTGAAATTATTACATACTGAATAATTAGAGTGTGTTATTTTGGGAGGTAAGGTTAAAGGAAATATCATTTTTTATGGGGAAATCATTAAAAGCTTATAAATGAGTTGAGCAAGTATAGTTAATCTATAGAAAAGGAAGATGTATATTCTTAAAAGGCAATCTTTTCCCAGTACCCTGACCCCTTGATCAAGGGGGAGATTCCAGTAGATAATCTCAGTTTCTTAAGTGGTGGGAGGAGATCGTAAGAGGAAGCAAACAGAAAACATAGCCCCTGTGATACAAATAATAGTCATGAAAAAACAGTGTAGACTATAGTTATCCCAAACAATGTCTGTGACATGGCTGGGTCTCAAAAAACGCACACAAAATTCATGACTATAGGTATTTTGTGTGCAATTTAAGTGAACAACAGCAGTGTGCTCGCAGGTGCCCTTTTCGTAATCTCTTGGTTTCTCTCCAGCTTTACACTCCAGGCCGCATGGTCAGACCTCTCTCACACACAAGTAGTCTCACTTGGGCAGCATAGTCAGACTTGAATGAGTACAACCAAACTGTCCGGCTAGGGTTTCATGTGGACGCATTAGTATCTTTCCCTTTCTGGAGGTCTTGCAATTTAAGGGAAACTGAAATCTTTGGACTTGAAAGGCACTTTAGTTTATTAAGTCCAACTGAGGGTCTAAAGGTACTAATCACTGAACAACCCAGTCTATCCTTCATCTTTGTCACTGAGCACAGAACACTGAACCTTCTCTGTGAATTCTCCCTTTCCAGGGAGTTGAGAGAAGAGCAGATTTTCAAGAGCTTGTGGGAATTTTGCATCTGAGGCAGTAGGAATTATAGGTAAAACTTTTATGGACATTTATAAATTTATTTCCTTTGCAATATAAACCTTTATATATAAGCTTAAAATTAAACCCCTACAGGAACATGGAAAAGCAACCAGCGAATCATAAGACATTTTAATCATTATTATATTAGTATGTTTAAGAGCCCTCCTAGAAAATGTTGTCTTCTTTCTCTGGAATTAACATTACTGAAAGCTAAGTTTTCTTATGAGGCCTTGAATGCTATAAAATGTGGTTCCTCAGAGCACCGGGTGGCTCGGTTGCATAAGGGTCTGACTTCCGTCCAGGTCGTATCTTGAGGTTCATGAGTTCAAGCTCTGTTCCAAGGTCTCTGCTGTCAGTGCAGCGTCCACTTTGGATCTTCTGTCTCCCTCTCTCTCTGTCCCTCCCTGTCTGTGTGCTTGCTCCTTCTCTCTCTGTCTCCCTCTCTCTCTCTCAAAAATAAATAAGCATTAAAAATTTTTGTTTCCTTCATTTTTACTGGCATAGGATATTGGATCATCGTTCTACAAGTGTACGTTTGTATACAGAGTAGAAATACCAGAATTTTTGAACAAAGGAGCAGATTCAACATGTACAAAGAAAATGGTTCCAATTAGCGAGATTTAATAGCCATTAATTAGCATGGTCAAGCAAAACACATGTGCCATTACACACTCATGCCATTCATCACATCCAAATACCTACAACAGTGGCTATCACCTCTTAGAATGGGAAGGATTACATATAGTCCACAGATTACAAAGGGTTCAGTATACTGAATGTCATTTTATAAGCAATTATTGAATGCATAAGAGCACTACTATAGCACAGAGAGTCTGAGGCTTGATTTTATTTTACTTTTTTATGTAAAAAGGAATCATCTACTCAACAACATTGTAGCCACTGGTATTGAATTCAAACGGTGGCTGGTACCAACACCCCCACTGACGGGAAAACAAGGAAACATGCACCTACGTTTAAAGAGCACCTGCCTTGGGGTGCCTGGGTGGTGCAGTTGGTTAAGTGTCTAGCTTCAGCTCAGGTCATGATCTCATGGTTCGTGGGTTCAAGCCCTGTGTCGGGCCCTGTGCTGACAGCTCAGAGCCTGAAGCCTGCTTCAGATTCTGTATCTCCCTCTCTCTCTGACCCTCCCCTGCTTGTACTCTCTCTGTCTCTCAAAAATAAATTTAAAAAACAGAAAAAAATTTATAAAGAGCACCTACCTAGTTTCAGAATAATTAAAAGGAAATTCCATAAAAAAAATCAAGTGAATGAAAAGTAAAGAAAAAAGAAAGGAAGTCACTTAGTATCACAAACAGGAATGGCATTGATGTTGAATCCTGACTGATTGTCCTAAGCACTTTCCACGTAATTTAATGTCCACTGGATTTTCACAACACTAGATAGGAGGCACTATTTCCAAAGCAATTTTTTAAGATTGTGAAGTTAAGGTCACAGGAAATAAATAGCAAAACCAGAGTTTGCGCTCAGAACTTCTGATTCTAGGGTCATGAAGCTTGACTGCTTAAAAGTACCAAGGTATTCTTCCTGGTCTAGTAAACTTTCAACTCAACTGGTGAACCACCTGTTATTAAGTTTTACCCTTTACCTTTACCCTCACCCTGTTAGACATTGTGGGGTATAAGAGTGATTTAAGAGACAATTTTAAAAAGAGAGACTGTCTTTGCCAGTAAGAATATTATAACATGGCAGGACCAAGATGATCACATACCAAACAATTAGCTGGCAAAGCATGGCTATCTAGACCAAAGACTGGTAAAATTTTTCCATCAGGGACCAGATGGCAAATATCACAGGCTTCATGGGCCCTATAATCTCTGCTGCAACTACTCGATTCTGCCCTTGTAGACCTACATAATATGTTAACAGATGGGTGTGGATATATTCCAGTAAAACTATTTATAAAAACAGGTAGGATGTGGGGCAGCTCAGATAGAATTAGGGGACCCTTAATCAAAATTACCAGTTGACATCTCATGAAAAGAAATCAATTCCAGTTGTTCATTTTCCAGGAGGCTGTGTTTCTCTTATCCAAAATTCACAAAGTCCCCCAATGGAATTGGGGAATTGTCCTACTAATTTTTTAAATTTTTAAATGTTTTTTTTAAATTTATTCATTTATTTATTTATTTATTTATTTATTTTGAGAGAGAAAGAGAGCGTGAGCAGGGGAGGGTGAGAGAGAGAGAAAGACAGACAGACAGACAGACAGACAGACAGACACAGAATCCGAAGACAGGCTCCAGATTCCAAGCTAGCTGTCAGCAAAGAGCCCGACATGGGGCTTGAACCCATGAACGATGAGATCATGACCTGAGCCAAAGCCAGACACTCAACCGACTGAGCTACCCAGGAGCCACTCATTTTTGAGAAACATACACAATTTGATATACTTTCTCCCAAATTTAATGAAAATGTAGCCACTATTGACAATCAGAAAAATTAAGTTTGGAATTTACCAGAAAGGATGACCTTTCAACAGTTCTAGAAATCATGTGGTATTTGTGCTGGTCAGTGTGCTATGAATAAATCTTTTTATCTATCTCTGTGTGATCATATCTCAGTACAAAAGCACTAGTTTTGTGTTATACATAGAATTACATTTTACCGTGTGGAGCTACACCATTAGCTACTGTCTTTCTTACTGTCAATTAAGAAGAGATACTGCCCCCACTCCCTTGGAAGGAGAATAGAGCCTACAGTCATTGCTCCCAGTGTCATTTAGTGTGAAACATTATTGAAATTACACGACTTCAACAATTTATAAGGGACCTACTTCATGTCAAACTAATCTCGACATTAGAATCTTCTGAATATTAGTCATAACATATGTATAGATAAACTAGTCATATAGGTAAACACGTTGTTTTTCCTTTATCTCAAGAGCTTTTGAGATTTAACAGGGACTGACATCTTTAAATGCTTTTCTATCATATAATTCTCAGATGTTGAAATAAAATTTCAAGTCTAACCACTCATTAAACGGCGCACAGTAAGACCCTTTAGTATGCACATGGCAGGTTGTAGCGGAAAAACTCTCTTCATCTCTCTACCAAGCATTTTATATTTACTATGTGCTAAATAAATTACTCTCCTCCACAGGCACTAATTAAGTCTTCATGACATCTGAATTGGCCTATAAGAAAAAGACTTAAATTTGCCATCAATAACTTGTGCAGCACTGGGGTTGTGCCTCTCTTATTGATAATTTAACTCCACGAATTAGGTTTTAGTTCACATCTTAAATTTATTTTTAATGTTTTATTTATTTTTGAGAGAGAAAGAGAGAGTGTGAGCAGAGGAGGATTGGAGGGAGAGGGAGACACAGAATCCGAAGACAGGCTCCAGGCTCTGAGCAGGCTGTCAGCACAGAACCTGATGCAGGGCTCAAACCCACAAACCAGGAGATCATGAGCTGAGTCGAAGCTGGACACTTAAGGACTGAGCCACCCAGGCGCTCCTTAGTGCACATTTTAAAGACTTCAAAACTTCACACATCCTTTTGTTTGTTATTCATCGATTGTTGTTAAACTAACTGGTTTTCATTCTGGGAATAATAGTTTCTCGGGTCTTGACAAACAACTCCGCACCATACTGCAGATTTCCTGAGAATGAGCAGCATGAAAAACTACTACCTCCAAGAATTAAAAAAAGATCACACTGACTCCAGTGTTTATGCAACTTTTACAAGTCTCTTAGAGTTCAATCATTCCACTGTAACAAAACTTTATAAATTAGACAGCTATTGGATGGTGAGCTTTCTGAGAATGACAATCAATACATCTTTGTCCTTTATTACTGTTTCAAATCGTTGGAACCATACTGCTTATGTTCATTCTTACATCATCTCTGGTGACAAAGTTATTAAAGAGCCATCACCAGATAAAATGGGGGAACAGAACGTAAGCAATGACTTTGGGTTTTGGGAGACAACTGTCTCATGACAGTTTTTTTAACTACTTTTTTTTTTTTACATTAGGCATTGTACTTTTAGACCCCAAATGTAAAGCATGATTTTATACGAGACTTTTATCTTACAATCGCTACGCTGTCAGTTCCTGGCTTTTGTGAACACTTGACTTCCAATTATTTGTTCATCACATGATTCTCTCCTTTGCTACAAGTTCCAGGGGGAATCTGGAGTGGATGAGAAGCATGGCAGCCAGCAGCGCCCACAGAGGGTCCTCTGTGTGGCTCTTTCCCTCCAGTACGAAATTCCCAAAGCATGTAGCACTACTTCCCATCAGTAAGTATTTGGTGGTCTGGATGAAAGCTGAAGCAAGTTAGGAGGAATAACACCCAACACCTCCAAATACAATAAATAGATAAATAAGAAAACAAGCCCTTCAAATGCACACATCTTCAATAAGTTATGCCACTTCTTTGCCTTCATGTTTATTAGCCAAAAAAAGAACTCAAGGAACAATGACTTTAAATCATTTAAACCTTTGGGGCGCCTGGGTGGCTCAGTTGGTTAAGTGTCCGGCTTTGGCTCAGTTCATGATCTCACAGTTCATGGGTTCGAGCTCCACGTCGGGCTCTGTGCTGACAGCTAGCTCAGAGCCTGGAGCCTGTCTTCAGATTCTGTATCTCCCTCGTTTTCTGAGCCTTCCCTGCTCATACTGTCTCTCTCTGTCTCTCTAAAATAAAGAGCATAAAATTTTTTTTAAATCATCTAAACCTTGCATGTGTTTATCCGTGACAAATGGCAACAAAGGCATTTACCATTTTTATTAGAAGCAGTTGATATTTCCGGCCAACAGAGATGGTTTTGCATTGCAGTGAGGCAATTCAAGGATCCAACTCCAAGGTTTTTCAGAAGACGCTTTCTATTTCTTGCTCCAAGACAGCACTTCTATGCCTTAGCTCAAAATTGCCACCAAGTGGACAGACAACACTGCTCTGTATGTACAGCGAATGGCCACTTCCCACCAAAGGAGAACTGAGCAAGTCACAACCACCAGCATTTACCAAATACCTACTGTGCACAAGGTGTTATTCTAGATACTGCAGATGAAATACATTCTGATCACGAATGAGAAGGCCAAAGCCCTATGATGATCCAGTTTTCTCCAGACCTCAGAGGACAGGTTTATTTCTCTCTTTACAATCTCTAAAGGGAAACAGGAGCCTGTTAATGCTACTGTGACTGAGAACAAGGGCAACACTCAGCCTGGGGAAAGCGTTCTTACTGCCAGTAACTATCTAATTATATGAACAAGAAGCTCCTGAACACATAAAATTGGAGTCATTTTTAAAACCACTGATAGTATTCAAGAGACCAATAAATTGAAGGACCCCCCCCCTTTACACTCCTTCATGGAGATGCTGTTCTAGAAATGATAGTGGTGGCTATTACTCACTGTAGTATTGTCACCAGGACTCGGCACTTGCACACTTGAGAAATGTCTGCATGCCTTGCTCCTAGCTGCCTTTCTTCCCACCGGTCCACCCTGACCTTTCTACTGTAGAGCTTAGTGTGTACGAAACCCTAAAGGGAGAGAAGCTATAAACATATTTGATAAACCAATTTACTTAATGAAATATCAAATTTATTCACGTATGTGATTCTAAGCCCTATTTAGGCTAATCCTCAGCTTCTAGCATTATTTATTTTGCCCTATAAAACCTATCTTCCCTCTTGGAAGCATGGGCACCAAAGGGAGGAACAGTAACTTTTAATGGGCACAGTTAGAACTGGAAATTTTTATCTGAAAACCATAAAGCTTTTAAAAATGAATTTGCAAATGTAATTGAGCTTCTAATAGCTGCTACTGATAGTAATTAAAGAAATCTCATTTCCCTAAATTAAACATAATGAAATGTTTTTCAAGATCAAATAAAACTAGAAAATGCCATCAGGGTGATAGAATTTGCCTCTAAAAGTGGTATTCTGGAATTTGCAGGCCTGCAGTTGCTAGCAAGAGCCAACGGCTTATAGGGTGATGGGTAATGTGGAAGTCATTTTCACTGTTTTATATCAACTTTTATTGACTGATAACCGATCTGAAAGGCAGTATATGGCAGGGTTTCACATTGCAGTGAGTATGCAAATGTAACAGACATCCTTTAAAATTCTTCTGTTAGGGCCTTCAGGAGTCTGTTATTTAATTGAATGTCAGCTTGTCCTCAGATCAACTTGTGCATTTCATACTGCCAATGTCTAATTTCTACATTTACATTACTTTTGCTTTTCTCTTCTTTATTTTTTAAATGTTTATTTATTTTTGAGAGAGAGAGACAAGAGAGAGAGAGAATGTGTGTGTGACCCAGGGAAGGTCAGAGACAGAGGGAGGCACAGAATCCAAAGCTGGCTTCTGGCTCTGAGCTGTCAGCACAGAGCCCCACACAGGGCTTGAACTCACAAACTGTGAGATCATGACTGCAGCTGAAGTCAGAAGCGCTCTAGCCCAACCTATTGAGCCACCCAGGTGCCCCAACCTTTGCCTTTTCTTTCTTTTTTTAAATTTTTTTAAAATTTATTATTGAGAAAGAGAAAAACAGAGCATGAGTTGGGGAGGGGCAGAAAGAGAGGGAGACACAGAATCTGAAGCAGGCTCCAGGCTCTGAGCTGTCAGCACAGAGCCAAAAGCGGGGCTCGAACCCATGAAGTGGGGCTCGAACCCAGGAACCATGAGATCATGACCTGAGCCAAAGTCGGATGCTTAACCTCCTGGGCCACCCAGGTGCCCCTGCCTTTTCTTAAAGTAAAAATGGCATTTGGGGGCCATAGTGACCATTTCACCCTGGCCTCTGCTAACACACAGGCGAGTGCTTTAACAGCTCAGAATTGATCACTGCTAGCCGCCCCACTTCTTCATAGCCTAAAAAAAAATAAAATTTAAAAACCCTGAAAAACAAACAAACAAAAATCTATACTTATTTCTCTCTATTTTAGCAGTTGAATAATCTGGTGGTCAAAAAGTTTTTCCTTCTGTTGGAGTAAATTAATTCCTTGTCTTATTATTTAGATTTCTACAAAGCTAAGAAACAAGAAGTCTCATAACCCTTCGTAAAAGTGCTCTGTTCCAGGAGAAAATAATTAGGTGAACTTTACCCTTTTATTAAAAGATGCCCTACCTCTCATAAAAGTACTATCTTTTATCTTCATATTTACATATGGTACAAAGTTTTTGACCATTTTTGCCACATTCCTCTGTTGCTTTACATTCCCTTTCAAACAGGTTATCAAAATCAGATACAAAACTGTAGCAAGAGTTAGATCACTGTCAAACTCAGGCAAAGAACTGCTGACAGACCTCACAAAATGCCAGGGCTCTGTGCTGCACCCCAGGTGCCCCTCCTGCCTCCCCATGCCATCACCCCTTCTCTTCTGAGAAACTTCAGTTTGTTTATTGAAGTACATGTAATATCTAGTCAACAAATGCTTATCTTAGAGTAATGATTCTTACCTCACTTTTAGTCTATAATGACCCCCCATTTTTTTCCTCCACCATTAGTTCTTTGATTATCTTGCCCATTAAAATGGTGTTTTGTTTCCAAAGCCCTAACAGAGCACACTGCTTGCATTAATTAATTCATTGACTATTAATTATTTATTCTGTGCCAGGCACTTAATAGGTATTGCCAATTCAATTCAGATTAAGACAAGATTACCATCTTGAAGATATTTAAAATCTAATCAGTGATATTCCTTTCAAGTAATACTTATTTTGAATCATTTTACTTTGTTCATCTGTTCTTTATAAAGTATAAATTAACTGTCCTTTGTTAACATTCCTTTCAGACTGAGGGATGAGCATTTGGTAACATTCTATTTGTTGGCTTGGTCACTCATTCACAGGTTCCATTTGTGAAAATTCAGTGAGCTTTACCAATATGTAGGGTTTTTTTGTACATACATTATACTTCAATAAAAAGTTTAAAGAAGAGAAAATTAAGGTGATTTAGATACAACACCAGGAGCATGATTCATGAAGGAAGAAACTGATAATCAAGACTTTATTAAAATTAAAACTTGGGGCACCTGGGAGGCTCAGTGGGTTAAGCATTTGACTTTGGCTCAGGTCATGATCACACATGTGGGTTCTCATGCATGGGTTCGAGCCCCACGTCCAGCTCTGTGCTGACAGCTCAGAGCCTGGAGCCTCCTTCAGATTCTGTGCCTCCCTCTCTCTCTCTCTATCCCTCTCTGCTCACACTCTGTACCTCTCTCTCAAAATAAAATAAAGACATAAAAACTTAAAATTAAAAACTTATTCTCAGGGTGCTTGGGTGGCTCAGTCAGTTAAGTGTCTGACTCTTGATTTCGGCTCAGCTCACGATCTCATGGTTGGTAGGATCAAGCCCCACATCTGCTTTGGATTCTCTCTCTCCCTCTCTCTCTCTGCCCCTACCCCACTCTTCCCTTTCTCTCAAAATAACTAAACATTAAAAAAAAATGTATTCTCTGTAAAGACATTGGTAAGAGAATAAAAAGACCAGGCAGACTCAGAGAAAATTTTTGCAAAACACGTTTTTGATAAAAAACAAGTGTCCAAAATATTCAAAAACCGCTTAAGACTCAACAGTAAGTAAACAAGCAAACCAATTTAAAAAATCTGAACATTCATCTCACCAAAGAAGGTATACAGATAGCAAACAAAAGCATTTGTAAGGACGCTCAACATTATATGTCATTAGAGAACTTGAAATTAAAAGGGAAGGGGATGCTACTACACTTTTCAGAATGACTAAAACCCAAAACAATGACACTGGTGAGGATGTGGCGCAAGAGGAATTCTCATTCACTGATGGTGAAAATGCAAAACAGTAGAACCAGTTTGTAAGACACTTTGGCGGTGTCTTACAAAGCTAAACATGAGCTTCCTAAAAATATCTATCCATTCCAATTCTGGGTATTTATCCAAATGAGTTGAAACCTTATATACACACAAAACCTGCACATGAATGTACATAGTAGTCTTATCTATAATTGCAAAAACAAAGAAGCAACCAAAATATCCTTCCATAGATGAATGGATAAATAGACTGTGGTATATCTATACAAGAGACTATTTTTTAGTGATAAAAAGAAATTAACTATCAAGTCATGAAAAGGCATGGAGGAACATTAAGTGCTTATTACCAAGTAAAAAAAGAATACTGAAAATGCTACAAATTATATTATTCCAACGATATGACATTCTGTAAAAGAATGGTGGTGGCCAGGAGTTCAGGAGTGAGGTGATGAATAAATAGATGTCACAAAGGGGACTTTAAGGCAGTGAAACTACTCTGCATGATTCTATAGTGAAGATATGTGATATTATCCATTTGTCAAAACCCACAGAATTGAACCTGAGTGCAACTATGGCCTTTTAGTCAATAATAACGTAGCAATATTGGTTTACCAATTACAATTTTACATTGTTGTAACAAATGTACCACACTAATGCTAAATCTCCAACAGGGGAGGTGGAGAAGGTAATGTGGGAACTCTGTACCTTTTGTTCAACCTCTCTGTAAACCTAGAACAGCTCTATTTAAAAAGGCACAAAACAAACTGGTTTGACAGCTTCAAACTATTAAAAGGGCTTTGCTCAAATCTAATCGGATTACTCCAGGGCTCAAAGACCCTGAACGTCTCCCTTCTACCTTTGGGATAAACTGACTCTTAGGCATACACTTCAGGGTTGTTGGTAATCCAGCCCCATTTCCAGCCCTGCTCAGGTGCAGTCTGCTCCTGGCACACCTCCCCTTGTTGTGCTTCTTCGTGGTCCTAGAGAATGTCCTCTCTCAGCAAATCTCAATCCTCCTTGTATTTCATCAACCCCTCCTCATTTTTTGAGGCCTACTTTAAAGAGCTCCCCACCTTGAAGTTTTTGTTCACTATTCTCGAGTAGAATGAGCACTTCTTTCTTCTGTCTTCCATCATATGCTGTCCTATTAATATTGTTACTATTCACATCTCTGCTTTATTTGCTGGATGTGAACAACTTGAAGTCCAGGATCATGTCTGAATTATTTTTTCACTGTCTGGTGGAAAGTCATCGTTCCGTAAGATTTTACTGAACAACCCATCAATAAATGACACAGAGAAGCGCTTTAAGTTACTATTAGTAGTAACAATTGCAACTCATGTGAGATGAACATATAACATAAATGTTAATGCAATAAAGTAATTTCTATGAAGGTCTGAAATAATACAGACTAGGCAGATGCCATTCTGATTCCATAATTTACCACTGCAATGACACTTAAAGGTCACAGTGGAATCACATGTTCATTAGACACATTCTCTCTCAAAGACCAGATGTCTCAAGTAAGATACCAAAAAGTGCTAGACGTCTACACAATCCAATTCATTGTTGAATTCTCTGATGAGCACAACAAGGGTAGACAGTCAATGTGTGGTGGACTAGAGGGACATGTGTATGCTTTATATGCTAGACCTCTAGAAGTCAGAGACAAGTATTCTGTTTAGAAAATTAAAGGTTTTGACTTAGAGTCTTGGCCAGGTGAAAAGCCAGTTCTGTTCAGTGGTGTGAGTTCAAGATGAAATGTGACTGTGGACGTATCGCAAGCCACTCCCACCATTTAAACATGCACGTTAGGATAAGAACCTATACCTGGGCTACTTTTCTTTCTTCTTAAAGTCTGCTTTGGCAATTCCATCTACTCTAAAATCTGAGCCATTTTCTCTATGTGAGGAACTCCCCAGTCCGTGTGCCCTTTAAGGCAGGGGCAGGATAACTTCCATTTGCCTTCCCTGACTCATTCTGTACCATTTTCCTCACTGATCTATGCCCTGGGAGCCTGCCCTAACTGGCCCTCATTCATGAGTTTTGTGCTCTCTGGCTTCCTGTCAGGGCTGGCCCAGAAGTAGCCCCAAGGAAGAGATCACAGGAGGATGTAGGAATGCATATTTATTTTCTTAACTCAATTAGTTCTCAATGCTGTGTGTTAGAGCACATCAAAATCACAAAGAAGAAGGCTTATTAACATGAAAATTGTTATGACCACTCCAAGTATTTCTCATTCTGTATTGCAGGGGTGAAGCCTGAACATTTCTAACAAATTTTCTAACAAAGTCTCAGGTGGCTGATGCTGCTGATCAGAGCACCACTTGGAGAATCACTTGTACATCTCCCTCCCGGAAAGATACTTCTGAGTTACTAATATCCTTCCACCAAAAGTCACTGCTCCTCTCAAAGTGACCCACTCGACACGACTGCAATGGTTGATTTCATGTGTCAACTTGGCGAGGCCATAGTACCCAGATGTTTGGTCCAACATTATTCTTGATGTGTCCGTGAAAATATGGATCAAATTAATGTTTAAATCAGTAGACTTTGAGTACAAAGCTGATCACTTTATATAATGTGAGTGGGCCTCATCCAATCAAATAAAGGCCTTAATAGAAAAACAATGACCTCTCCAGAAGGAGGAGGAATTCTACCAATGAACTACCTATGGATTTGAACTGCAACTGTCCTCTGGGTTCCCAGTCTAGTGTCCTACCCCAGAGATTTTGGACTTAATAAGCTTCCACAATTATGTGAATTTATTTCTTAAAATAATATTCTCAGTAGATATATAGACAGATAGATAAAAGAAAGAATACACACACACACACACACACACACACACACACACACACACGAATGCATGCACACACACATCCTGTTAGCTTTGGCTCTCAGATAGGAGGATACCATTTGACTGCTTTTGAAGTCTCTGATATCTGCACTGTCTCTTATGGTGTCCCTATTTCCACACTTTTGTAAACAGTCCCTATGTAATAAACTCTTCTTGAATTATCTTATTTCTAATGTATCATTTATTTCCCGTAGATATCTCAGCTGGTACAATGCATCTTAAATTCAACGAGTGGAATAGTCAACTTGCTTTCTTTCTTTCTAGGCCTGCTGTCCGTGCTGTGCTCCCTCTTATGATTAATAGCTTCCTCCCAAGCACCCACACTTAATCTCAGCTTCAGTTTTTGACTTCTTATAAATGTTGGTTCAACTTTCTAGGTTCTCTATAATTCTAGAATTCTCTACAATTCTGTCTTTGTATCTCCAGAGCTGAACATAGCACTTGTAAGATATAGGCAGCCCCACATTAGGTGCTAAAGAAATAAAAAAGTTAAAATGTATATGGATTACTTTCATATACACTGTTTCCAAATCCCAACAAGCAAAGGTCTCCCAATGAGCAAGACTAACTACTCACATGGTGGGTGTCGGTTCCTCTCCAACAATGATGAGTCTACCTATTCTCCATTCCCATTTCAGGAACTCTGTTTCATGACTCTATTATTTGTGACCCAGATAATTGTATTAGCCTTCTAACCTGTTTTCTTGCCTCTAATCTCTTGTTCCTTTCATCTAGTTGCATCTTAAATCTCTGACCATGACCTTCTCTGTATTTCATGACATTCTACTACCCAACTAAGATAGTCCACATTTCTTAGTTTTCATATGTGAGAGTCTTCAGAAGCTGTCTCAAGCTAACTTCTCAAATCAATCTTATCTCTTCTTTGTATGGAACGTCTAGTCCAAGTGCCATTCACGTATGCCTTACACACATTCCGAGTATCTCCAACTCTGTGTCATACTAATCCTTTTTCTTGAAGCCATTTGCTACTCATTTTCATATGCATCTATCAGAACCAAGCTCCTGTCCTGTTTCTGCCACTATGCCAACCTACAATGACTTCTCACTGACTCAAATACATTCAACAGTTATTGCCTCACATCTATAATCTACGTATACATGTCTCGTTTCTCAAAATAGACTGTAGGTAACCAAATGGCCTAGCAAATGGTGCTCTACTTTTGTACCCACCCAGCCTGTATCATAATCATTGCCACAGCACAATGGACTCAACACATCTTTCGATGTGTATAGCTGCGGCCTATGAAAAGGTATGCCTCTAAGGAACCAGTATTTCCTTCTACTTCGGGGCATTAACAATACATACAGGAAATTGTTCCCATCTGCATGGGGTTTACAAATTTCAAAATGCGAAGGAGACTCTATTTTAGCCAATTTTGTTGAGTGTTTGTTGTGCAAAGAGCACTCCATTATATGCTTTAATGCATGGTTTCCCCATTTGTTTGTTTTGTGGGGGCTTTTTGTGGTCTTTTATTTTTGTTTCTATTTTTGGTAAGAAGTGTGTGTGTGTGTGTGTGTGTGTGTGTGTGTGTGTGTTACTTTATTTAAGATGTACTCCTAGGTAACATAACTCAGCAGATTTGAATGTGGCCCAGGATTCTCCATATTAATATGCACTTTAGGTATTTAAAATGCTAGTGTTTTTGTTTGTTTGTTTTTATAGTTGACTCCCACTTTGAGGACAAGTGAAATAGTGTATAAAAGAAGAAAAGAAACAAAGAACTCATGTTAATGATGGAGCACTGTAAAGAACACTATTAAATATGTCCTATTAATTGAAGTGCTTATTCAATTAATTTTAATCTTTTCATTTAAAAATTCATGTAATTCAATAAATTAGAGTAGTTTTCAACTGAGAAAATGGTTCTCCATTTGTTTCACAAATCACCCCATATAACTGAAGGTAGACTAGCTAATGTTTTATCTCATAAACATTAGCTGTTATATGGTATGAAATGTTATATGATATGAAACATTTTATGCAATTCAACTAAAGGGAGAATGTGCTTCTAAATGAAAGAAGGTATGGGTAGCCAGAGAGAGAAGTATTGCTCTATACATATAAAGCTAAGCAGAAATCAGACAATTGTCCTCTAGGAAATTTAAAATATTCCATCCCTCCTTTCTGTTTGCTCTTGGTTAGGGAGGGTTTCATTGAAACCTATTTGAGGCAAGTGCTGAGTATATTTGCTATCATTGTGTTCTTTGATCTCAGTATATTGGATGCAGCTATAGAAACAGGTAATGTGGGCAAATATGAAGAAAACAAACTGCTGCCTGCAGATAATTTTTTTCTGCTGTTAAGGGAAATCCAAGATGATTACAAATTTTCCTCCATTTATTTTTAAGACATGAACAGCGACACACACTTCAATCTTCAGAATAGCGGTTTCACCTTTTGAACTCACTTTGAATTATGAGTTAAGAAAATTCATTGTGCTACATTCATTCATTTGCTCATCCAAAGATACCACAGAGATTTTATACGAGGCGCATAAAAAAGGCACCATCTCCTCTGACAGTAGTAGCCAGGTATCCTGTTCACATCCCAGAATGGAGTCACCATCTCCACAACCACTGAGTTACATAACCTAGTACCTCATTTCTGTACTCGCTCCGATGCTTCTATTCTACATCCTTCAGTATTTTGTGGTCTCAATCCATTTTGGGTTTTTTTTTATAAATAGTTTATTATCAAATTGGTTTCCATATAACACCCAGTGCTCTTCCCCACAAGTGCCCTCCTCCATCACCATCACCTCTTTTCCCCTCCTCCTTCCCCTTCAACCCTCGGTTCATTTTCAGTATTCAGTTGTCTCTCAGGTTTTGTGTTCCTCTCTCCACAACTCTCTTTCCCTCTTCCCCTCCCCATGGTCCTCCATTAGGTTTCTCCTGTTCTCCTGTTAGACCTATGAGTGCAAACATATGGTATCTGTCCTTCTCGGCCTGACTTATTTTGCTTAGCATGACACCCTCGAGGTCCATCCACTTTGCTACCAATGGGCAGATTTCATTCTTTCTCATTGCCATGTAGTACTGCATTGTGTGTGTATATATATAATATATACATACCACATCTTCTTGATCCACTCATCAGGTAATGGACATTTAGGCTCTTTCCATGATTTGGCTATCATTGACAATGCTGCTATGAACATTGGGGTACATGTGCCCCTATGCATCAGCGCTTCTGTATCCCTTGAGTAAGTCCCTAGCAGTGCTATTGCTGGGTCATAAGGGAGTTCTATTCATAGTTTTTTGAAGAACCTCCACACTGTCTTCCAGAGCAGCTGCACCAGTTTACATTCCCACCAAGAGTGTAGGAGGGTGCCCGTCTCTCCACACCCTCGCCAGCATCTATAGTCTCTTGATTTGTTCATTTTAGCCACTCTGACTGGCGTGAGGTGGTATCTCAGTGTGGTTTTGATTTGTGTTTCCCTGATGATGAGTGATGTTAAACATCATTTCATGTGCCTGTAGGCCATCTGGATGTCCTCTCTGGAGAAGTGTCTGTTTATGTCTTCTGCCCATTTCTTCACTGGAATATTTGTTTTTCAAGTGTGGAGTTTGGTGAGTTTCTTGTAGATTTTGGATAGAAGCCCTTTATCTGATATGTTATTTGCAACTATCTTTTCCCATTACGTCCATTGCCTATTAGTTTTCTTGATTGTTTCCTTTGTAGTGCAGAAGCTTTTTATCTTGATGAGGTCCCAAGAGTTCAGTTTTGCTTTCATTTCCCTTGCCTTTTGGGATGTGTTGAGTAGGAAATTGAGGTTGAGGTCAAGGAGGTTGTTTCCTACTTTCTCCTCGAGGGTTTTGAGGGTTTCCTGTCTTACATTCAGGTCCCTTAGCCATTTTGAGTTTATTTTTGTGTATGGCATAAGAAAGTGGTCTAGTCTCAGTCCATTTTGTATTCAAGCAACAAAACTTTCTTCTCAAATATAATTTAGATTGCTAGCCATTGGTTCAATAACACAAAATGGTGTCTCAGCAATTATCAATCTTTCCATTAATCAGTCAATAACTAAAGTTACTAAGGACCTCCTGCTGTTCTAGGCCCAGGGGATAGAGGTAAAGGAGAGAGGGAATAAAGAACAAATTTAACACATGCCTTTGGCTCTTAAAGACTGTGGTGGGCTGCCTAATGGCACTGGAAAGATGTCCACAACCTAACCCCTGCAACCAGTGAATTTAACAAAAGGGATTTGGCAGATGTAATTGAGGTTATAAATTTTAAAATATGGAGATTATTTTGGATTATAAAAATGGCCCAATCTAATCCCATGAGACTTTTGCAGAGAATTTCTCTTGCTGGAGACAGAAAGAAGTGGCACCGGGAGGTCAGAGAGATTCCAAGGAAGAGAAGGATTCAGTGCACCACCGCTAGCTCTGAGAGATAGGGGCCCACGTATTTGGATTGGAAAGAGGCCTCTGGAAGTGAACGTGGTCCCTGGTTGAGGCAAAATGAGGCCCTCAGCCCCACAACTGCAAGAAACCAGATTCAGCCAACAACCTGAATGAATGTGGAAGTGAGGATTCTTCCCAGAACCTTCCACTAAGAGTCCAGCTGACCAACACCTTGATTTGTGACTTGTGACACCAGGGAAAGAGAAACGAATCAAGCCAACCCAGATTTCTGATCTATAGAACCTAGAGAAAATATTACTTATGTGTTGCTTTAAGCTGCTAAATGTATGTAATTTGTTATGGAAGCAATAGGGAACTAATACAAAGACCCTACAAACGATCTGTATGAGGGTAACACTACTTTATAAAGCAACACATTCCATAACTAAGTAGAAGAGGCAGAGTCTGGTGAGAACCACTGGCATAGTCCTACAAGTTTTGAAAGGATTCAGATGAGAGAAAAGGTGTTTTTTGTTTGTTTTGATTTTTAGAATTTTATTTATTTTAGAGAGAGGGAGAGAGAATTCCAAGCAGGCTCCACACTCAACTGGAGCCTGATGGAGGGCTTGAACTCACGAATCATGAGATCATGACTGAGCTGAAATCAAGAGTCGGATGCTCAACCAGTCGACTGAGCCACCCGAGGGCCCAGGATAAGTAAAAAGTTAATGAGGCTTATAGAAGTCACAGAAGACTTTGTGAAGGAAACAGTTTGAATTGGTTGAGTAAAGAAACTATTAGGTAAAGAAGAAGCAATCATTTCAAAAACATCAAACAATTGGCTGGGGCAGAAACAAATAAATTGGGATGCCTATCAGAGGATAGTTCAAAAGTGGCAAATCTTGTTGGTTAACATGGGGAGTAAGGCTTACTTATTAAACAGCAGCTTGACAATTGTTCTTAGGGTTCACCTTAGGTCAAAGTTGGGAGGAGGAGCAAAGGGAAGAAAGGCTCTGTGGGCACATGATGGGTGGCTTCTCTCTCTTTTTCATTCATGCTCTTTCCACATTGACAGGTTTTACATATTGAATTTCTGCATGGCACTGCATTTGAACAAAAATTACATGGCAGTATCAGTTTACCAAGGCTGCTATACAAAGAACCACAGAAACGGTGACTTTGAAGAACAGAAATTTATTTGCATAAATTATGGAGGCCATAAGTCTAAAATCGAGGTGTTAGAGGGGCTATGCTCCCTCTGAAAGCACTAAGCAAGGGTCTGTTCCAGGTCACTTCCCTGGCGTATGACTGTATAACTGCAGTCTTCACGTGGCCTTCTCCCTGTGTGCATGTTTGGGTCAAAATTTCCTTTTTTTTTAAATGTTTACTTATTTATTTTGAGGGAGAGGGAGAGAGGAGGGGAGAGGCACAGAAAGAGAAAGAGAATCCCAAGCAGGTTCCACACTCAATGTGGAGCCAGATGCAGGGCTCAATCTCACCACTGTGACATCATAACCAAAATCAAGAGTTGGACATTTGCCCAACTAAGCCACCCAGATGCTGCTTTCCTTTATTTGTTTGTTTTGTTTTTGTTTTGTTTTTATGTTTACTTTTGAGAGAGAGAGAGGGAGAGAGAGAGAGAAAGTAAGTAGGGAGGGGGAGAAGAGTGAAGGAGACACAGAATCTACAACAGGCTCCAGGCTCTAAGCTATTGGCACAGAGCCCAATGCAGGGCTCTAACTTGGGAACACGAAATCATGACCTAAGCCAAAGTAGAATACTTAACCAACTGAGCCACAGAGGTGTCCCTTTTCCTTTTTTTTAATAAGGAACCCATCTTTGGAGTCAGGGTTGACTCTACTCCATTAGGGCACTTTAACTAATTACATCTTCAATGACTATTTTCAAATAAGACCAGGTTCTGAGTTATTGGGGGGTTAGGACTTGAATGTATGACTTTGGGGAAACACCACAGCTAAAACAAAATTTGAGAACTACATGTATCAAAGAGTAATTCTGACCAGGGTTCCAAGCCCTTCAGCCAATAACTTACCTTCCAATGTGTCCAGACCACACAATTTACTCATTCTTCTCCCTACCTACTTCCTCTTTCCTCTCTAAAAACTGCCTATACTCAGATCCAACATTCAGTTCCAGAATTTTCTCTTTTAGGAAAACTTCATATGATACCTATATCTAGGGAAGATTATTCTGCTTTATGTATTATATTAGCAATAAGCTGTATTACTTGTTAATAAACTGCTTAGTACCCACTGCATTGGCATCCTTATGAGACCGGAGTCAATAACCATGACTCAGACAGATCTTCTTGCACCTATAACCCTGTTCTATGCACTCACTAAAATGAGTCCACCTAAAAATATATTCAAACACTACATACCTAAGAACAGTGAATTCAAAGCTTAATTTAAACTTTGTTCTGTAGAAATACACCCCTAGCCCAATATTTAATTCAAGCATACAGGTCCCCTGTCAATGGGTCAACCATAGGGACTGGCAAATACTGCATAGAGCCCATGTAACTCTACTGCTGGTGTTCTAAGACTCAAGCCTTCCAATCAAAGCTGGAAAAGCACCACCTAGTGTTTCAATGTTAACATTATGTGTCTGCACACTACTGAGCTGAGGACAGTGATGCTCACCCTGGCAGCCAGCATACATTGCAGATAAGAATTAAATCTTAGAAGCTCTCCAGTAAGATTCACGTTTTGAAAATTAACTACACCCCAGAAAGCTCATACTTGTCCTAAGTAGTTTTTACTTTATATTTTTTATTCCAGTAGGTAGTAAGACACCTGGAGCCTTGGCATATGCACTGGCATCTTTGCCTGTAAGCACCAAGGGTGTATAGCCAAGGCAAAAAGTATAGACGGTTCTTAATTTCCTGAAAAATCCTTCTTTTAAATGTTTATTTATTTATTTCTAAGAGGTAGGGTGGGTGGGGCAAAGAATCCCTAGCAGGCTCCATGCTGTCAGTTCAAAGCCCGACACAAGGCTTGAACTCACGAATGGCAAATCATTACTTGAGCTGAAATCATGAGTTGGGCATGTAACTGACTGAGCCACCTAGGTTCCCCCAAAAAACTCTTGAAATACGGGTTTAGACTCAAGAGGCTTTACAGGCTTTTTCCCTCCCAAAGTGACAATTTGAATCAAATTTGCACTTGCTCTTTCTTTTTTCTTATTTTATGCCCTCTCGCAGAGATCGTAGAGCCTACAATTATGCATTCACCACTTTCAAAAGCCTATGTTTTCCCCAACCATACCACTAACCTCCTCAGAAAGGATGTTCTACAGAAGTAGGCAAAAGGCCAAGAAAAAACATTTTTAAAGTTTTATATAATTTCTATCAGCCAAGGAGTGGTGTTCACAGAGACGTATTTTTCTTTGTAAGAAGTCATTTAATTACTGCATTTAAAATTCGCAAAAAGCACTGTGCTGAAGATTAAAGATCTAAATGGAAAAACACTGTTGAATTTAAAAAGTACCATACCCACATTTACAAAAGTTATAGCATCTTCAGTTGAAAAGGGATTGCTCTATGGAAAGCAGAAGTATAAATACAATACTTTAAGCCACAGCATCTTATTTATTTTTGGAAAAAGAAGTGAGGCATTTATTATCCCTGTAAATATAGTGTTACTATGAGAGAAAAAAAAATCAACGTGATCCATAGAAGCCCTGAACATCCCTGGGATGATGACTCTGCCCAACCTCCACACCTCACGCCACATTTTTACTCTTAAGGAAACACTGAATTGACTTCCTTGATACAATACTTTTTTTTTTTAATTTAGGAAATACTCCACTCAAGTCTTTACGTCTTCACAGCATATAGTCTTTTAAGAAGACAAGCCAGAAAATTGAGAGCTTTCCAAGCCACTTGCGACCCCTCTTAAATTACTTTCCGCAGTTAAAATACCTGTGTTTGTAAACCAAGTGCTTTTCAAGAGTAGGGTCCCCCAAACAGCCATATGTTATTGTTTTCCATGGAAGAAAATGCATTATTGTGAAACTTCGGTGACATAAAGGTGGCACTAGAGAACTAGAGCGATGCTTTCGCTTCCATAAAAGGAGACATATAAAAGAAAACAGCCCAAGAAAACTCAGGTAGGACACTCTATCTCAACAGAGGCGAAACATGGTCTAAAACACTCTACCTTTATGTGTTTAAAAAAGATGGAAAATTAAGTTTCAAGGAACTTAAAAGCAAAAAAGGAAACACTGCAAACAGTTCTTTAGAAACCTCCAGGGGAATTAGAGAATCATCACTCCAGGTGACAAAAGCCCAGCATCTGGACTGTTGGGTGTCCGCCTGTGTGACTGGCCCTGAAGGCCCCATTTACACTGCTGTTCTCAGATCACAGTTGTTCCTCGTGCTTCAACTTGACTGCCTCCATCGGTGGAGGCACAAGGGCACTGAGCCCGAGCCCTCATTTGTCAGCAGCTCAAAACGGCCTGATGCTGCTGGAATCTAAGCCTTCCGAAGTTCCTGAGCTACGCCAGGCAACCAAAAACAGCCTTCCCCGTGAGAAAGGGGGGACAAATATGTACCTTGCCAAAAGCTCTCAGACATTTGGGAAACCCTTTTTATTAAATTTCCTTACCGCTGAAAGTTGTTAATCAACACTAAATCAGGCCAGCTTTATAGGTTTGTTGGGGTCAAACCTCAGAATAAAAACGGTTTGGGAATGCTACTTCAAAATGCACAAGCCTCTGCACAATGAATTCTGTAAGCCAGAGGGGCTGAAATTATATTCATTTATGTCTTCTTGAAAAGGTATAATGAAGAATAGAGTTTAATTTTGCTGCTACTGTTACTTGTTTAAAGTTTCCCTTTTCCCACTGACCTCTCATTTTACAGAAATTTCATTTTGATTTCTCAGGTAACACCTTAAGTTGTAGTTTCTCTGGCAAGCAGTAATTGTATTAGATGAATTCCAATTCAAAGAATCATGTTATTTAGAGGCAGCCTTGTAAACCGGGTAAGAATCTTCTCCTGCATACTGAGACTGAATAATTTATCTGTTTTTTAAGTCTGGATTTTCAAAACTTAGGCATCTTAAATATGGGCATTCTTAACTGAACAAAACAAGTGCCAACTCAACACCTACTTTAAGCATAGTAATGCCTAGGAAAACAGACAATATAAAGCACGTCAGGCACAGCAAACAATGAGAGTACAATTCCAAGCCCATGGGCAAGAGCTGCATTTCAAATGCTTCAATGTGTATAGATCCATTCCACGGGAACGCAAAGCACTGAAAAGCACCCTGTGGAGGCAGGTAAATATTCGTTGATGACGGATAAATTAATCCCTTTCAACAATATGTGGTGGCCCTTCCACAAAAACAACTATGGTGCCAAACGGTGTAAAAAGTTCCAACCTGCTGCTGTGTTTCCATTTTCAAATACAGCTCATACCCACAGGAGGCGGGAGGAAAGGAGGTTAGAGAAGTAGGCTCTGAAGGAAAAGCTGAGGATGAATCCAAGTTCTGCCTCTTTCCAGCTGAGACTTGGTGAGGTTGCTTACCCCTGGGTACCTATTTGTATCCTTTTCCTTGTCTTGGCTGAATTCAATAAAATAATAATGCACTAAACATACCTAACTTATGATTATGCATTCTTACTGTCATACCTTGTAACACAAATATATGAAGTATGGGTGGGAGGTTTTGGTGACTGTTTGGGCAGGACTCTGCTCCTCACCTTGTCTATTACCATTCCTATTGTGAATCAAGTACCCATTCTTGGCAGCTCTCCAACATGGCTTACAGACGTCCATCCTATTTAGATGACACACTCAGGTATGGTTTGCCCAGATTCCTAAACCCCTGCCCTAGAGTACCAAGGAACCCTTTCTTTCCAAGGATCCACCCAAATTAAAACTTAGAGCATGTGGGCCTCTCTATGAGGGAAGCCCTGAAAATTGGAAAGGCTATAACTCATTTTACAAGACAGGTGTTGGAAAACACCTTAGCATAAAACAACAAGCTGTGGGGTGCCTGGGTGGCTCAGTCAGTTAAGCGTCCGACTTTGGCTCAGGTCATGATCTCACAGTTCGTGGGTTCAAGCCCCGCATCAGTCTCTGTGCGGACAGCTCAGAGCCTGGAGCCTGCTTCAGATTCTGTGTCCCTCTCTCGCTCTGCCCCTCCCCCACTCACACTCCATCTCTGTCTCTCAAAAATAAATAAACATTAAAAATTAAAAAAAAAATAAAACAACAACAAGCTGTGTTTGGATGTCTGAACAGCTTCCTCCTCAGAGGCATCATCTGTCTGCACAACGTGTCTGGATTTATGGTGTCAAAGGTATAAAGAAATACTAGATAATACTAAGTGTTGGCAACTCCATAGACAGTTCTGAAGCAGAATGGTTCTCAAAGGACAACGGTTTTGCCCCTCCTCCTTTAAGCGACACTGGCCATATCTGGAGACACTTTTGGTTGTCATACTGGGAGTAGGGTGCTACTGATATCGAGTAGCAAGAGACCAGGAATTCTGCTAAACACCCACAGTCCACAGACAACCCCCACAGACAATCATTGGACCCCAAATGTCAATAGTACTGAGAGTGATAAACTGATCTGAAGTTGCAGGAACTCTCAGGCACTGCTGGTGGGATTGCAAACTGCACAACCCTCTTGGAAAGCAATTTGGCATTTTATGATAATGTTGGAGATGCTCATAGCCTCTGGCCCAGCATTTCTGTAAAGAATTGTAAAGACCTTCAAGAAACTTCCAAGAGTCACATTTAGTACTGTTTGTGGAGGAAGCCCAAATTTCTATCAGTAGTAGAAGAGGTCAACTGTGGTATATCTATGCAATATAAAACTATAGACCAGTGCAAATGAGTGGATTGAAGCTGCATGATTTGAGAGAAAGAGAAAGCAAAATGACTCTCTAAGCAAAAGGGAACTGCAACAAAGAGAGGTGTGCAGACAGAGCTAGCGGGGAGTCCACGGTGGACCACAGAGACACGTTGGATTCTGGGGGATCTAAACTTTAGTCTGAGAAACAAAAATGTCACCTGGTGTCACCAAGATCTAGAGATCATGACTTCAAGATGATTTATCATCCCTGACCCCAAATTTCACTCCCTCAGTCATCCTCTGATTATTAATCAGCCCTTTATGTATGTTGGGGCCCATGAGGCAGAGCCAAGGAAGGGAAAAGTCTTTTGTTTTCATAAAAGAAAGATTTTCCATTACAAAAATTTCTAAACTGAGCCCAATTTAGTCATAATTTTTTCAGCTCAATCTATGACAAAAATTTGTATTATCTTTTGGTTAATTCTATCAGCATTATCAGTCAACAAATGTTCCAGTGCCTACTCCATGCGGGGTGTGGTGTTTGATGCTGTACAAATAGTGGTGACCAAAGAAATGTCATCTCTTCTCTCCAGGAATGCCAGGCCAACTGAGGAGGAATGTGCTCTGGAAATATCTACTGGGGTACTGTGGTGGAAGTAAGGGGCTGGGGTGCCTCGGGGTAGGTATGTCCAAGGAGGCATCTCGATAGAAAGGAGAATATGGAAAAGGTCAGCTATGCAAAGAACTGAGAAAGGAACATTCCAGGGAGAAGGAACTCTGAAATTTTAGAGGAAAATAACATAATTGTAATGTAGTATGCAATTTAATGTAGTATAGTCATTTTGCCTGGTTCAAACTTTACAGAAATGTAATCATACTAACATAGAATTTGATATCTTGTTTAATAGTATACTATTAATATTTTTCCATGTAACTACACAATCCATAAAAATATGTTCCACAGATCTTCTACACTTTGGCTATATTACCTTTTACTTGATCACTGCCTTGGTTTTCCAGTGTTCATATTATTTACAATTTTCTGCCTTCTGAATAGTACTGAAATGGAGGTCTTTCTTTATATAATTATCACTGGCTTGTCTTTTGTTTTATTGCCCTAGGCCAGTTTCCCTTTTCTTACATTCAAACACAATACCCATGCTAGGATAATGGAGAATGTTCATCTTAATCACTTTTATATTTAAAATCCTTAAACTTAGAGAATAGTTCACCTTATCTGAGCCATACAATGTCCTTCATTTTGCCACAGTCTCCAACTGTCTTCAATATTCATCACATACATAAACTGAAGAACTTAACTAGAGCTACCAAAAAGACTTGAATATTGGAAATCTGGTTTAAGGAGGCTGACATTTCTCTAGCTTGTGATTTAACATATGTTTTTGCTTTTTGTAGCCTGGCACTCAACCTTCCATATTTCCTCTTTGAGATACTTTGTGATCACCAGGCCACACTATATATGACAAAATTACCTGGGGGTATCTCTGAATTAAGTACCACTAGACTGAATCAGCATCAAATTTCAGCTCAAAGGCTTTCTCATGTGTCTAGTACTTTTGGGCCTTGAGGTTAACAGGTTGTGGTGTGTGACCCCAAACTCTGGCCTCTCTCAGAATACTATCCCATTGTTATATATACCACAGATTCATTATCCATTTATCTATCAATGAACACAGGTTGTTTCCATATCTTAGCTTTTGTAAATAATGCCTTAATCAATAGGTGGGGGCATATATCTTTTTGTTTTCTTTGAATAAATACCCAGTAGTGGAATGACTAGCTTGCACAGTATTTCTACTTTTAACTTTTGGAGGCACATCCATATTGTTTTCTATTATAGTAGCTACACCAATTTACATTTGCACAAATAGTGCATAAATGTTCACTTTCTTCCACAACCTTGCAAACAGTTCTTATCTTACCAACAACGGTCATTTTAATGCGTTATGAGGTAGTACCTTACTGTGGTAAGGTTTTGATTTGTTTTTCCCTGATGATTAATGGTGTTGAGAACCTTTTCATGTACCTGTTAGCCATAGGCCTGCCTTCTTTGGAAAAATGTCTAGTTGAATCTTTTGCATTTTTTAATAGATTTTTTTTGGTGTTGAGTCATGTAAGACTTTTTTTCATATATTTTGGATATTAACCTCTTATCAGATATGTTATTTGCAATATTTTCTCCCATTCTGTAAGATTATTTTTTTTTGATGACTTCTTTTGCTGTGTTAAAGCTTTTATTTTAATGTAGTCCCAGTTTATTTATTTCTTATTTTGCTGTCTTAGCTTTTGGTATCAAATTAAAAAAAAATCTTCATGAAGACCTATGTCAAGAAGCTTAACCTATTATTTTTTTCTTCTAGGAGTTTTATGGCTTCAGGTCTTACATTCAAGTCTTTAATCCATTTTGAGTTAGAGGTCTGTGTGTGGTGTGGGACAGCAGTCCAGTTTTATTACTGGCTGTCTAATTTTCCCAATACCAGTTATCAGATAGACTATCCTTTCCACAATGTACACCTTTGGGCTTTCTGTCATGAATTAGGTGACCAAACATGCATGGGTTTATGCCTAATCTCTCTATTCTGTTCTATTCATCTATGTGTCTGTTTTTACACCAATACCATACTTTTTAAATTACAATAGCTTTGTAATATAGTTGGAAATCAAAGAACCCAGTGTGTCTAGCTTTGTTCTTCTTTTTCAAGATTTCTTTGGCTATTCAGGATCTTTTTTGGCTTCATACAAATATTAGAATCATTTGTCACATTACTTTAAAAAATACCATTGTAATTTTGATGGGGATTTTACTGATCTGTATATTGCTTTAGGTGTTGTGGACATTTTAACAAGATTAACTCTTCCAATCAATGAGTATGGAATATTTTTCCATTTATTTCTGTCTTCAACTTATTTCACTAAAATAGTTTTCAATACAGGTCTTTCACCTTCTTGGTTAAATTTATTCCTAGGTATTTTAATTTTTAATGAAATTATAAATAAGACTGTTTTCTGAACTTCTCTGTTAGTTCATTATTAGTGTATAAAAGCACAACATATTTTTGTGCACTGATTTTTTTTAACTTCCAACTTTACTGAATTCATCTATTCCAGCAGTTTTTTTATGGAATTTTCAGAGTTTTCTCTATATACTATCAGGTCATCTTTAAATAATGACAGCTTTACTTCTTTCTTCCCAACTTGGATACCTTTTATTTATTTTTCTTGCCTAATTGCTTTGGTTAAGTCTAATACTGCTTAATAAAAGCAGGGAGAATGGGCATCCGTGTCTTGTTCCTAATTATAGAGGAAAAGCTTTCTGTTTTTCACCTGTATGATGCTGGCTGTGTTTAGCAATGTTAGATTACTGTCATATATGGTCTTTATTATGTTGAGGTATGTTTCCTTTGTAAATGCTTTAGTGAGAGTTTTTATCTCAATAATGGCTCTCATCAAAGGATGGTGAAATTTGTCAAATGCTTCTTCTGTATCTACAGAGATGATAATATGATCTTTATCTTTCATTTTGTTAGCATGGTATGTCACACTGAGTGATTTGCTGCTGTTGAACCATCCTTGTATCCCTAGAATAAATCCCACTTGACCATGGTGTATAAGCTTCTTAACAGATTGTTGAATTTGGTTTGGTAATATTCTGTGGAAGACTTTTTCACATCTATGTGCATCAGGAATATTGGCCTGCAATTTTTTCTTGTTGTGGCATCCTTGTCTAGTTTTGCTATTAGGGTAATTCTGGTTTCCTAATATGAGTTTGAAGTATTCCTTCCTCTATTTCTTGAAAGAGTTTAAGAAATATTGGTATTAATTCTTCTCTGAGTGTTTGATAGAATTTACCAATAAAGCCATCTGATTCTGAGCTTTTATTCAATGAGAGGTTTTCAATTACTGATTCAGTCTTCTTACTAGACATCAATCTGTTCAGATTTTCTATTTCATTATGAAACAGTCTTGGAAGGTTGTATATTTCTAGAAATGTATCTGTTTCTTCTAAGTTGGCCAATTGGTGTATAGTTTTTCATAGTAGTCTCTTGCAACCCTTTGGTATTGTAATTTCCATGGTATCAGTTGTAACTTCTCTTTCATTTCTGATTTTATTTATTTGAGTCCTCTCTTTGTTCTTGATAAGTCTAGCTAAAACTTTGTTAATTTTGTCTGTTTAAAGAACCAGCTCTTAGTCTTACTGACCTATCTATAGTGTTTTAATCTCTGTTTTATATATTTTTGCTTCTACTAACTGGGTTTCATTATTTCTAGTTCCTTGAATGACCAAGGTAAGTTGTTCACTTATCTATTCTTGTTTCTTGAGGTAAGTATTTATATTTGTACACATAAATAACTTATATTTTGTGTACCTCTTAACTAATAACTGTAATTACAGTTATATTTACTATGTTGTCTTTAATCTTCATACAAGCTTTATAAATGATTAATCCACTAACTTTATAATTTAATGTTCCTATGAGATTCATTCTTTCATATGTGTTCTTATTAGTAATAAGTGCCCTTTCTTCTCAGCATAAAGAACTCCCTTTAACAATTCGTGTACAGCCAGTTTAGTGGTGATAAACTTCTTTAACTTCTGCTTCTCTGCAAGTCTCTTTATCATTCCCTCAATTCTGAATGATACCTTTGCCACGCAGAGCATTCCTGGTTGGAAGTTTTTGTTGTTTTTTATTCATTTTTTCTTTTAGTACTTTGAATATATTGTGCCACACCCTTCTGGCCAACAATGTTTTTGCTGAAAAATTTGCTAATAGTCTTATTGGGAGGGAAAGGGGGGCCCTTGTACATGTTCTTTTGCTATTTTTAAGATTCTCTCCTTGGGACACCTGGGTGGCTTTAGCTCAGGTCATGATCGCATGGTTGTGGGTTCAAGCCCACGTCAGGCTCTATGTTAGTATCTAGCTAAGAGCCTGGAGTCTGTCTCAGATATTGTGTCTTCCTCTCTGAGTCTCCCCTGCTCATGCTCACTCACTCGCTTGCTCTCTCTCTCAAAAATAAATAAAACATTAAAAATTTTTTTAAAAATTCTCTCCTTTTATCTGTAACTTTTGACATTTTAATTATAATGTGTCTTAGTGTGTGTCTCTTTGGGCTTATATTATTTGGAACCCTCTGTGATTCTTGAACTGGATATATGTTTCCTCCTCCAGGTTGGAAAATCTTTCAGCTGTTAATTCTTCAAATAAGATTTCTGCTCCATTCTCCCTTTCTTCTCCTTCTGGGGACCCCATAATGTGACTGTTAATCAATTTGATGTCCTGTAAGTCTCTTAAAACTACTCATTTTTTTTTCATTTTTGTCATTCTGATTGGAATAATTCCACTGCTTTGTCTTTAACTGATTCTTTCTTCTGCCTCATCTAGTCTGTTGTTGAATGCCTCTAGTTTATTTTTCAATTCAGTCATTATGTTCTTCAGTTCTGTGACTTGTGTTTAGTAGTTGCCTATAGTTTCTATCTCCTTTTGTTTAACTTCCCATTGTGTTCATGCATTCTTTTCCCATTCTGGTGAGCATCTTTGTGATGATTACTTTGAACTCTTTATCAGGTAATTTATTTATCCCTATTTCATGAAGGTTTTTCCCCTCTAAGGTTTTATCCTGTTCTTTAACCTGGAATGGATTTCTCTATTCTTCATTTTGCGTGATTTCTATATAGCATAGTGTATTTCTATGTTGATTTCTATACAGTAGATAAAACAACCACCTCTCCTAGTCTTGAAAGAGTGGCACTGTATAGAAGGAAAGCTTTTCTGTTCAACCCTGTCCCAGATCTTAATGGTCTTTCAAATCTTTGTGCTTTTCCAAGCAGCCTATTATATTTTTAATAGTTCCCAGTAGTTGAGGATGTGCCAAGATCAGTCAGTGTCCTGAAAGAGAGGATCTTAGCACCGAGATTCAGGCTGACTGGAAGCCAGACTCTCAGACATTAGCTTTTTAAAAGTATCCAAATATATACAGTCCCATGGGACCACAAAGTATCAACCTTGATGACCACTAGAACCAGACAATCTGGAAGTATCCTCTGTGAGGCAGCTGTAAAAATAGGGGCTCTAGACAAGTGTATAAGCTCTTTTCTCAGAGATGCCTGCAAGCTGGAGCAGGGCAGGGCGAGAATGCCAAGAAAACACCCATATCCTATATTCCTTGAAAGCAACTGCACTGTGCACTAATGTGCGCTCAGCATGAATCTTTGCCCATAGTCCAAAAGTTCCAGGACAAGCAAAGAGGTCTCTTTCACAAAAAGACTGGGGGAAGGTATGTGGAATATGCCTCAGGCTGCTATCTATGCAGTGTCCTGGGAGTGGTAGCCTTCCAAGTACTGTCTGTCCAACTGCCACAGTTCCATGGGACCCAGGAATGCAAGCCCCCCACCTCAGCCAGCAGAGCCACAGGATCAAGCGGTGTCCTCTGGAAGCAGCTTCAAAAACCTGAATACCAGATATAAAAACAAGGCAGCAGACAAGTGTAAAACTCATCTTAGCAGACTCATATCAGGGGGTGAGCACAAAGATAGTGTCCACCTTCTGACATCTCTGGAAAACATTACAGCCATCGTTTAGATGCATGTTTAATTAGGAACATCCTCTCATGTTGCAGCCATGATATTAACTATTAGGCCTCCTTCAGAGAAAGACCAAGCTCCTGGGTACTGTGCCCCTTGCTGCACCCTGGGGGTGGTAGCTGGTAAGAACTCTATTGGTTACGGTCCTGTGAGACCCAGGAATAGAAGCCTTACTGGCCACGGGCACCAGGTGAAGTAGATGTGCCCCCAGCAATAGACACAAAAATCAGAGTGCCAGACAGGGGTATGAGCTCCTTTCTGGGTGACTCCAACTATTACACTGCCATGAGACCAGGATCACAAGCTCCTTTGGTCTCCAGAGCCAGGCTATCAAGAGGTGTATCCTCTGGGCACAGCCACAAAAAAAAAAAAAAGGTACCGAATGCATGTAAGAGCTCCCATCTGGGAGATACTGGTGTTCTTGAGTGTGACAAAGGGAAAGCATGAAGATGGCACCTTCTGGTCTCCATATCCAGAGAATATTCCAGAAGGCTCCTAGATGTGTGTATTAAATTAGACACCAGCCCCTTAAGCTGATGCTTTAGTACAAGTGGGTGAGCCTCTTTCACATAAAATTTGAACATGATTGGGGGCACCTGAGTGGCTTGGTCAGTTAAGCTGTCAGACTTTGGCTCAGGTCATGATCTTATAGCTCTTGAGTCCTAGTGTCACGGTGGGCTGTGTGATGACAGCTCAGAGCCTGGAGCCTGCTTCAGATTCTGTCTCCCACTCTGTCTGCCCTTTCCCCTGCTTGCATGCACATGCTCTCTTTCTCTCTCTCTCCCTCTCTCAAATATAAATAAATATTTAAAAAATTTAAAAAATTTTTGACATGACTAGTTGCCTTTAAGCTAGAATCTAGAGTGGCTTAATCTGAGTGTCTAAGTGCTTAAAAGCTGTTTTGCAAACCTCTACTATCTTGAGGGTCTCAGAACAGAAGCGCCATTGGTTTTCGAAGTTACATGTTTGGGGGGATTGTGTCTCGGGTGCACATCTTAGAGGTTTGGGTGCCTGATGTGAATCCTTCTCTACTCCGTGAGATGATCTGGATTTTAAGGTACCTCCCAGTTGTGGGTCACCGTTCTGGGGTGAAGTTTATGGGGAGACTGTGCTCTAGGTTCTCCTATGCACTTTGATATAGTTTTCTTGTTGACTAATGTGTAGTGTCATACAGTCTACCTTTAGTGATTGCTTTTTTATTTTTTAAGGAAATGGTTCTTTATGTATCTGTAGTCTCAATGTGTTCAAGGGAGGAGATGAGTCTGAGATCTTAAGTTCCCTTCTCATCAAAATTCCATTTTCTATTAAAGATATTTTTCTTATTTACGTGAGAACAGTGTCTTCTCATTATACATCCCTGCTCCCCACCACTTATCCAGTGATACTCTTCCCCGAGGTAAGTAGATAGATAGTATCTGATTCAATAACTGAACCTCAATGCCATGATGTAATAATGATAACAGTGATAAAAAGGTATTAACAGCTATTTTTAAATATGTGTTTATTATTTGGAAGCCACTATTTTAAGTGCTTCGTATGACAACTCATTTAATCTTCATGACAGCCCTCGAACTAAGTAGTTACTTTCCCTACCTACAATTAGAAAATTCAGATCTGGAGAGATAGGATGATGTGTTCAAGGTCACAAAGCTGGAGTCAAGATTCAAAGTCAGACAACATGATCCTACAGCTCATGCACCTAACTTCTACTCTATAAAGCCACATTCCTTAAAATTTTGTCGAACTAGTCTTTAAGAGTGAACTCCAACTGGAGTGCCTGGGTGGCTCAGTCAGTTAAGTGTCTGACTTGGGCTCAGGTCATGATCTCGTGGTTTGTAAATTCAAGCCCCACGTCAGGCTCTGTGCTAATAGCTCAGAACCTGGAACCTACTTTGGGATTTGTGTCTCCCTCTCTCTCTGTCCCTCCCTGGCTCATGCTCTGTTTCTCTCTCTCAGAAATAAATGAACATTAAACAAAAGTGAACTTCAGTTGATAAACATGATAAACATTCTTGACCATAGATCCTGCCTGAATCTACCTCACCTAGAGTAGTACCATACTACTATGTGAAAAAAAATCCAACTAGTTTTTCTCTAATGGATTAATTCTTGTATATTCTTGACAGAGATATCTGTACTGTTTATAAAGTCTCTGATTATAGGGATTCCCGACACTAAAAGCATGACCTGGGCAATGGCCTACTACAAGAGATCTACTGCAGTGTGAAGGTCATCAGAATGGGTCCTACCCAGCACTTGGCTCCTTTCCTCTACCTTACCTGCTGGACTTTATGGAGAGCTCCCTTCCTCTTTTGAGTCAGTAGAAAGTCCATTAAGTCAATATGCTATAGAGTCTTCCACTCCTAAGAGGAACACTGAGACAAGAAACTACAACACTGGCGGGGGTTGGGGGAGCCTTCTACTTTTCAACTCCAGGAAGAAAAAATGAAAGTATACATAGTTTTATTATCCATGCTCAGTATTAGCTGAAAGCAATCTTCTTGCCTTTTTGTAAGGTCACATTTGTTCTTTATGTTAATGGTAAAGTTTTCAGAGCTGAGAGGCTGAGACTACCCCTCAAATAAAAACAGGATTCCTCATTGTGTGGTCTATGAATTTACCCAGCTCCAGGGCTTCCTCTATACATCATGGACCGGGTTCTCGTCTTCTAAACAGCCCAGCAAAGGAAAAGAATGCCCCTCTCTCCCAGTATCCCTGGCAGTAAGGGGCCATGCTAGTCCTTCTCCTCTCCATTCTTCACCAATTGCCTTGTAGAGCTGTAGAACACAGCACAGCACCCAGCATCCCGGCATGATAAGGGTGTCTATATAAGAAAAGTCTGCCAGCATTTGTCAGCAGCAGTAGATGCATACAAGAAACATCTTGAACTTGTAACAAAGACTTCCCAACAGCTCTCACCAATCTTGTCTAACTACCTCAACTTGAAAATGCCTAAGTTTACTGAGGTAAACCAGAGAGCAACATATCAAATGTTCTCACTGCTGTTGTGTCTCTAGAATCCCACCAACACCCTAACCCTGGAACCTCCAATGAGATGTGCTACACTAAATCTCACTCCCACTAATCAAGATGGAAATCTTTTCTTTCCCAATTAGGTCCCATTGCACAAACGAAGCAGCACATCTGTTTGCCTTTCAAGGAGGCTCACCCAGGGGATCGTGGAGCCTTACTGACAAAGCAGCTAGACGGTCTGTCATCTATCTCTTCTTCTTATGGAGTGTTTCTGCCATCTTTTATCAGCAGCGATACATAGCTTCCTTTTTGTGACAATATTAACCCAGGACTGCTGCTGTAAGCATCCAGATTCTGCTCGCTGCCTGCAGGGACTTCTGATGAGAGTTTATCAGGACTGCTGAGCCTGGTGCTTTTATATTAAAGTGGCTCCCACTCACAGTTATTAGTGTGTGTGTGTGTGTGTGTGTGTGTTTGTGTGTGGGTGTGTGGCAAGCCCACACCTGCACACACATCAGGCTAGCTCATCAAAAGAGTGCTACACAGAGTAGTGGAAATCTGTCTGATTCCAGTTAGAAAACAGGATCACTTCCTTGTAGTTGAAAATCTAATCTGAAATGAAATGGACCTGGCAGAGTTCATAAGCAATGGCAAACACCTAGATGTGGCTGCCAAAGTAAGGTATTAAAAGAGTTACCAGCATAAGATATCACCATGCAACTCAGGGTTGTTTGTAAAGCAATAAACAAACCAATAGATGCAAAAGATGCAGTATATTCCCCAACCACAGTAACAGAAACCTGCAATAACCAGACACTGACTTTTAAAACCTGTTTTCCCTTGGATAACTTCTTTTTAGATAATTTTAACATGGGCGTAATATCATATTCTACCTATAAATCACAGAGATTTATACAAGAGCAATCCTCTTTAAAATGGCTAAAAAGATAGGCATTTCCAAGGGGAAAACATTGACAACATGTATAATTCCACTGCCTTTGGGGGCATCTTGTAAAAACGGAAGGCACAGAGTTGGCAACTGGGACTCTGGGGTCAGACAGAGTTCAAAGCCAGCTCTGCAATGCCCGAGTGGTGGGAATTGTGCTCTGGACTAGTACAATGCGGGTATTAATAACAATAGCTTCCTCCATGAGTTGTTGTAAAGAGCTTGTGCAGAGCCTGTGAAGAATACGTGTTCCACAAATATCAGCCCTTGTCATCATTATCCAGAGTGTATTGTGGTTTCTGTCACGGTGGGTTCTCGAAGGACTCTGCAGGGGCTGTAACCAGGACGTCTGCCTATAGCCTCTGGTACCACCCCTCCCTTGATGACTTCCACTTGCATTATTCTAATAGGTGGGGAGAATGGAGAAGGAACAGTGCAAGCCTTACTCTCATGAGAAATTCTATCCGGGTCCTGGCAACAATGGGAAGGTGCACGGCCTATGTTATGGAGCCTCCTGACAAGACTCCGTTCAGGGCAGCGGTGCAGTGGATGAATAATCTGAAGCCACCTGTATTCTTCTCTTTTCTAAATTTCCTTTCCACACTGTCTCTGTTGAGGTCCTGCTTTGGTTTTGCTTATGCTTTGGGTCTTGAGGAACTTCTCAACTTAGGAATAACCTTTCTCCAGTTGTCCTCAAAACATAACCTCTCCTTAGCACCGCCATGTTCATTCCTGCACTATTCACAAGAGCTGAGATGTGCAAACAACTTCAATGTCCATCTACTGATAAACAGGTAAAGAAAATGTGGCATACGCACGCAATATAATATTGTTCAGACTTAAAAGAGAAAGAACTACAACATGAATCAACTTTGAGGACAGGATGCTAACTAAGTGAAGTAAGCCAGTCGCAGAAAGACAAATACTGTGTGATTCCACTTAGATGAAGTATCTAAAAACAGTCCAATTCATAGACTTGAACAGTGGCTCCAGGTTATAGGTGGGTAATGGGGAGGTACTAATCAACAGGCATACAATTTTGGTTAAGACAAAAGTTCTAGAGATCTGCTGTACAACACTGTGTCTAGAGTCAACAGTACTGTATTATCACTTTGAATACTGTTAAGAGGGTAGACCTCATGTTAGATATTCTTAGCGAAACCAAATAAACACATACCCAAAATCACCCCTTGGTTTGGTGTACTCACTCAGACAGCAAGCACCCTAAGTCTAATAAACTGAACTAGTATACATAGTCACATGGGTCCTGATAGATTATCACTATTTCCAGCATGGCAATAATTTAATTTTGAGACTCTGGAAGCAACATGGAATAATCGAAATAATTTTTCACACTGAAAATTTTAGACATTTGAGCAGGCTGGTAGAGATACAAAGGAGAATTTTGAGGCCAGATGCTTTCGAGGGCATCTCTCAGATTACAATATATAAGCTCCAACCTAATTTTCATACTGTGACATCAGTCCCACAAAAAAAGAGACAGTTGCTTTTGTGGAATGGTGAGGAAATGTAGGCTACTACGTGTTTAATTAAAGAACCAGCCATTTAATCCAACAGAGATGCGATCCCAACCGAGTCAAAATGTGCGCTTTGAAGAATATGGTACATATATTTTTAATCGCTGTTTGTGTTTTTCGTTTGTTTTTGCTGATGTTCCTTTAATAGAAAAAAGCACTAGGACCTATCTACCCATTACAGGGCTGAAAACACCCTCATGTCTCCGCCTTTGGTGCTGTAATCTGGGGCAGCCTCCCTCCCACCCCAAAGACCACATCTGGTTCCATCCAGCTCCAGTACCACACCACATGCATTCCATCTGGAACTTGCTGAGAAAAGAAAGAATTCAATGTGGATTTTAAATGAATGTGGCTCCCTCTTCTGGTAGAAAGCAAGAATCAATAAAATCCTCTGAAAAGGAAAGTAAGGGATTAACCTCTCCAGAAATATTTGTCAACGCAATACGCCAAACAAAGGGACAGACCCTCCATGATTCTTATATTCTGATACAAATGCTAATGTAGTGAAGAGACCCACAGTGAAATGCATTCACAGGAGCAGGAAAAAAGGGAGGTTGTTCTTCAGATGAGAGAAAAATGAGACACAGAATACTCAAGGGCTATGTTTAAAGACAGCATTTCAGGTTAAAATAACTGTCTCCTTTAAATATTAAGAAGTTACTTTATGTTCCCTTGGCCTCTTAAAAAGAAGCCATCCCTATAAGGTTACACATGAATGGAAGGACTGAAAGACAAACTACACACTGCGACCAAGTACATATGTTAATATGCCAAATGACATCTTGATTTTGTATCGGGTCAAACCTACGACAATAAAATTATCTTCCATCACATATCTATAACTAAGTCTTATGAAGGAACCATTTGAGAAAAAGCATTCTGCATCTGAGAAATAAAAACTTGAGCCCCAATTATAGAATTTTTATCATTTAGGCAAAAATGTAGACAACTGTAGAGTGGCACCATATACCTATGCTTAAATGAATTTCAACAGCAACGCCAATTTTGTATTGACAATGTGTAGATGTGCCACTTCCTAAATAAATTCTGAAATTTGAGCACTCTAGGAGCCTAAGAAATGGTGAAACACAAAACAAACAAAAGAAGGATCCTAGCACTCCAAATAGAAGAGGCCATTTAGACCCCCAGATTTGTCTCTTAACACTTCATTGATTGCTAGATTATATTCACTCCTGAATGATCCCAAGGTTTCTGGATCACAAACCCTGCCACTTGCTGGAGGCTACAGCCCAGATTTATCATGTCTTTATGAACGAGTTTCGGGGCTGGATGCAATGCATTGTGTTCCCATGCAGGAGGTTCAAGTTCAGGAAGGCAGAGGGCTGCATTCCCATGCCAGAGGCAACCAGAAAAAACCCAGGTGCTATTTTCTTTGGTTTCTGAGGAGACTTCCCTCCCAACTTCACTGAAGGTTAGGTAACCTCTTCAGATGTGGAGATGACAGGAGGTTGGGGATAAGATATTACCCAGACAGAATAGATGTCATATTTTCTGTTCTTTTCTATAAAGAGGTGTACTGCAACTCTGGGGGGAGCTGGAAGAAAGGAAATGGATATGGAAACATCAAGTATCATTAATAGCCACAGATAATAGATTTATCAGAAATTTGGAACCAGGAAAAGGGATAAAGACAATGGAGAGAAGACAGGAAAATGTGCACTTTATTTTGCAATGATTAAAAAATATATATGTAATTAACATTGGTAAAACAGCATTAATTAAATTAAAAAGTATATTTGAATTTTGTCGATGTTTCTACTAATGTCCCTTCCGCTTCCAGGATCTCGGGGTGCATTTATTGCCATGTCCTTCCAGTTTGTAGGAGTTCTTCTGTCTTTCCTCGACTTTCCTAACCTTGATAATCATCAATAGCACTGATCAGTTATTTTGTAGATATACCTCGATTTGATATACCAGTTATTTTGTAGATATACCTCTGATGCTTTCTCATTACTGGAACAAGTTTATGTATTTAGGGGTTTAGGGGCAAATATAATACACACACACACACACACACACACACACACACACACACACACACACACACTGTGTTCTTCCCAGTGAACCATATCAGGCAGTTAATAATGCCACCATGTCTTAATGTGGCATTTATTTGTCTTGATCACTTGGCTGGAGTGTTATCTGCCAGCTTTCTCTACTGTAAAGTCGCTATCTTCTCCTTGTATTTAATATATGTCTTGGGTGACATCATTTGAGACCTTCCAAATTCTACTCTTCCTCAGGATTCTGCCTACTAATTTTACTTTCCATCAATAGGGACTCATGGAAATTCATTTTATTCTACAGATCAAATTACAATTCTGAGGTTGTCACAGTATTCTGTCATTCAGATTGCTCCAGCGTGAGCTATGAAGACTTCCTTCAGGTTGGATCCTGTGTTCTTTTTGAGAAATTCCCATCAATTTGTGGGTGTTTCCTTACTTTCTGACACAACAAATATTTCAAGTTTATCTTGTAATTTCCTGCTCCTGCTCTGGAATCAATCACTTATTTATTCATTCATTCATTTTATTGGAGATTAAGTGTTTTCAAAGCAAGATCTGGTCTCAAGTTATACTCACTGTGAATAGAATGCCAATGATTCAAGCCCTTTCAGTGGACAAAGCAAGAAAATATCAGGATATATAATAACCTATGCATACACGTGCCTACATTTATAATAACCTATGCATACATATATGTACCTAAAACCTGTGTGTGTGAGTGGAGTATACACCATGTATGTTAAACACACACACACAAACACGCATAACCATGAGGTTTTACTAATCCCAAATATCACACATTCCATTTTATCTTTATCCAATTCTTTTCTGATAACTTCTTTCTCTAAGAATAAAAAATCAAGGTTTAATCATCTGCAATTATCTAAAATATAAATACTTGCTTAATTCTAGTATACAAAACTGTTTCAGAATCTCCAGTCCACACCCTGTGAGAAATATCTTACCTACTAGACGACACCACTTACATACAATTCTCTCTTCACCTTACAGTGAGTATCCAATCAAAATACTGTTTTTTACCATTACTTAGGTTAGTTCTTCACTCACCACCTCCACTTTATCTGTTAATATTTTAGAATACAGTTAATATGTTACTGTCTCTATTCCATGGGGGCGTTCCTCACACATCCTGATTGGTTTCAATCATTTGCTTATCTGAGCTCCATCAACTTATTTGAGGAGTATGTGGAGAGTATGGGAAACATCCCTGTGACTCCAGAAGTCGGAGCTGTATAAAGATTCAGGGTGTCGCTCTTTCCTCATCCCCCCTAAGTTGTTCCCATTCCCGACTTTTCCCACCCCTTTTCCAACCAATCCCTATAGGTAACCAATCACTTTATTCTCTGGTTTATTCTTTGTGTATTTCTTTTATACCAATGAGCAGAAAAATGTATATTTCCTTATATGCCCTTCACTCTTACATGAAGAGTACCATACAATACATATTCTCCTGTGGTGTAGTTCTGCCTTTAACAATGTACTCTGGAAATCATACTAGATCAATTCATAGAGATCTTCCTTGTTTGCTTTTTTTCTCACATTTACACAGTGTTCCATTGCATAGATATCCTATAGTGTATTTGATCAATCTCTTATGTATGGGCATTTAGGTTGTTTCCAGTACTTTGCAATTTAAAAGTGCTGAAGTGAATAAGCTTGTGCCTTTGAGCTTTTACACGGCTGCAGACGGATCCTAAGGGCAGGTCTTAGAAGCAGGCTTGCTGGGTCTACAGGCAAGTGCATGTGCAGTTTCGTTAGGAAGTACCAAGCTTCCCCTCCGAGGGACTGCACCACGTTGCACTCCCCCCAGCATTGTGTGATGGTGTTTTTCCCCGCAGCCTCCACAACAGAATGTATTATGATATTATCTAGTCTTTACCATTTTTATAGGTGAGAAATGATAGTTCAGTGATGCTTTATTTTCTATTACTCTAATTATGACTGAGTTTGAAATATTTTTCATTCGTCTGTGGCTCATTTTTATACCTTTTGTGAATTATACGTGCCTGTTTCTTTTCCATTTTTTTCTATTGGGTTTTTGATACACTGATCCTCAACTTTAAGGATTTGTAATATGCTAAGTATATCAGCCCTTTGTGGTGAGATACATTAAACATTGCTAATATTTTGTTCTTGCTTGTCAGCTGCCTTTCAACTTTGTTTATGGTGTCTTTGGTCATGCAAAAATATTTAATTTTTATGTGAAATGTATCAGCCTTTCATTGCATCTGGAGTTTGAGTCATAGTTAAAAAGCCTTTCCCTAAACCAAAATTAAAGAGAAATTCATCTGTTTTCTTCAAGTATTTATAGCTTCATCTGTTACATTTGCAACCCAAATCCATTTAGATTCATTGTGTTTCACAATTTAAGTAGAGAGAATTTTTTGGTACTGATTTAAAGCTTCATATCCATCTACCCTCACAACATTCTGAAAACTGCCTGAAGCTTTAGGCAATCCACAGTTTCCTCTTTTCCTTGTCTTGTCTCTTCGGCTCAGTGCCTGCCTCTGTCTGTCTGTCCCTCTCTCACCTCACAGATGGGAAGCTAGGACTCAAATGATAAGCCTAATTGGGTTTGGGCAACAACGGAATGATTTCCTGACAGCCCATTCTTTACTGGAGGGCACAGTCTCAGCTCCATATACCAGCCCTCATTGTGAGGTACGAATGCCAGTGACCATGGTAAATCCATTAATAGGACTTGCTTCCCATTATTAGCACCATCTGAGTCTGTTAAAAATCTTAACTGGGAGTTTAATTTCTCTACAGAGGGTTTTAAATTAATTAGGGGGTTACATGCTAACAAAGAGCCTGATACATTCATAAATCAGTCCGGGGTAGAAGGACTATGCGGGGAGGACGTCTATTCAACGGAGACCTCAAATCCAGCATCCCTGTTGGGCTCCCAACAAAAGGGTGCAGGTGTGGAATAGGCCACTGTGACAAGGAAGTCCCAATAATTACTTTGCATCACTTAAACCACAGCAGGTAATATGGCAAATCAAAGTCCCAGGCGCTCAGCAAGTGAAACCCACGTAACCATGAAAAGCCACATCATATCACTTTAACCTCTATAAATGAATTGCCATAACACTGTGATTTATTTTATACCAAGTCCAAGAATTAAAAGGACATTGATCAAAATGATCTCCTTCTTCCCCCCACCCCCCGCTTCTTTTGTTAGAAATAGAAAGTAACAGATGGAACCACTTTTTTTTTTTTTTTTTATGCAGGGAACATCACTTCAAGAACCTCTGAAATTGCTAGCCTCTCTTACTAAATACACTGGCCTTCAGGTCTGTACTCATAATCTGTTATTTGGGCAGAACGTTACTCTTATTCCTTTAATCACAAACTTGTATTTTTTAATCAAGTTGAAAAATGCCTAATAATGACTCCCAACCTTAAACATTTCCAAGTGATAGCAGTTTTGTTTCTTTTATATCATTTGATTAAAAAACACTCAATGAATGAAAGTAATGACAGATTTTAAATGATTTTGCATTCTATTTGTCACAATAATGTCTACCAGGACATGAAACCCATGAGTTTGTGAGAAATGACGTTTTTTCAATCATGGATTGAAATATTTTTGTATTTCATTTGTCCCCAAAACACCTACCTATAATATGAAAGATATGAGTGTATGTATTTTTTTAAAAGACCATTTAAAAAAATTTTTTTAGAGAGGGAGGGGCAGAGGGAAGGGGAAAGAAGGAATCCCAAGAAGGCTACACACAGAGCACAATGTGGGGCTTGAACTCACGAACCGTGAGATTATGACCTGAGCCAAAATCAAGAATTGGACACTTAACTGACTGAGCCATCCAGGCTCCCAAAAGACTGCTTTTTTATAGTCTGTGAAACCATCTAGTTTACATGTGGATTTACACTAGTAAACTGTAGCTCTCGCCAACAGTTCTTGCACTGGTGTCTTTGTAATCTCTTTGTCCCTGCTGTTCTGTCTTCACTCCCTTTCCCAACTACAGGGATCTGAAGCCCACATGGTGGAAGCAAATACATTTAAGTCTATATAAGGAACATTTAATAATTAACTCTTCCATGAGCTAAAAACTTGATTATATCAAACTCATCCCCCTCCCCAAAAGGTGTTAAGGAATCCAATAATTTTAGAATATGAAACCAAAAAGTCTCAGTACAAATATAACATTTAAAAAGCTATTGTGGATTTAAACTGAATAATCCAGGTGGCAGTTCACTTGAAGGTTGGAAATCATGGAGTGAATACTAAGAATTTCAGTGAGTGACACAAGACGGTTTTGTCCCCCCCAGACATGTGATATAACAAGCCGTGATCACAGCATTTGGCTAGGGTAACAATGATGGAGGCCCTGCAGAGCTCATCACCATGGTGAAAGAGAGGGGGAGAGAGAGAGAGAAAGCAAGAAAGCGAGAGAGGAAGGAAGGGAGGGAGGGAAGGAGGGAGGAGAGGACAGGAGAGGAGAGGAGAAACAATGTGTGCCAAAGAAGAGGCATTTCATCGCATTCCCTGCTCTGCCCCCCACTCCATGCCACTGTGAGTGACAGGGCGTAGGCTTCCAGAATGCACTGTCCAGGCCTCTCCTTGGCCTCACTTTACCCTCTTTCACCATACAGATGTTCTGAGAATGCAAACAAGCATTGGGCCAAAGTTTAATAACAAAATAAGCAAACCATCTCAGCCTTGGATCCTGTAGTAGTACCCTTCAGCTCTCATCTCATTTTTCGCCTAATACAAGTTTCTGTAAGATTGTGAAAGAATGATCTCTATGTGAGGTTCCAACTTCTATTGTGGGCATTTTCTAGTCTAGATTCCCATACTTGTGAGGCACCTAACATAACCTACAGAGCTGGTTTAAGTTAAAGAAGGCCATGTAGGGAGCCACCTTGCATCCTTGTTGGAGGGTAGCTGATCCCCTGCTGCTCATGATGTAGGTGGAGATTGCCTGGGAAGCCTGGACTCCTACCTCCACCCAGTGCTAAGGAGGCACCTCCCCTCCTCTGCCCCCTCTCTGCTGGGATGGTATCAGAGAAGGCCTGGGGAAGAGACAGCATTTTATGCCATCACTCAGCGTTAAGGAGGCCAAATTCCCCTCATGCCAGAGGAGGCCACGGGAGACAATAACGAGGCACTCCTACCCCTCTGCACCTAGGGCCATATCACCAAAGGTCTGTTAGGGAGGTGGAACTCTCATCCCTGCTCAGCAGAAAGAAGGGCCCCCTTGGGGGTCAATGTAGGCTGCTGGGGAACTCAGACTTCCTCCCTAACCTGGCAGGAGTGAGGCAGAACCTCCCCCTTCTCCTGCTGCGTGGTGGCAGTGGAAGCCAGAAAAAACCATAAGGTTTAAATAAGATCCAGAATCTTACAACATGCAGTACCCAAAAGGTTGAGATTGCACTGGAAAAAAAAAATCACTCACTGTACAAAACTCCAAGATCTCAAACAAAATGACAAAAAGATAGCTAGCAGATGCTAATTCCAAGACAAAGATGTTAAAATTATCAAAGATTTTACATTGGCCATGATAAATATGCTTTGACGAGTAGTGACGAACATGTCTAAAGCAAATGAAAACTAGAAGGTTTAAGCAAAGAAATTAAAGATATAAATGAGAATTATAGTACTGAAAACTTAACAGACAAAATAAAAACAGGGGTTCAACAGCAGAATGAGGTACTGACGGAAGCAACAGTGAATCCGAAGCAAGAGTGATAAAAAAAAATTGCACACTCTGAACAACAGAGAGAAATTAGACTGAAAACAATATTGAACAAAGCCTTACGATGTGTGGGACTCTAACAGAGGATCTACCCTTTGTGTCCTCAGAATTCTGGCCAGAGAGGAAATAGGAGCATAGGGCTGAAAAAGCACTCAATGAAAAAAAAAAATGGATGAATATTTCACAAATTTGATAAAAAGCCTAAACTCTGAAGAAGAAAGACGCTGAATAAACCCCAACAGTTAAACCCAAAGAAATTCCATACCGAGATACGTCATAGACAAACTTTTGAAAGTTAAGTCTAAGGGTACCTCTTGAAATCCTTGAGAAAGGAATGATACCATACTTATAAGGTAAAACAAAATTTCAGCAGATTTCTCATCAGAAAACATGGAGACCAGAAGAAAAGAGCACAGTTTTTAAGTGCATAAAGAAAAACAGTGTCCACCCAGAAGGCTCCAGCCAGTAAAAATATCCCTTGGAATGAAAGGGAAATTAAGATATCCTCAGATGAAGGAAAACTGAAGAGACTCTATTCAGTCTATCTACCCTAGAAGAGTATCTAAAAAAAGTTCTCTAGACAGGAAAAAAAAAAAGATTTCAAAAATAAGGAATCTTGGAACTTCAGGAAGAATAAACATGACAAAAGAAATATGAATAAATACAATAGAGTTTCCTTCTCATAGTGAATTTTGGAAAATGTGCTGCAAAGTTGAAGTGGAAATTAAAACTCTGGGTGTTATATGTACGTGATGAATCACTGGATTCTACTCCTGAAGCCAATACTACACTCTAGATGAACTAACTTGAAGTTAAAATAAGTAAATTAAAAAAAATTAAAACTCCTTGTTATGCAGTTCTAGATATGTGCAAAGAAAACATTTATAATACTTATATTTAAATGGGGGAGAATAAAGGAACATAATGTACTTGACTTGATCTGGTGAGGAACATAATGTACTTGACTTGCACCGATAAAATGATACTACCAGCTACTAATAAGCTATGTATATATAATGTAATACTTAGGGAATCACTAGGAAAGCTACACCAACATATAATTAAAAATATTATAAATAAATCAAAATAAATTTTCAAAAAAATGTTTAAGTAACCTGCAGGAAGGCAGGAAAAATAAAGTACAGAAATGAAAATAAACAGAAAATAAAAAATACAAAGACAGACTTAAGTCTTAGCATATCAAAAATTCCTTTGAAAGCAAGTGATCTTAACAGACCATTTGATATACAGATACTTGTAGAGTAGATTTAAAACCACGGCTGAACTATATACCATCCACACTAAGAATAATAGGTAATGTTTAATACTATAATGATATAGTCAGGTTAAATGTAAAAGAATGGAAACAGATATATCATGCAAATATTCATCAGAAGATAACAAGAATGGCTATATTAATATCAGATAAAGTAGACCTCAAAGTACAGTAAACAAGTGGAAACAAGACAGGTCTATCAGATGATTATAAAAGCGACAATTCACTCAGGAGGCATGGCAGTCCTCAATGTCCATGCACCAAACAAGAGGGCTAGAAAATGTGTGAAATAAAAACTAATAGAACTAGAAGGATAAATATACAAATTCACAACTATAGTTGAAGTCTAACACTTTCCTCAACAACTGGTAGACCAACTATACAGAGTATCAACAAAGAGAGGAACTCAGCACCACCATCAATCAACAGGACCTAATTAGCATTTGTAAAACATCCTACACAACACCACCACAACATACACAAACACTCCTTGTCTCCATGGAGAACTAGCCAAGACAGACCACATCCTGAGCCATGAAACAAACTTCAGCTGGTGCTGGAGACACTGGATATCCGCAGAAAAAGACAAACCAACAGAAACAAAACAAAACTTCAAAGCAAGTCTCTTTTCTGATTTAAAAATTAACTCGAAATGGACCCAGGTTAAAGGTAGATGTAAAAATGACAAAACTTTTAGAAAACAGGAGAATCCAGTTGAGACCTAAAATGAAGCAAATAGTTCGTTTATTTATTTATTTATTTAGTGGGGGGAGGGGCAAAGACAGGGGTACAGAGGATCTGAAGCAGGCTCTATGCTGACAGGCTGACAGCAGTGAGCCTGATGTGGGACTTGAACTCGCCAACTGTGAGATCAAGACCTGAGCTGAAGTCGGGTGCTCAACTGACTGAGCCACCCTGGTGCCCTGTGAAGCAAACAGTTCTTAGACTTGATGCCAAAAGCACAATCCATAAAAAGAAAAATGAAAACACTGGAATTAATCCAAATTAAAAATCCAAATGAAATATCCATCTTAAAAGGATATAAAGACAAGCGACAGTATGGGAGAAAATCACTGCAAACCACAAATCCAACAAAGGACTACAAATATATTAACAGTCTTTGATAGAATATGTAAAGGATTCTCCAAGACTCAACAGTAAAAATATTCAACAACCCAATGAGAAAATGTGTGGGCTGTGCCCGGGTCACTCAGTCAATTAAGTGTCCAACTTTCGACTCAGGTCATGATCTTGCGATGTGTGGGTTCGAGCCCTGTGTCAGCACAGAGCTGTCAGCACAGAGCCTGAAACCTGCTTCAGAATCTGTGTCTCCTTCTCTCTTCCTCTCCCACACTCCCACTTCGCCTCTCTTTCAAAATAAATAAACATTTTTTTAAATGTGCAATAAAACATGAAAAGACATTTCCAAGATTATTTATAGAAAGAAAGTAAGCTCATGGAAGATATTCAACATCATTAGCCATCAGAGAAACACAAAAACCCAAACACAATATCACCACATACAGATGAAAATGGCTCAAATAAAAATGACTGACAACACCAAGGATGTGTAGACAGGGGACTATTTCCACAATGCTGCTGGGAATGCAAAGTAGTACAGCTCCCCTAGTTTTTACTTTGGTAAAAACTAGTCCTGGAACCCAGCATATTTCCATTCCTAAGTATCCGTCCCAGAGAAATGGAAAATGACACAGAAACATGCACATGACTTTTTACAGTAGCTTTATTAGCAATAGTCCCGACCTGGAAACAATCCAGATGTCGTTCACAAAGTGAATGATTAAACAAATGTGGCACATCTATACCACGGAATACTATTTAGCTAGAAAAGCGGGGGGGGGGGGGCACTTGCATGGCTCAGTTGGTTAAGTATCAGACTCTTGATTTTGGCTCAGGTCATAATTTTACGGTTCTTGAGGTAGAGCACCACATCAGGCTCAGCGCTGACAGTGCGGATCCTGCTTGGGATCCCTCCCCCCCCCCCCCCCCCCCCCCCCCCCCCCCCCCCCCCCCCCCCCCCCCCCCCCCCGCCTCTCATGCTTGCATGAATTCACTCACTCTGTCTCTCTCTCTTTCTCTGAAAATAAACTTTAAAAACAAGAAAGAAAAGAAACCACCTATTGCTATATACAACTACCTGGATGAGTCTTCAGAACTATTTAGAGTGAAAAAAGTTACATACTATTTGATTCCTTATTTATAATACTCTTGAAAGGACAATACTATAAAAATAGAGAATAGATTAATGATTGCCAGGGGTTAAGGAAAGGGTGGCGGTAAGAGGAAAATCCATAGAAGGTTAATAGGAGGGATCCATATAATGATAAAGATGTTTTATATCTTGGCTTTATCAATGTCAAGTGATATCACGATTTTATACTACTTTGCAAAGTGTTGTCAATGGAAGAAACTGAATAAGGGTTCCCTGGGCTGTCCGTGCATTACTTCTTACAATTTCATATGAATGTGTACGTCTCTCAAAATAAAAAAGAAGTTTAATTTTTAAAAAAGCGTTTCTAAAAATGTTTTAAAAAGTGTTTTAAAAAGTCAGTTAAGCGTTTGACTTGGGCTCAGGTCATATCTCGCAGTTCATGAGTTTGAGCCCCACATCAGACTCTCTGCCTGGAGCCTGCTTCCGATTCTGTGTCTCCCTCTCTCTCTGCCCCTCCCCCACTCAACGCTCTGTCTCTCTCTCTCTCTCTCTCTCTCTCTCTCTCTCAATAATAAATAAACAGTAAAAAAAAAGCTAGAGAAATGATCATTTTTTTTATGAAGCCACTTTCAATTTAAAAATCACTGTTTTAGTAATCAGCAATTACTTGTATTAAATTTGTAAGGGAAAATAAATACATAACATCTAACTGGTTACTTGTAGTCTCTGATCACATGGTATTTCATTCTATCTTTGGATTATAAAAAGTAAATGTCTAATTCCAAATTATACCTAAAAAGAGAGTTTCCATAAAATACTAATATATTTTAGTAGACAAGTAAGTTTCCTACTTACAAAGTGAGTTGGTGGTCAGGTTACAGTGGATAAGGGCATGAAATTCACTTCTTTTAAATTTAGTACATATTTGCACAATTATATACACATACGAACAGAATATTTTTGTTAGTACATACAGAGATTTAAAATAATGACTATTTTTCTAAGGCTTAAAAAAAAACCCTCATGAGAGCTGAGACACTAGTTTTCTCTCACAAGTAGCTCTTTGGTACCTGAAATTAACCAGTCAGTCAATCACTTAGGGCTATGTGCCTCAGTTTATCCATCATCAAGCAACAAAGTGCTTTATAGCAAATATAATATTGCAGTTTTAATAAAATATTGTATCCAATAATTGAGTAAACATCTTCTTCCTCCACAAAGTCTTATAAATGCATCTTATTCCACATATAAGGTAGGGACATTATTTTGTCTTCCTATTTGAACCACTATCAACCACTAGAAAAAAACATTTGAATAAAATTTCTCCATAGATACTCAAGGAGATTCTTTCCTTGTTTGGGCCAAGAGTGACGATGAAAGCAATGGCGAGAGCTAACCAATGTGGAAACCCAGGATAACTGCCCTTGAAAGAGGATTTCATCACAGCGCGTTTCATGAGCTCCTGGAACTATTATGAAGATCACACAGTTTGAAAGTGAATTTTGATGATAATTAGCAAAGAATTTTTGACAAACTTTCTAAAGCAATTCAAAACAAAGTATGTCTGTTTAACAAATGGAGCTAAAATACTGAAATAAATCAAACTTAGAATATAAAGTCTCAAAATAACACTGTTTCCACCATAAAAATGAAAACAAGTCTGACAGAATCAAGATTATAAATTTTAAATCTCATTAGAGAAGTAAAGATATGAAGAAACATGAACGGACTGAAACTCAGGAACTGATGAATCCCCACTAAAAAGACCCAGGGAGGCTTTCATCCTAAGACAATGGATGGATGAAGAGTCTGTCACTGATGGGAGCTACAGAAACTAGATAAAATGTTTATAAATGTTTTAAGTTCGAGTGTGCTGGTATGTTTATTCGGAATCCTTAAGAGTCACAGCTACAAAAAGACTCTGAAAGGGGAACACTTTTGCACTGTTGATGGGAATGCAAATTGGTGCAGCCACTCTGGAGAACAGAATGGAGTCTCTTCAAAGATTTAAAAATAGAGCTACCCTATAACCCAGCAATTGTACTACTAGGTATTTCTCCAAAGGATACAGAAATGTTGATTTGAAGGGGCACATGCAACCCCAATGTTTATAGCGGCACTATCAATAATAGCCAAATTATGGAAGAGCCATCAACTGATGAATGAAGATGTGATGTGTGTACGTGTGTGTATATATATACATATATATATATACACACATATGCACATATACATATATATATGTGAAGAACTGATATATTACTTGGTGACCAAAAGGATGAAACCTTGCCATTTGCAACAACATGGATGGAACTAAAATGTATTCTGCTAAATGAAATAAGTCAGACAAAGACAAATATCATATTATTTCACTCATATGTGGAATTTAAGAAATAAAACAGAAGAACACAGGGGAAGGGAGGGAAAATAATATAAAAACAGAGAGGGAGGCAAACTATAAGAAACTCTTAAATACATACAGAAAACAAACTGAGAGTTGCTGGAGGCATGTTGGTGGGGGGATGGGCTAATGGGTGATGGGTATGAAGGATGGCACTTGTTGGGATGAGCACTGGGTATTATATATAAGTGATGAATCACTAAATTGTACTCCTGAAACCATTATTACACTATATGTTGACTAACTTGGATTTAAACAAAATTTTAAAAAATAATAAAATAGAGTATGGCTTTAAAAAAAAAAGAAGAAGAATCTGTACCATCTGCCAATCTTTGTCCTCCCTTCACTGAACCTTCACCTGGAAACACTGGGTCAGAGAAAGATTGCTGAGAGAGAATCCCCCTAATGCGTGTGAGTATCAAGGACCACTAAGACCAAGGGCAGGGCAAAGAAACCCCTGACATACACTTGGCTTTCAGTAAATATTCATCATGGACTGACTGCTGATGAGGTGTCATAGAGATCTGAGAGAGAAGTACCCCGAGGGACATATACAGAGAGGTCCTAAAGCTGTGGATAAACAAGAGAACTGAGGGGCACAGGCACACGGCTCTCCACTGAATAAGCTACTACAAGCCCTATTGCTAGAGGCAGGGCGAAGCATGGAGAGTAATACTACAGACAAAGAAAAGCTCAGAGAGGTACTAGAAAGCAAAGAGTACTACTCCCTAGTGACTCGAAATGTTATCAGGAAGGCTGTAAAGAAGTACCTTTGATGTCAATCGGGTTTCCAAATATTGATAGTTGGGATAAAGCAAAGGAGAGATCCAGGGCCTCTACCATGCTCAGTATCCAAACCCTACTGAAGGAAAGTTACTAATTCTGGAATAAAAAACATAACTTAGGGTTTCCATTTCCAGGAAAGAGAGCTTGCATGCTCGAGTCCATCTCTTATACTGAAGGCAAGTATAAATCCTGGACAGATGCAGAGAACTGCTATCTGAGGACTCTGAAAAGTAAATGACAGCAGGGATACTGGAGAAGGAGAACAGAATGAGAAGTTCTAGCAGATCGATGGTGACTTTACAACCTCTTCCTCTCTGATATTACCTGGACTGGAAGCAAAAATGACCCAAACTCAGAGAAGTGCACACCAGGTAGGGACTGAGTTCCAAAAGCAACTCTTTTTGGCCTCGGGTGCAGGAAAGGGAGTCCATACAGATTAGACAGAGTGGAGCTATCCAATATTTCCTTGTTTTCTAGTTTCCCTTGTCTCCTCCCACAGCCCCAGGCAATTCTGCACTGATGGCGGAGCAGATAGACAGCACTGAGGTAGCAGGGTAGGTGTCAGAACTCCAGGGAAGGGGACCTTCTTGCTTCCTAGAGGAGCTTCAATGACAAGAATGAGAGGCAAATTCCTACAGCGTTTTTCTGTCTTTTGACTGCTTAGCTCCAAATACAGATAAAACTGTGGAAAGTGTGCAGAAGTGAAAAAAAACTAAAGCCTCAGCTTTCCAGATAAGGGATCAGAAAAGAGAATCCAGGCAGGTAAAATAATGTCAGAGAAATTACAAGGAGAAAGATGAAATGAGCAATCCCATAAAGTTGCATATGAACTCCAATGCTTGCTTCTGAGACGTGTGTTTATATCTTAGTAATAGATGTAATGATCACTGTGAAAGGAGACTGACCCCTGGGCAGTGCACACATGGGAGGACACCAAAGTGCTGGGAATACAATGGAAGGTGAACTGACCTTTCAACCCCAACCTACAGAAGGCAGGTCAGAACTTGAGTGTTGAACCTAATGTGGCAAATGATCAGAGAAAATAAGTAAAAACATCAATATTCTCCTTCACGTTCAAGCCAGACCACGAGTCTCATGATATAATATTCAAGATGTCCAGGACACAGTCCAAAATCACTCAGCATATGAAGAAATGGGGAAATTGCAACTCATGAGACAATCAACAGATGCCCACCCCTGGATGACACATATGTTGGGAATTTTTTTAAGGAATTACAAAAGAAAATATATCATTATTTTATTTTTAAATGTTTATTTATTTGTTTATCTTTAGAGAGAGAAAGAGTGAAGGGGAGGAGCAGAGAGAGAGAGAGAGAGAGAAAGAGAATTTCAAGGAGCCTCCATGCTGTCAGCATAGAGCCCAACATGGGGCTCAAACTCACAGACCATGAGATTATGCCCTGAGCTGAAATCAAGTCAGACACTTAACTGACTGAGCCACCCAGATGCCCCTTTCATTCTTTTAAGTGAAAGAGCAAATCCTTGAAAAGGGGTGGGAAGATGGAAACAGAACATCTTACCAAAGAAATAGAAGATACAAAAAATAAAGTGTTGAAACTGAAAAATAGGAAAAAATAGGGAAAAAAATTGAAAACTAAGAAACAGAAAAACCAAAATAAAACATTCACTGGATTAACTCAAGAGCAGAATGTAGACAACCAAGAAACAATCTGTGAATGCAAAGATACATTCAGAGAAATTATCTAATATGTCAAGAGGTAATAAACATGAATATAAACTCTGAGATCAGTGTGATAATACCAAAATTTCTGTGATTCGTATAATCACAGTTTCAGAAGGATAGAAAAAAATGGGGTGGGGAAAATGGTCTAATACATAAATTTACTAATTAAAAAGGCTCAATGGACCCCAAACAGGATAATTTCAAAGAATTCTATGCTCCAAAACATAGTTACACTGTGGGAAACCAAAGACAAAACAAAGCAAATGTACAAACAAAACAACCAGAGACCAAAATTAAGGAACAACAACTCTCATTATTACAGATTTCTCATCAGAAATCAGGGTAGCCAGAAGAAAGGAGAACCATTTTTAAAGTTCTGAAAGAATGACCAACATTTAGAATGTAAAAATTGTAACAAGTTTCATTTCATTAATACCAAACCACAGAAAATAATTAGGGTGAAATTTACTAACAAGGTGTTCAAGAGCTCTGCACTGACAACTGTAAAATACTACTGATAGGGAGTATTTGAAAAAGTTAGAGAAAGAGATATAGGGAACAGAAGAGGAAATCCAACTGTAGAGTTGCACACATGTAGGGAATTGTTTCCAAAAACAACACCAAAGACTATCAATAAAGGAAGCAAGGTCATTTCAAAAAATGATACAAAAATAAGTCGATATCTGTATCTAAAATAATGAACCCCAAGTTCAGTAAGTACCAATGAATCAAAGGTCTAAATATAAACCCAAACATATAAAGCTTTTAGAGGAAAAATAAAGTATTTCAGTCAATATAGGGTATGGAAAGATTATTGGATGACAGAAAGCACTAACTCTGAAAGACAGATTAAATAAATGCATGAATAAATAAATACAGTGTCATCTTTCTTAAAATGCTTCTGCTCTTCTGGGGCACCTGTGTGGCTAAGTTGATTAAGCATCTGACTTCAGCTCAGGTCATGATCTCATGGTTCGTGAATTTGAGCCCCACATTGGGCTCTGTGCTGACAGCTCAGAGCCTGCAGCCTGCTTCAGATTCTGTGTCTCCCTCTCTCTCTGTCCTTCTCCTGCTAGAGCTCTTTCTCTCTCTCAAAAACAAATAAACATTTTAAAAGTTTAAAAAAAAATTTTTAAATACTTCACATCGAAAAACATCATTTTTTTCAAATGAATAGGCAAAGCAAATAAAAGGGGAAAAATCTGCAAGTTATTTTGATAACAGATTTGTATTTAAAATATATAAGAAACTCATGAAACTCAATAAGAAAATTTATCACTTCACTCAAATAACCACAATTTACCAGACATATACAGGGACAATAGGGGGATGAAAAGTGCTTAGGATCTTCTACCATCAAGGAAATGCAAATTAAATCACAATGAGATATCACCACATATCAATCACAATGTCTAAAATTAGGGGCACCTGTGTGGCTTAGTCAGTTGAGCACCCCAGTTTTGGTTCAAGTCATGATCTCGTGGTTTCTGAGTTCAGGCCCTGCATCAGGCTTGCTGCTGTCGGCTTGGAGCCTGCTTTGGATCCCCTGAACCCCTTTCTCTCTGCCCCTCTCCTGCTTGTGCGTTCTCTCTCTCCCTCCCTCTCTCTTTCTCTCTCAAAAACAAACAAACAAATCTTAAGGAGACAAAGGGAGAGGAGAGGAGAGGGGAGGGGAGGGGAGGGGAGGGAAGGGGAGGGGAGGGGAGGGGAGGGAGGAGAGAAAAGAGAAGAGAATAATTTCAAATACTGGCCAAGATGTCAGTTGACCAAAATTTTCTTATTTAGCTGGTGGAAATATACAATGAGACAGCTATTTGGCAAAACCAAAAGGCCATTTCTTATAAACTGAACATACAGTTAACATAAGATCCAGCAATTCCACCCCTAGGTATTTGTCCAAGAGAAATAAAAACACCCATTATGAACATTTATACATGAATGTTCAAAGTAGCTTAATTTATAATAGCCAAAAACGATGAACTACCCAAAAGTTTATCTACAGGAGACTAGATAGCATGTGTATATCTATACAAAGACTTACTACTCAGTAATATAAGGGAATGAGTTATTAATACATACGTTGACATGAATAAGTCTCAAAAACATTATACTCTGTGGAAAAATTAGACACAAAAAAAAGTGTGTACTCTGAATTTCATTCATATGAAGTCACAAAGCCAGCAAAACTAATTTAACCAATTCAATGCAATCCCTACCAAAATCTCGACTGGCTTTCCACCCCCCATAGAAATTAACAAGTTGATCTTGAAATTCATACTGAAATTCAAAGGGCCTAGAACAGTCAAAACAACCTTGAAAAGAAGGAAGTTGTAGAATGTACACTCCTAATTTCAAAATTTACTATGTGGTGGTACTCCATTATCAAGGCCACATTCATCTGTCATAAGGACAGACCTATAGACTCAAAGTCCAAAAACAAACCTTTACATTCATATCAACTGATTTTCACCAATGGTGACAAGACAATTCAAAAAGCAGGAGGTGGGGGGAGATCAGGTTGTTCAACATTTGGTGCTAAGACAACGGGATAACCATGTGCAAAATCATGTTGGACCCCGATGTCAAACAACACACAAAAAGTAACTCAACATGGACCAGAGACCTAAAAGTAAGAGCTAAGACTATAAAACCCTTAGAGGAAAATCCTTGTGCCCCTGATTAGGCAAAGTTTTCTTAGATGGGACACCAAAACTGACAAAAGAAACAATAGATAAAGTTTGTCAAAACTAAAACATCTTGTGTTTCAAAAGAAACCAACAGGAAAGTAAAAAGGAAAACCTACAAAATGGGAGAGAGTATTTGCAAAATCACATATGTGATAATGGGCTGATATGACCAGAAAAAGAATTGTACATGAGTTTCACGGCTGCCTTATTTATAACAGACTGAACAGGGAAAATTAAAAAAAAAAGCAAAACAAGTTATTTGTCAAAAAGAAACTTGGATAATCAAATTAATCAAATTGTGGTATATTCATACAATGAAATACTATTTGGCTATTAACAAACAGACAAAGAAAACCTGAGTCACACATCACATGGATGAAACTCCAATGTTGAAGGAATTAAGACCCAAAAGAATATATACTCCATAACACTTATGTAAAATTTAAGAAAAGGCAAAAATAATGCATGAATTTTATGAAGTACACCAAAGGAGAATTAAAAGGGAACTTTCTGGGGGTAATAAAAATCTTCTATGCCTCAAGCAGGGTGTTGGTATCACAAGTGAATACATCTGTCTAAACTCATCAACAGGACAACTAACATATGCGCATTCACTGTATATAAATTTTACTTCAATTTAAAAAGTATAAGAAGAAGGGATGGTGCCTTACTTCATGGGGTCCTGTACTGCCCTGCCCCCCTTTCAATCACAAAATACTGAAGGAGAGAAGGTCACTTCAGCCCCATGAGGGACTGTGAGACTCCTGTTCATGCATAAGTAAGTAGTCTCCTAAAATTCCTGCCTTGTTTGAAAAAAGGCCAAATCTTGAGTAGTTGCCAAGTTTCCTGATAGATATTCTATCTCCAGGCTGTGACCTGGAATAAAAGGAAGGCGGACATTTCACCTGAGGTTACTAAGGGATTTCCTGGAGTGGGGAGTAAAAACGGTCTCTTCAGGAATACTACTTCTGCTTGAAAGAATCCTAGGGAAATCTGAGAAACCCTGGACAATTTATCAAACACAGTTTAAGGTTGAACTTGGCTATGTAATCCGCAGCATTAGTCTGAGGACTTCTCTGAAAATTTGCAGAATTTTACAGCTTTTTATCATGCCTGTTACAAGTTAAAAAACAGCTGTTTAAATTATTACTTCAGTTTATGTAACCTTTTGCTCAACAGAAGCAAACGCTTTTTATTACATGTATTCTCTATCTTTCACCTTCACAGTTTATGAGCCCAATGTCATGGAGGGACATTCCATCACTAGGCCTGCATCATAAATATAACATATGTTTTCTAATATTTTCTCTGGGCAATCTACTATTTTCTTCCAATTTCTCCTGCCTTTTTTATGACGATGTTATAGGTTTTGTTTTTAATTAAATTTCAACATCTGTATGTAAGTTCACTTAAGATTGTTAAATGATTAAATATTTTAAAAATCCAGAAAACATTTTAGGAATAGGAGACATGAATTAACTCTACCCAGATTTAACAGATTTCGTATTTGCTTCATTAAGATATAACTGAAGTTTCCCATATCCCAGAAGCATATTCATTATTCTAAATTTGGTGTGGTTCCCACACTTTGTCTACTTATATATAATTAGTTAGTGTTGATTCTGAGATTTATCCATATTGATACATGCAAATCCAATTTCCTTTAACTGCTGCATATACTATTTCTAGTGTTCGGAGAAATCAGTTGATTCATCTATTCTCCTCCTGAAAGACCATGAAATTATTTTTACTTTTTCATTATCAGAAACAGTGTTCAAGTACGTATCTTCAAATGAGTCTCTTTGTGTACTTGTTAGAGTTTCTCTAGGACTGAAATAGAGAAGTGCTAGGTCAAAGGCTGTGTTTCACAATCAAATTTCCTACGTGACACAGAATGTATCTCCTCAATGTTTCACACCAGCTACACTCCTGTCTACAATACAGACCAGTCTGAACGTTTACATATCCTTACCTGCTGGCATTTTCAGACTTCTAAAATTGTTTTCAAGTAGATGGGCATGATGTGCTATCCCAGTGATGTTTCAATATGTAGTCTACATTTTCCTATGTTTATGGTCATGGCACTTTGCTATTGGCTTGCCTTGCAAATCTCTTATATCTGATATCAGCGTACTCTTCCACTTTATTAAGGAGGTCTTTTTTTTTTTTTCTTCTTAAGCAAAGGTTTTTACTCCTAATGTATCCATATTTATCAATCTTTTTCTATGTCTTGCACATATTGTTATTTTTGTTTTTTGTAAATAAATCCTCCCTTATTTTAATATCATAAATATATTTCCTTACATTTACTTTTAAAAGTCTTAAAATTCTCCTTTAAGTTTTTAAGTTTGTTTCATCCAAAATTTACTTTTGTGCATGGGGGTTGGTAGCAATGAAATTATATAATTTACCAAATAAATTGCCACAGTGGTAATTTTGAATTGTCCATTTTTTCTCATCGAATTGTAACTCTACCCCCATTATATATTCATATATATACTCATATAAGTGTTTAAGTATAATATAAGTATACTTCAAGGATTTTCATTTTGTTTTCCTGGTCTATTTGAGTCTCTTTGCCCAACACCCTCATGAGTTGATGGCTCTAGCTTTATAATGAATCCTTACGAATGAGAGGACACAACACCCCCATTACCTGTCTTTACCACTGTATCCTGTGTACTTAAAACTACATCTTTTCACACATATTTTCTGTATTCAGTGATTCAATTTTTGTATTCTGTACAAACCCTTTTTGGATTCTGAGTGAAATTACAGAAAATGTATATTGGGGTAAGTTGTTATTTTTATATTACTGAGTCTTCCCTTCCAAGAATGTATGACATATCTCTCCACTAATGGCAGTGTCTTTTTGTACTCTTTAATAATATTTCCATAAATATTTCATACGTTCCTTTTTATATTTATTTCTATATGCCTTTTTAAAAACTGATTTTGGGGCGCCTGGGTGGCTCAGTCGGTTAAGCCTCCGACTTCAGCTCAGGTCAGATCTCAGTCAGATCTCACGTTCGTGGGTTCGAACCCCGCATCAGGCTCTGTGCTGACAGCTAGCTCAGAGCCTGGAGCCTGCTTCCGGTTCTGTGTCTCCTCCTCTCTCTGCCCCTCCCCCTCTCATGCTCTGTCTCTCTCTGTATAAAAAATAAATAAAAAGTTAAAAAAATTATAAAAACTGATTTTAAGTATTACCTTTTAAAACTATACGTTAAGAGCTGATAACTGAGCTTTAGATTTCTATTGACTTCTGTACATTCATTTTATATTAAATAGTCTTAAAGTTTAAGAGGCCCTGAGATTTTCTATTTAGATGACCATTATTTGAAAATAATACAAAATTTGCTTTTTACCCCAATCCTTATATCATTTAATATCGTTTATTTATTTTGCGGAAGTTAGGACCAGACTACAGTGAAAAGAAGCAGTGACGGGAGACATCCTAGTCTTCTACAGATTTTTAAAGGACTACTTTTAGCTTTTCAGCATTAAGTATGTTTACTGAAGATTTTCAGTGGACAGCCTTTATCAATTTAAGGAAATGTCCTTTTACTCTTGGCTGACTACATATTTTGGAAAAATGTTATAAACTGGGATTGAATTTTATCAAATGTTTTACTCTGTATCTATTAAAGTCTTATTTTCTCTAATTTATCACCATTTTCAACTATATTAATCATTTTTCTAATGTTAAGCAGTCATTTCATTCCTAGAAAAAACACCACTTTATAAAACAAGCTTCATAAAATAAGTTAGTACCTAGCACCTATATCTTGGTTTTAAAACCCTTGTCCATTAAAAGGAAACACTGTTCCTTAGGGAAATGCCTGATTCTGACACTGTGGCAGAAAATGTGCAGGATAAGACCAAAGAACCTTGCAATGGTAGATATTAAGAAAGTGCTAAGGAAAAAGGAAGGAACAAATGAAGTGGGGGGAAGGGAAAGAGAGAAGGGTAGAGGGAGGAAGGAAAGGTATCTCATGTTCATAGATTGGAAGAATTAATAATATTGTTTAAATGGCAATATTCTAAAAGCCATTTATAGTTCAATGGAATCCCTATAAAGAGCCCAATAGTAGTTTTTTACAGTTGAAAAAGCAATCCTAAAATTTATATGGAACCAAAAAAAGACCCAAATAGCCAAAGCCAACCTGAAAATGAAGAACAAACTGGGAGGCATAAAGTTTTATTAGAAGATCATAGAAGACCATAGTAATTAAAACAGTATGATATTGGCATACTAACAGATATATAGAACAATGAAACAGAACTGAGAGCACAGAAATAAACCCAAGCATATGTAGTCAACTGATTATAAAGACAGTGTGGGGAAATAGATTCTACTTATATAAATGAATTAGAAAAAAACCTCAGGGTGGAAAGCCACCACCACAGGGCAAAACCCCCAAGAGATAGTCTAAGAGGATTGTCTGGAGCTACCAGAAGAACAAAGATCAGCCGCCTGCAGGCAGGGAAGTGTCACTCCCTGTGGGGAGCTACCAGAAGAACAAAGATCAGTTGCCTGCAGGCAAGGCAGTGTTAATCACTTCCAGCTCAGCGCAGGTGACAGGCTGGGCTTTCTTACCGGCCCCTCAGGCGCTGTGCTAAAACTTGTTTGGTTCCTCCTTTACCCTAGCCTTTATCACTTGACCCTGTTTTCCTAGCAACCGACCTAGGTCAGCTGCCTTGCTTCCCTCCTTGAACCTTTTATAAGGTGTGTGTATTTTCTCAATAAATGAGGCTTGATCAGAGACTTTGTCTTGCCTCCACTCTGTGCTCCTTGCCCTACCCCATTCTCACCCCCTCCCTCAGGAACCCACATTGACTGACCTGCCGGGCGGGACAGAGGATCACAAGTAACTTGTTATATCACATGTTGGATATGACTTTCTATGTGGTGCCAATGCACCTTGATCACAAACTCCAGTTGCCCCCCCAGACCCTTTGCTTCTCACACACACAAGTTAATGATTACTGTATGATTGTTTTCTCCACGTTCATGTGTGTAAGATCTTGTTTTCTTCACATTTACCACATGGGTACTATCTTGTGAGCTCCATAAATAAGAAGACAAAATCTCTGTTCAGAGCTCTTGTCTCCTCCTGGACATCAGCCCCTGTCATATTCAATTCTGCATTTGCTCTCTTTCTGAACAAGAAAGAGCTCCAGACTCAAAGTCTGCAACATAAAAGAGCCAGAAGTACTCAGTGGAGAAAAGACAGTTTCATCAGTGATGGTGCTGGTAACTTGGATACTCACATGCAAAATAATAAAACTAGACACAAATCTTCTATACTCATAAAAATTAACATGAAATGGATTAAGGTCGTAAATATAAGACCTGAAACCACAATATTCCCAAAAGTACTCATAAGAACAAAGCTCCATGATAAGACTCCTGACAATTTCTGCATATGGCAACTAAAGCATGAACAACAAAATAAGAAACTTAACAAATGAGACTAAAATAAACTAAAAATTTTCTGCATAGCAAAAGAATCAACTGAAAAAATGAAAAGGTAATATGTAATGATTAGAAATATTTGCAAATCATACATATGATGAGGGTTAATACCCAAAATATACAAGGAACTCATATAACTCAATAGCAATAGTAGTAGTAGTAGTAGTAGTAGCAGTAATAATAATAATAATAAATTTAAAGAACAGGCAAAGGACCTGAATAGATATTTTGCCAAAGTAAATAATATAAATGGTCAACAGGTACATGATAAGATGTTCAACATCACCAACCATTAGGGATATGCGCATGAAAACAGTGAGATCCCACCTCATGCCTGTTGGAATGACCAGCATCAGAAAGACAAAAGACAACAATGCTGGTGAAGGATGTGGAGGAAAGGGAACTCTCAGGCACTGTTGGTGGGAATATACTGGTGTGGCCACTATGAAAAACAGTGTGGTGTTTGCTGAAAAAATTAAGAATACAACTGTCATACAATCCAGCAATTCCCCTTTTGGAAATATACAGAAAGGAAGTGAAATCACTATGTTGAACAAGTATCTGTACTTCCATGTTCATAACAGCAATATTTACAGTAGCTAAGACATTAGAAGCAACCTAAGTGTCCATCATTGATGGAGAAATTGATAAAGAAACTGAAGCATGCAATTATAAATATATATGGAGAATATAGATATAGAATAGATATATCTACATAGATATAGTAAAATAGATATATAGAGATATACAAATATCTATATAGATATATAGAGATAGGAGTAAGAATACAGATCTAGAATGAGTATCATTCCATAATAGATATCATTATATATAGATAGATATAATTTTATATAGTTATAAGATATATGTGTATAGAATATATGGCATATGGAGAGAGAGAATATAGAGAACATAGAAAATATTCTCTATATTCTCTATAGATATATTCTATACAGAGACAGAACATGTATCTATATAGAATTATGTTGATCTCTATATAGATTATATCTATATATACATATAGAAAGATTAGAATACTATTAATTCATTTAAAATGAGGAAATTCCACCACTTATGGCAATATGGATGGACCTTGAGGGCATTACGCTAATTGAAGTTTAGTCCAAAAAAGAAAGATAAATACTATATGATCTCACTTATATGTGGTATTGAAATTTAAAAAATAACTCAGTGAATTAAAGTTCAGATTTGTGATTATAAGTACAAGGGTGAAATTGGATGGAAGTGGTCCAAAGGTACAAACTTCCAGTTATAAGATAAATAAGTGCTAGAAAAACCATGTATAACATAAGGACTGTAGTTACCACTGCTGTATGATATATAAAAGTTATTAATAGTAGATTCTAAGAGTTCTCATCACAAAGAAAAATATACTGATAATAGCTGTCTGTGATGATGGATGTTAGCTGAACTTACTCTGGTAATCATTTCAGAGTAAACATTAAGTCAAGTCATTATGCTGCACACCCCAAACTTCTATAATGTTGTATGCCAATTATATATCAATAAAAGTGGAGAGGGAAAAAGAGATACAAGGAAATAACAAATCAACAAAAATAATGATTGTAATATGTCAATGGGACACAGGAGCTAACTCAAGTAGCTTCTAATGGCCCAAGCTAGAACAATTTGAGTAATACGGGAGTTTATACTGGCTGGTGACCTTAAATACAAAGTAAACATCAATGCTTTCATAATATAAATAAATGGCTGAAAATAAATGGGAAGAAGGGACAAATATCTCAAGCAAAAGTATCCAAACTAATTTAGGTAGACACTCCACCCTCAAGGAGGTGGAACACAACTTTCTGATCCTTATTTATGGGCAATGCACAGTGACTTTCTTCAGAGAGGACGGTACGGAAGGGGGGAAGGGAGGGGTGGAGAGCCACTCTGTGGTGGGAATCTGACAAACACAGCCTCAGCCAGGTGATCCAGGCATACCAACAGTCATAATTACATTGATAATATGCAAACTTCATATGAAATCGTGAAAATGACCCTTTAATTTTATGTCTACATTTCAAAAACACATCCCCATCTAATCATGAAAAAACATCAGACAAATCTCAAAGAGATAAATCCCTAAAAATCCCTAACCAATATTCGAAACTGCCAAGGTAATGAAAAGCAAAGAAAGTATGATAATCTGTCACCACCAAGAACTTTGAGAGAGACATGCAACGGAATGAAATCTGTATCCTACATGGGATTCTGAAAAAGAAATAGGACATTAGGTAAAACTATGAAAATCTGAATAAAGTATAGACCTTAGTTAACAAAAATGTATCAATATGGGTTTATTAATTGTGACGTGTACCACACTAAGATGTTAACAATTAGACAAACTGTACGGGACATATAGGCACTCTATGTACTATCTTTGCATTTTTGGGGTAAATATTTAACTGTTCTAAAATTTATAAAGTTTAGTTTTAAGCAGTGCGTTGGGATATGTCTCTCATTTTCTTTCTTCCAGCACCAATTTGTATAAAACAGCATCTCTTTCACGAAAGTTTTGGGTGAACTCTGTAAAATCAAAGCCTAGCAGCTTTTTAGGGGGCAGATATTTAAAAACTTTTAACACAAAACAATTTTAAACATTCATAAAGGAAAAAAGTAAAGTGTATTAAATATTCAACCTCTTTTATTTTTTAGCATTTATTTATTTTTGAGAGAGAGAGAAAGCCTGAGCAGGAGCAGGGCAGAGAGAGAGGGTGACACAGAATCTGAAGTAGGCTCCAGGCTCTGAGATGTATCAGCACAGATCTGACACAGGGCTCCAACTCATGAGCTGGGAGATCATGACCTGAGCTGAAGAGGGACGCTCAACCGACTGAGCCACCCAGCTGCCCCAATACTCAACTTCTATAGTTACCAAATATGGCCAATTTTACTTCCTCTAAATTACCTAATTCCTTTGTCCAGTATTATTTTGAAGTAAACCTAGACATCACAGAAACCTGGCCAAACCTAGGAATTTTACTGGTAAATATTCCTGCATGCACCTCTAGACAATAAGTAAGGACTCTTTTTTAAAACACAGAACCGTAATACCAAGAGTATACCTAAACATTAATAACTCTTAAAATAAAATACCCAATGTTCACATGGTCCAATTGCCTTATCATACTTAGGCATAAATTGATAAATTCACACTGCTGACAATTTTATGATATTTCCTCATTTTGTAATTCATTGGTTTCTATTTCACTATTTCTTTTTTCTTAATTTAGGTATTTTTTAAATTCTTTATTAGTATTTGACTGGAATGATTAATCATTTTTACATCTATGTTTTGCCTATTTATTTTCTGCACTTAATTTAAAGCTATACACTTCACTTGAGGTATTAATTTGATTACATCTCAAAAGTAGTGCTTTCACTGTCACTGAATTTAAATATTTTTAAGGTTCCTTATAATCAGTTTAAAAAATGATTCACTTAAAGTATTATATTTTCATTTTCATACTGTTAAAATACAATTCTTCAAATATCAGTTGAACTTTTCTATCCTAATAGTGATCAAAAAGAGAAGTTTAAAACAATCATTTATAAGTGCACCAAAAAGAATAAAATACTTAGGAATCAATTTAACCAAATAGATAAAAGATTTGTATGCTGAAAACTTTAAGAGATTCATGAAAGAAACTAAAGGTGACACAAATAAATGAAAAGACAGTCTGTACTCACTGACTGAAAGAATATCAAAATATACATAATACCCAAGCAACCCATAGATTGAATGCAATCCCTATTTAAATCTCAATGGTATTTTTCATAGGATTAGCAAAGACAATTTCAAATTTTTTATGGAATTACAAATGACCCAGAATAGCCAAAGCAATCTTGAGAAAGAAGTATCCTATTACAAAGCTATACTAATCAAAACGGTGTGATATTGGCATAAAAACAGACATCAATGGAACAAAATAGAGAGTCCAGAAATAAATGTATGAATATTTGGTCAATAAATTTATGACAAAGGAGCAAAAAACAAACAATTGGAGAAAAGGCAGTGTCTTCAATAAATGGTGCTGGAAAAACTGGACAGCCACATGTAGAAGAATGAAACTGGGCCACTATCTTAGACCACACATAAAAATCAACTTCAAGTGGCTTAAAGACTTGAATGAAACACCTGAAATCATAATAATTCCAGATGAAAGAATGAGGATAAGCTCCATAACATTCTTGGCAATGATGTTTTGGAGAGGACACCAAAAAGCAAAGGCAGCAAAAGCAAAAATAAGTACGACTATCTCAAACTAAAAAGCTCCCACAAAGCAAAGGAAACCACCTACAGAATGAAGAGACAACCTAAAAAAAGGGAAAATGCTTGCAAATGATATATCTGATAAAAAGTTAATATCCAAAATATACACAGAACTCATACAATTCAGTAACAATCTAATTACAAAATAGACAGAGAATCTGAATAGATATTTTTTCCAAGATAAAAGATAGACAAGAGGCACGTTACAAGGTGCTCAATAACACCAGTCATTCAGGAAATACAAATGAAAACCACAATGAGATATAACCCTATAATAACACAATAGTATTAAAATGACTATCACACAGAAAACCAAAATAAAGCATCACCAAGGATGTAGAAAAAAAGAAAGCCCTTGTGCACTGTTGGTGCAGCTACTATGGAAAATAGTACGGAGGTGCCTCAAAAAATTTAAAAAAATAAGTATTATATGATTGAGCAATCCCACCTCTGAGTATTTATCAAAGGAAATAAAATCAGTCTTGAAGAGATACTGTACTCCCATTTCACTGCATCATAATTTACAACAGCCAAGACATACAAACAATGTAAGTGTCCAACAACAGATGAATGGATAAAGAACTCAGCCATAAAAAGAAAGAAATCTTGCCATCTGCATTTGCAACAATGTGGATGGACCTTGAGAGTATTCTGTTAAGTGAAATAAGTCAGAGAAAGACAAATGCCAAAGATCTTACTTACTTGTGAAATCTTAAAAAACAAAAACAAATTATACATACAGAGAACAGATTAGTGGATGCCAGAGGTGTGGGGGTGGAGGCATGAAATGAATGAAGGTGGTAAAAAGGTACAAATTTCCAGTTATAAAATAAATAAGTCCTGAGAATAGAATATACAGCTTGGTAACTATAGTTAATATGATAAATGTTACCTAGTTTGTTTTTTGGTTTGTTTGTTTGTTTTTTTAGCGTGTTGTGTATGTGTATGCATGGAGGAGAGAGAAGGAGAGAGAAAATTTTAAACACAGGGTGCTTGGGTGGTTCAGTCAGTTAAGTGTCCAACTTAGACTCGGGTCATGATCTCACAGTTCCTGGGTTCAAGCCCTTCATCGGACTCTGTGCTGACAACTAGCTCAGAGCCTGGAGCCTGTCTTCAGATCCTGTGACTCCCTCTCTCTCTAACCCTCCCCTGCTTACACTGTCTTTCTCTCTCCCAAAAATAAATAAAAACATTTAAAAAAAATTTTTTTAAAGAAAACCTTAAGCAGGTTCCACACCCAGCACCCAACATAGGGCTTGATCTCACCATCATGAAATCATGACCTGAGCCAAAAACAAGAATTTGACACTTAACTAACTAGTCATCCAGGTGCCCATAGACTTATTACGCTAATCATTTCACAATATATACACCTATATCAAATCATGTGCTGTGCATCTGAAGCTAATATGTTAATTGTATTCCAATTTTAAAAAAAAAAAGGAAAAAGAAACACTTATTTCACTGTGGTCCCATCCTAATCCCCTTCTTTGACTTCTACCAGTTAGAAAACCAGATGCATGGCCTACTGGACGACTGCAAACAACACACTTCTAACTCCATCAAAACCAACTCCGGACCCCATGAAAACTAGTGTTGAGAGTTGTATTTTTAGGGACTACTGTTCCATGTCCATCCAGGCAGTGTCTGAGGATCTAGATGCAGGATAAAAAGGAATCTTAACAGAGTAAATGGGGTTTATTTGTGTCCTTAGTGCCTTCAGATGAGAAACCAAGAACTGATTTTTTCTTTTTCCCCAAGTAGAAATTACTCAATGAGATGAAAAGAATCCATACGTATCAATGATTTGCCATAAATACCCTAAGTATTGTAAAACTTATGTTTAGTAGAATAATAACATTCTGTGTAAATAACATCTCTGATTAAAAAACAAAGAAAAACAGTGGTAGAAGTGATATCCTTCCAAAACTTTTTTTAACATAAATTTAAGAATATAGCAAATATACTTAAGGCATTATTCATGTCATTTTTGAAATGGTCTCTGTGATACTTTGTTGTGTTATAAATGCAAATAAAAACACTCTCTACTTAAAAAAAATCTAAATGCATATTTTTTAACTCCTAAACTCTTATTGCCATTCATAAATAAAATAGTCTTTGTAAGTTTGGAGAAAAAAAAATGGTCAGAAGGAATCTGGCCTACAAAATATTAAGTAAACTTTCAATTTCTAGTAAATAAGACAATTTAGAAGAGTGTAAGAATAAACAATGGTTAACGAAAGAGTAGAACCAGTCCAGTAGCTCATGTAGACTGACAGGAATAGCTGGAATATGATGAACATGAGAGCAAAGGTTAGATTGTTTAATAAATGATGTTGGGAAATTAATATCAACTTGGGAAAGTATTTCTTTTGATCTCTTCCTCACACCAATTTAAGTCCACATAGAAGATGCAAAGATTTATGGGCAAAAAATATATATATTTTTACTTTCTAAAAGATAATGATAATGAATATCTTTATGTTTTGGGGTGAAATGGGTCTTCCTGCATATAATACAATTTAAGATGACATTAAAGTCTTAAGGACAGAATAGATTTTGTATGTAAACGAGCCAGTGTGACAGAGTACAAGCTGAAACAGAGTCTCCTAGAATGAAGAGAAACAACATCTTAGAGCAGTTTGTGAAAAATAATGAAAAGTATAAAAACAATAGTAATAGTTATTCCATGAAAGAGTTAAGAGCAAAGGAAACAAATATGAAATATCTAATTGCTGGAACAAATACTTGAGTTAACAGAACAAAAGAGCAGGCAGAATTGATAAAACCTGGTAATGTACATCGGTAGCTACTGGCAAGTTCATGATCTTCTTACTCTCACATATGTATCAACTAACCATTAAAAAGCAATCTCACTAGGGGCACATTGGTGACTCGGTTGGTTAAGCCTCCAACTTCAGCTCAGGTTATAATCTCATAGTCCATGAATTTGAACCCCATGTCGGGCTCTGTGCTGACAGCTCAGAGCCAAGAACCTGCTTTGGTTTTCTCTATCTCCTTCTCTTCCACTTGCCCTGTTCTCTGTCTGTCTGTCTGTCTCTCTCTCTCTCTCTCTCTCTCTCTCAAAAATAAACATTAAAAAAAAATTTTTAAGGCAATCTCTCGGGGCGCCTGGGTGGCTCAGTCGGTTAAGCATTCGACTTCGGCTCAGGTCATCATCTCATGGTTCGTGGGTTTGAGCCCCGCATCGGGTTCTGTGCTGACAGCTCAGAGCCTGGAGCCTGTTTCAGATTCTGTGTCTCCCTCTCTCTCTACCCCTCCCCCACTCATGTTCTATCTCTCTCTGTCTCAAAAATAAATAAACTATAAAAAATATTTTTTAAAGGCAATCTCTCTACACGCAGTGTGTGGTACTTGGACTTGAATCCTAGATCAGAAAATGGAAATTATTGGAAAAAACTGGTGAAATTCTAATAAAATCTGAAGTTCTGTTAACAGCAACATGCCAACAGTAATTTCTTAGTTTTGATAATTATGCCGTAGTCATGTAAGACACTAACATTACACCTCCAGGTCAAGGAGATGCAGATGTGAAACTTTCTTGTAAGTCTAAAATTATTCAAAAATAATAAGTGAGCTAAAATAATACAATAAATTTCTCAAAAAAGGTGCCTTGAGTACTATCTTAAAATTTCTAAGTAAAGAAATGTATTGCATAAAGTCAAACTTTTAAAAGAGCATGCTTTCCATTAAAGACTTTGATTATAACAGGTTCATTGGTGATTTTAAAAATAAGCACCTGACCCAATTATATGTGATTTTTTTCAAAATACTTTTAAACTTTTCCATACCATTTTTCCTTTCATGTGGAGAAAACTACAGAATACTGTAAATAGTAGTCTTTAAATACGGTGATGTGGTTGCGAGGCAGTGCCTGTGCTTCTGCGGTAGACATGACAAAAGTTCTGGGCTTGTAACAGCAAGGATTAAATTTAGAGGATGAATAGAACTGCCTGACTTTAGGAGCTGTCAGATACTGAAAGAATCAGGACTTCAGAAATAAATGAATCCTATGAGTAGAAAAGCCAAAGCATGTAATTAAGTAGGACACCAGAGGGAAGGAAAGAAGAGAAAAACCTTGAGATAAAGGGAAAAGAAACAAAATAAAGGACATTAATGAAAATCAGGGCTTTGGTGTCTCTTAAGAATTGAGATGATAAATTATTGAAGCAGGGGAACCAATAATGTGAATCGTAGTAAATCACATCATGTCACTGCAGCACACATAGCCCTCCAATGGCTCCTATCACTCAGAGCATCAGGCAGAGGTCCCCGGGGACCTTGATGACTTACACTTCTGTCCCTAAACATGGCCCTGACTTTATCTTCTACTGTTCACTCCCCTCCAGATAGTCTGTCTACCCTGTTCTTCCTCAGGCACCCCAAGCCTTTGCACCTGCTCATCTCCCAACCTAGAATAATCCTCCCCCAGACAGTACTATCATTCACTCCTTTGCTTCCTTCATGTTTTGCTCAAATGCTAACTTTTCAGTGATTTACTACTATGAAACTTTATTTAAAATAGTGATTTCCTCGAACTCCCAATCTCTCCTACCCTGATCTCATTTTGTCATAGATGTTTCCACCATCTATCACTCTAAATACATTCATTGTCTGTCTCCACAACACCTAGAATGCAAGCTCTCAGATTTTTGCCTATTTTTTTCCACTGATTTTTTTCCCCAGTGCCTAGAACAATGCTGGGCACATAATAGGTGCTCAATAAATATTTTTTAAATCAGTCAACACATAACTGTGACTTTTCATTACTGTAATTAAAATATGAGTAATAAAATAGTAGAAACATTTTCAAAGTTGTTTTTTGAGCAATGACAGTAATCTTTTTGTCTCCCTATGTGTTCTGGGTATTTTCTACATTGAACAATTACTTGTACAATATCCTGAACAGGATTTTTATCTTGTTAAAGACTAGTGAGTTATCTGCCTGAGATTATATCAACCGATGTTCATTCATTGATAGAAAGATACATTCTTTAGAGGCATGTTCTTATGAGCTTAAATAACATTTAACTACTACTAGGAAAAACTCCCCATCATAAAAACTTTACATAAACAAATGTCCAGTTATGGGATCCACTAAGCTAATGGAATCATAAAATCCCAAACTTCTCATTTTGAAGATGAAAAAACAGAGAGCTAGAAAAGTTCTCACTTCTTCCCATCTAGTGAGGTCGGAGCTGACAACATGTACAACAGGGAGCCAGCCCGAAACAAATGACTGAAACACTGCAAAATGACCTAGCCCATACACATTTCCCAACGCAGTCAAAGTCCAGACTGACTAAACCTTCATCGTCTCCAACTTATTTCCACTTCCTGGCACAAAGATGCTTGTGAACAGTTGTTTCTTACTGTTTGAACACTCAAGACTCTCTCTGCATTAAGATCACCAGAAGAGCAAACAATGTGATCACACTTAAGCATTTCAGTGTGCTCAGAACCACCGCACCATTCCATGATCCGCTCAGCATTCAGTCTCCTGCTTCAGACCTTTGCCTTCCCGGACAGAAGGGAGCGGCCAGTATATCTTACAAATTTCTTATTCTTTTCACTGGATGGATTGTCAGCACTCATGAAATCCAACAGAAGCGGCCTGCAAGGTCTGGATATGTACCACTTCTCTGTTTAAAAAAAATCATTCTTTTTTAAAGAGTGCTGAAAAATTGCACCTGTGCCATTGTTTTGTCCTAATTGAGAAAAAAAAAAAAAAGTTCTGGTGTTCTAGTGTTTGCTTAGACGTAGCAACAGCAGGTAACCTACACCTATGCACACCCTGGGTCCCCAGACAGTCATCTCTGATGTTAGAGTGGCACACAGGCAGATACTTTTGCAAAGAGAGTCTGTAAAATGAAGTTGCTATGGACCAAAACAACCATATTGATTTTTTAGAACAATTCAAAACACAAGGAAACATCGGTTCTCTGAACAGCACATGCTGGAAAAGACAGGGAGAAATACACTGCGACGGCGCAGAGAAGGAAAAGGCTAGATGGGGGTCACATTAGCAAACATCCTAGTGTTCTTTAAGGTTGTTTGTTTCTAAGTTCAAAGAACTGACAGCCTTGAATTATGCTGAACTGTTCTTATCTGAAAACCCCAATTGCTCATTTGCCGACACTGTGCTCACAGCTGGAAGCCTAGGGCTTCTGGAAATAAAGCCATACAGCCCTCTGAATGTTGGAATATCCTCTTCAAAGTCCAAATACTTATGACTTTCTCTCAGCTAATACAGCCTCCCTCTTTCCACACCCCCGCCCTCCCTCTGTCATTCTCTGTAAATGGCACCACTGTCCAAACTGTATTATGAACACATTATTTACCAATACATCATTAAGTCTGCTGCAAGCAAATATTTTTCTTAGATAGGCTCAATGACACAAAATGCCTTTCAAGCCAGAGACCTCTGGCAGAGAGGTTCAGAGTCACAAGAAAGCAGGCAGCACTTACCATGGCCCCCTCACTTCTTCTTTGGACAACTTCTCGCTGGAGTCGGGCCACGGCCAATTTCTCCCTAAAGAAACAAAAGCACATGGTTAGTTGACTATTCTTCTCAGGGTAGAGGTTACACTGGCATGGCTTTGAAACATTCTTTTGAGGTCTCCAGAGGAACTCCTTCCTTGGTTTAGCTCACTTCCTCAACTAAACTTTCTATAAATATTTGAAGTCATTCGTGCATTGTTTTCATTGACTGTCATGAGAGAGATTTTTTGTCTTGGACTTTATAAAAGCCAAATAAACACTGAATGCTGCGTAAAAGTTCCCCTTTAAGTTCATTAACATATGTAATTTGTAAATAAATTTTCCATGGCTAAAATATTTCAGTTGTCCTTTCTGCATCAACTTTGCTTGTGTACAGTTATTTTTATTTCTTTTGTTGTTTCGTGCAGATCATGATTTTTATTTATTTACTTCTTTAAGTGTTTGCTTATTTTTGAGAAAGAGTCTGAGTGGGAGTGGGAGAGGGGCAGAGAGAGAGCGAGAGACACAGAATCCAAAGCAGGCTCCGGATTCTGATCTGGTAGCACAGAGCCTAAGGTGGGGCTTGAGATCATGACCTGAGCTGAAGTCAGACACTTAACCGACTGAGCCACCCAGATGTCCCTGATTGTAAATTTTAAAAGGTAAACAGACATAAATCCATAACATTCATGAAGTAATAATAGAAAATCACTTACAGACTTGCTATAGCAAGGTACCATGCTGAGTATTTTCCCTGACAACTCAATAATAGGATTTATTATCCTGATTTATACGTTTGGAAACTGAGGGTCAGACAAGCTAAGTAACATACCAAGCTCCTAGCTGGTATGTATCAGTATTAGGGTAAAACTTTAGTATTTTTTTTTAATTTCACAAATCCTAAATAAAAATTTTGTTTGTCATTGTTCAGGGCCTAGAAAATTTTTTAAATTTAAAAATATTAATTTTTAGCATTCTTTTTTAAAATTTGTAATCTTTATTTATTTGTGAGAGAGAGAGAGACAGACAGGTGAGCAGGGGAGGGGCAGAGAGAGAGGGAGACACTGAATCTGAAGCAGGCTCCAGGCTCTGAGCTGTGAGCAAAGAGTCCGACACGGGGCTCCAACTCACAAACTGAGAGATTATGACCTGAGCCGAACAAAGTCAGATATTAACCGACTGAACCACCCAGGTGCCCCTAGCATTCTTTATTTTACAATGGGGTCTATGTTGTACCTGATTTCATTTACAAAATATTTAATACTCACCAAAATTTTTTAAGAATTCTTTATAAAGTGATAAATGCCTACATTTTGGATAGCTTTTCAATTCTTCTTAAAAACAAAAAGCCAACAGTTTATAGACAAAGTTGGGGCAGGTAAACCTTCTAGGAATCTTCCAATCTTAATTTTTGCAAGGATTCTCCTCGTCATCCTTCTGCTGCTATCAAAATGTGAAACCCCTTGTGTGATACTTCACCCTTCAACCTTCCCCTTACACAGGATCACAGGACCCACAATTTGCGAACAGCATAAGCAGCGAAGAAACAAATGGATTCCCAGCTGAGTGCTAGGATGTCTCTCGTCCTGACTTCTTGGGTCTTTGAAATGCCTATGACTATCAAAAAGGCATGCGCTTTACTTTAGTTACAGTTGAGTAAAATTTTTAGTAGGAACAGTTCTATTTGAATTAGTACCTAAAGAGACAGATTAGAAGGAATAAAACTAGAACCAGGAGACTCCTGAGGGGAAATTTTAGGGGAGCCTGTGGAAGGACCCAGTACAGACCCTGTGAGAGAGGGCAACAAAGTCAAGAGGAAGAGATGAAGTCATGCACGTCTCTTTGAGAGGCAAGCAAGGCAGAGATTATGCATATGTTTTCTGACCCAAACCCTAATGAGCAGATGAAAAGAGCAAAGAACTGAAAAAGAAAAATATAACTGACTTCTGGTTTCATATGAAAAATAAACACATGGTAAATATAAAGACAAAGAAACTGGAGAAGAACATACCCTATACTCTATGACTGAGCAATTCCACTCTGGGGTACAAACCCAACAGAAATGCATATATATGTTCAGTAAAAGACATGTACCAGGATGTTCATAAATTCATTATTTGTTATCACCTTAAGCTGAAAACGCACACCCCATTAAGAACAGGATGGATAAACTACAACATAATTATATATTGGAATACCAGAAAGTGCTGAGAAGGGCAAGCATGATAGCAGATGGCACACCACAAGCATATGAAAGAAACAAACACAGAAGAGTATACAGTTTCTGATTCCATTTATAGAAAGTTCAAAGACAGGCAAAACTCCTAACGTGGTTCAATATGGCCCGACAAAGAAAAGATGTGCATATCAAAAAAAGAAAAGGTAACAAACCATTTCTAGTCATAGATGACAGTTTTTTCAGTAGAAAATACTAAGGGATTTTCAAAACAATTAAATAACTAAAAAGTGAATTTGGCAAAGTCACAGGATATAAGCCAATACACAAAAATCAACTGCTTTTTTAAATACTAGCATCAAACAACTGGAACATTTACTTAAAAAATTCACTTATGCGACACATGGATGGCTTAGTTGAGTTTCTAACTCTTGATTTCAGCTCAGATCATGATCTCATGGTTTGTGAGACTGAGCCTCATGTTAGGCTCTGTGCTGACAGTGCAGAGCCTGCTTGGGATTCTCTCTTTCCCTCTCTCTCTCTGCCTTTCCCCTGCTCATGCTCTCTCTCAAAATGAATGAATATTTTTTTTAAATACTTGTAATAATGGCAAAACATAAAATACTTAGGGAATAAACCTACAAAAGATGTGTCAGACTACTACAGTGAAAACTATAATTAAAAAAACTGTTCAGAACAATTAGAGACTACACACACACACACACACACACACACACACACACGTGTGCATACACCACACACATTCTGCAGATCCAGATCTCTTGAAAAGATCTTGGGAAATCTCAGCACACAGGACCATGCTTCAAGAACTTAATCTAGAAGATCTAGAATTAGACATGGAAGAATGGTCTGGAAAATTTCCTAGAAATTTTTCCAATCCTTATTCCTGATTGCTTAATCTTCAGCAAAAGATTTAATATATCTAACAGCATGTTGATTTTCTACAAGAGCAGTTTAGCAGAAAGAAGACATTCCTAGAAACAAAGCAAGAGTCTAACTTAGCACAACTGTCCTACTAAATGATGAAAGAGTTCTCATACAGTTTAAAGGTTAGGAATATCATTATTCTTAAAAGAGCTTCCTTTTATAAAACTATTAGGAATTATCACACAGTATAGGTTCATGTCAAATCTTACAACATTTCACTTGAAAGAAAGTGTAATGGTTATAGTCATTACATAGTTTTTAAGAAGGAAAATATCAATAAACCATGAATTTTATACTCTGCCCATACAGTATATTTTGAGTCATTTAGTAAACAGTGAGTGAATCAGTGTGAAAGGCTCATCTTCGAAGTGGCAGCATGTTAGCCATTCAATTTGATGAAACAGCAAAATATGTAGGAACTGGAAACATGAGCTTAGGTTTTACCTACCACCACTTGAAAAGAGATGCACATGATTTCCAACAGCCACATTGGAAATGCATGATGCAAATATGGAGAATCTTAATGCAGTCTGGGTCAGAGAAAAGACCATCTCTAACCTGAGCCCTGCAAACTAGTCCTCTTTACTTACAAGTTATGAAATTGCTTAAGGCTAGTTACCTGGGAGCTTCCCTGATTCAAATTGGTTAGGCAGTGAGTGAGCAAAATTCTCAGGAACAGCAAATAAACTATCTCTTTAAGACCATGCTCTGTAACTGGTTTAAGTCATTTATTCAGGAAATGCAATAAACATACTGTCATGGAGCACGGATCCCTAAGGCTTGCAAGTAACAGCTGAGAGTTTTCTATGGTGTCGGCAGATAAGACCAGGGCCATCTAAGTCCCACTATGGCAAAGCACCCCCATTTTGACCTATTTAATACAGTAAGCTTCTGAATCCTTTATCCTTTGAAAAGAGTGTTTCAAGGCCACAAAACAAAGAATACTTTCTTGAGGTTCAGAACTCTCTATCTCCCAAATCTTTCATATCTTTGGTATTCCATGTATTGGCAGGATTTTTGTTTTTAGCAGGCATTGTAGTTTATTTTCATATGGAAGAGTTGTCATTCTTTATAAAATTTAAGGAAGTGACAGAGTCACTGATGGGAGAAAGCATCTGTGGTGAAATTCCCAGCCTTTCTATAGGTTCACATTTCCGGGCTCAAATGATCAACTTAGTCAAAGTATTAAAAATAAATGGGTCTGCCTTTTTTACAGCCATCTCATGTGCCCTTGGGTTCAGCAGTCCCTTGGTAAACCATATCTTCAAACCCCCAAGGTCCCAATATATGTATGAAACCAAATGGGACCAGCATCTTTTTCATGCAAATTCAGCATTCTCAAAAACAGCTTTGTTTAAAAAATAAAGAAAGAATCCTTGACTTGCATGCTACCCAAGGCAAATTAAACACAGTCACATACACATGCACTCTTGCTCCTATTTGAGGACCTTAGCTCATCTGCTGGAAACAGACAACTGGGCTTTGGCGATGCATTGCTGTTTTGTCTTATGATTGTAGCAAAGCCAGTAGCTCATTATGAAGGGGTACTGACTTTATGATTGCAAAACAAATGCCCAGGGATATTTTTATTGAGAGCTGTGGATCCTTCTTTACAGAAGAGGGATAAAAGAAGGATATAAAGACTATACACACAGTGAAACAAAAGAGACCACAAGCACTTCTCTTTCAGATAAATGCAAAGGGAATTTTTCCCTCCAAGAAAGACGAAACAGAACTACTTTTCTTATTCAATTTTTTACCCAAAAGGGGAATTAGTAGCAGGTTCCTGAAGTCTGTCAGGTAGCCCCAGATAATTTTAACTGAAGATAATAAACAGCAACAACAAAATTATTTACGTGAACCATGGATCTTCAAAATACCGCTGATACAAATGCAATCGAAGTCCATGGGAGACTGTCCTACAAGAAGACAACAGGATGGTGGCACTTGTAAAATCCATAAAAGACCTGCAAGGTCTGCATGGCTGGAAACCAGTCAGCAGCCTGCACAGAATACGTTTGGCTTGTGATGTGCGGAGACGCCAAACCTAAGGGCGCTTCGGAAACATCTGTTGCATGAGGGTCAAGGGCAGGACTGTCTGGAGACAAATTAATGTTCTATTGCGACTCTAAAGACAGCCCAAACCCACCCCAAATGGGCTAGGATGAACCCACTCAGCAGTGCCCCCCACTCTCCACTAGGTAGATGGGAGCCCCCAGAGAATGCTGTGAAGGAAGGGAAGCAGCACACAGCGTAAGTGGGAAGAATCACTCTACTCCTAGTCAGCCTTACTGCCCCAAACTCCTCCATACAAACAGTGCGTTTGAAAGGGACAGGTCTAAAGGCACAGCTAGGAAGGTGTCAGTATATTGGATACTCTGTGTTTTGATGAAACTGCTAGATAACTGGTGTCATCTCTACTTGACTTTCCTAGAAAAATAAATAACAAGAAATAAAATAAAATAAGAAATTGTAGTAAAGTTTAAGAAAAGCAAATATAAAGAATAAAGGGTAGGCATGCTCATATATATATATATATATATATATATATATATATATTTAACAAGAAAAAAATTCTTTGGCATCGTATAAACCCAAAGATATTGTGGTATTAAAGAATCCTATAATACCTCCCAAAATACCCTAACTTCATGTTAGTTCTGGTTCTTAGGTTAAGTTCCTACATTCCAGAGTATTTCAAATCATTTAATATATTTTTTAAAGTTTATTTATTTTGCAAAAGAGAGACAGACAGACAAAGTGCACGTGTGTGCACAAGAGAGGAGGAAGGGAAGAGACAGAGAGGGAGAGAGTGAATCCCTTAAGCAGGCTCTGCGCTGTCAGCACGGAGGCTGATGAGGAGTGAGATCATGACCTGAGCCTAAATCAAACTCAAACACTTCACTGACTAAGCCACCCAGGTGCCCCTCATATGGTTTAAACATATGAATAGTTACGTATGATATGATCCACAAATCAATCTCCTCATTTATTCAAAATATTCTGCTAAGTGACCATATAATCCAGTGGCGATGAAAATTCTGAGTCACTCAGTGAACAATGTGAATTTGCTCTCTGCCCACACAGCTGTAAGCCCTGGAAAATATCGCCCATTTTCAGAGAGCTCAGGGTCTATTAGAGAGGACACGTAAGCAAGCACACCTACGCACAAGGGTATCATGTGGACGTCATAAACACAACAGAAGAACATTGCATTCAAAGCCAGATTTTAATGTTAAAGTGATAATCTTATCACCTTTATATGAGAAGGTACCTTCTACTATTTCTAAGATCAAGTTATTTTTTAAAGTTCATACTTTTTCAGCAACAAGTCACATAGGGAAGGCAGGTTTCCCCCACAAATATTTTAAGTATGAAGAATCTCTGTAGCATGTTTTGACTGTAATTCCCTAAATTCCTCAAGGCATTTTAATGCAATGGTATTAGTATTTGCCGCCCCTTTAGGTCATGGTGTTATACAGGTCACTTCTTTCAGAGACACGTGACTGACTTATTTTGCCTCTTCTGTTTCAATACATTGTACCGCCACATCCCCAATTTAAAAATTAACAGTAACAGCTAACATTCAGTGAATAATAACTATGTACAGCACTATCCTCAGTACTTTGTATGAAACATTTAAATGTCAAACAATGCCATGACATAGGAATAATTAGCACATCTCCGATATATAGCCATAATTCTCAAAACTTTTGGCTTCAGAGCCTTTTTACACTTTTGAAAACAATTACCGAGCACTCCAAAGAGCTTTTGTTTCTGTGGGTTAGATCTATCAACATTTACCATATTCCAAATTAAACTGAGACTTTGAAAATACATATTAATTTATTTGAAAGAATAATAATCCCATCACAGATTAATTTAAACACCACATAATTACAAATGTAACAAAACAAAATTTAGTAAGAAGAGCAGTGCTTTTATACGATTGCAAATGTCTTTAAGATCTGGCTAATAAAAATCACATCCGAATTCTCCTATCTCCTTCTCCATTCAGGTTGTTGCAGTGACACGTGGTAAGAAGACTCTGGCAAACCAGTATGTGCCCACAACAGAAGGACCATGAAAAAGGCAAATAACACATGGTATTCTTATAAAATGCATTCTGACTTCTGGATGCCTGAAAAAGTCACAGGGCTCGTGCAGCCCTGTGGTCCACAATTTGAGCACTATTGATATACCTTCCATGAGGAAACTGAGGCTCAAACAGACTGAAAAGCATGCACATCATGCCACTGCTCTTAAACTTAAATGCCATCATGCATGTTTCCAAACTCGCCAACAAGCAGCAAATACATATTCAGTTCAAATCTCACTTGTTAGGACTTATGCCTCTGTGTCCACTATCACCTGTGACCACCGTCTCTACTGCTAGGGAAATACTCACAAATAGTGCAAGAAAATATGGAGATCTTCAAGGATTAAACACATTTCCAACCATTTTAATGCCAACCAATGTGAAAACCACTGATAGAACTTTTTTGGAATGCACTGAATTCCACGTACTCTGAACCTCCATTTCTGGCAGAATTGAATAAAAATGCCAATCAAAGCCCCAATATAATCCTATGCTCAGGCATACATTTTGTTTCAAATAATGTCCCCGCTCCACACCTGGCATTTTTCCCTACAAAGATACCCCCAAATGCCTAAAAGGACTTAGATAGATGATTACTGTCATTTATACCTTGGGGCAGAGAGTCACACTTAAAATCTTGGGGAAAGGTTTCAATGAATCATCACCCTTCCCCGTTTCTGAGCATGCCCTAAGAATAAGGGCATGGAAGTGACTTAGTATGTCTGTAAGGAGGGCACGTCAGCTCCCCCAGGAGCCTTAGGACCATTCTCTGCACACAGAAGCATCCTGGGGAGTCACCAGCATGAGAGGCATGACAAAGCCAACTGCCAGGTGCCCCTGTAGAGCAGGCAGATGGGGAGACCGGTGGCAGCCATCCCTGCATGACAGATAAATTAATTAGCCTTTCCAAAGCAGATCATTTAATTACTCATCCACTCAGATATTCAAGGCGAGAAAAACTTCACGAAACTTCTAGAGATACAACACAGAGGAAACAAACTTTATGCACATTTTCTAATACATAATGGCCATGTTGGCCCCAAAACTTTGAAACACAAACATTTACATCCTCATTACCTACTTTAAGGGATTTTGTTAGCATCCACAACACATAAAAGTCAGTAAATTGAGTGTATATCCTAACTCAGTGACCTTTGTATGATTTTGTGCAGCAGTTCCTAAGAGGGAGCATGGACTGAGCATGGCCAACAGGCACACCCCCACTGACTTCGAGAGAGAGCAGCTCAATAATGTTATGCTCTGCTGATTAAGGAATTCCGTCTCTCTCCCCGCAAAGATAATCAACACATATGCTTTTTAAAGAATTTCATGTATTGAAATACAGACATCATTAGTAAAAACAAACCCTAATTCTAGCTACCTGCTTTTCTGAAGGTCTTCCATCCACACGGTCCACCTTATCGAGCTCTCTGGAACTTCTGCAATTTTTTTCCTAAGTTTCTAGTATTCTAGGGGTGCCTGAGTGGCTCAGTCAGTTGAGCGTCCGGTTTTGGCTCAGGTCATGATCTCGTGGTTCATGGGTTCAAGCCCCATGTCGGACTCTGTGCTGACACCTAGCTCAGAGCCTGGAGCCTGTCTTTGGATTCCATGTGTGTCTCTCTCTCTGATCCTCCCCTGCTCATGCTTTCTCTTTCTCTTTCAAAAATAAAAAAAAACATTTAAAAAATTATTAAAAATAAATAATAAAATAAATAAATTTATTTTATATAAGTGCTCTCAAAACTGTTCTCCCCTGAATGCTCTTCCATTCGCAAAAATGAGGTCTCAAACTGAATGTACATTTTCATTTACAGATTCATGGGTTCATACAGAGAGTCACTCCTGCTGCCTCTAGCAATCACCTGCTTACCGGTTTCTCTCCCATCCTGCGCTCTAAGACCCGAAGTCTTCCGTGCCCAAGACACACATACACCCCTCAGTGAATCAAGGATCATGCTTCAGAGCAAAGATGGCCTCACTGCCTTAAGATCACAGGCTGCCTCCACCCATATAAAGATACCAGAGGTTGGTCCCATGCCCAGAGCTTAATGACGTGTCCAATAAAACCATGCAAGCTACCTGGAATCCCTACCATCACATATGAAGCATTCTGTACATTTAAGACATGCCAAATAATGGTGTTAATAAATACATGTACCAGTGAAGGGATGAACTTGTATTTCTGGGTTTTCTCCTTTTTATTTTTATTTGGAACTGTGATACTTCACTAGAATAATACACATTAATTATTCTTAAATATTAATTATAATATTTTTTATACACAAGGGCTCTATTGATATATCTAATGGAATAGAGAGGTAAAGAAACTCCATTATCATCTCCTCTCTTTATTGGGGAACAGTGAAATTCCAAAGCTCCCCTACCTAACAGTTTTCTGAAATACCTATTAGAGCAAAAACACAAAACAAAACAACCCCTCCACCAAATTTACATAGGCATTTCTAGACTTAACTTTTGCAGTAACTTATTTCTTGAGCAGCAAGTCAATTCAGGGAGTCCAAAAATGGTTTCCTCGAGACACAGTTTTTATGAATCATTGAAGAGCCACTCAATTCCTTAAACTTAATTTTCGCTTCTGAGAAACCTAGATTTCAGACTGAGGATTCCTCATATTTCCATGTTTTTTTTCTTTTAAGAAGCTTGGAATTCCCCATGTTTTCATGCACTTCCCCCATATTCCTTCCCTTAATATTAAAATTCCACAAATAAAACATGATTCTAGTGGTGTATTATAACTGACAATTAAGAAAAACTTGGTAAAACAACAGAATTGTATTAAAATGGTTGATTTTCTTCCGTCAATTTTGGTAACATTCAAAAGTGATGGGCTATATGTAGTTTCCTATATAAAGGGAATTCTAAAGAAAAGAAAACACATACCAACAATCCCCTAGGGAGCATTTCATACTATCGGTGTGTGCAATAGCCCTCATAGGACAATTAATGTTGTTTCCACCACTTCCAATTATCAGTGGCCCTGAAATTACATTATGTCTCCATTTTCATGAAGGTCCCAAGATACTAGCTGTGACTCGATTTAAGACATCTGTGTAGACTCAGAAGAATAAAGCTTAGGTTCCTAAGAGGTACAAAGGTAATGCAGGAAGCCCTGGACAACTATGATACAGACAAGTTTATATTTAAAACCTTCCTCCTTCAATTTTGGGATGAGTTACACATACAAGGTGAATACTGTTCAACAAAAGGGTGGTTTTTATGATAGACTGGTCATGCCATCAACTCATTACACCATTATAGTGCTCCCTCCCATGTTGAAGTCACTTTGGTAGACTCTATGAAAGATACAATGATGAGGAGGCTTAATTGTTGCTGTCAAAGAGCATTCTGTTTCTACATACAGTGTTACAGGTTGACTTGTGTTCCCTAAAACTCCTCTATGGAAGTCCTAACTCACAATGTAACCTTATTTGGAGGTGGGCAAATTAACATAAAGTCATTAGAGAGGGCCCTAATCCAGTATGACTGGGGTCCTTAAAGGGGCAGATTTGAAGACAGACACACATAAAGAATGCTATGTGTGACAGAGGCAGAGAGTGGGATGATGGGATGCCAAGGGATGCCAACAAATGCCAGCAAGCCACCTGAATCTTGGAGAGAGGACTGGACAGATTCTTCCCCATGGGCCTCAGAAGGAAGCAACTCTGTGACACTCTGATCTAAGACTTCCAGCCCCCAGGACTGTGAGATGATACACTTAGGTATTTTAAGCTCCCCAATCCATGGTACTTTGTTAAGGCAGGCCTAGCAAAAAATAAAATAAAATCTATCAACCATATATGTTTGAACACAATACATCTTTCTCTATACAAACATACACAGAATTTGGTAAAATGTTAATGGGTGCTCTGAGGGAACAGCAATATATATTCAGCAGGACTGTTTACTTCTGATCAGAAAGAGAAATGGAAGTTATTATAGAGGAAGTGGTAGCCACATTTCACACAAGTTGAAAGCCATAAAAAGTCATGAGCCAAAATAGGAATTTATGACTATAAAACTATAAACTACTGACCATAAAGCTGTTTCTATTTAGTCTAAGGAACTCACTTCTTTTACATGCCATTTCGCAAGCGAGTTCAAGACAACTATATGCAGGTTTTTTTGTTTGTTTAGTTTACTTATTTATTTTGAGAGAGACAGAGCATGCAAGCAGGGAGGGGGAAGAGAGAGAAGGACAAATGATCCAAAGCAGGCTCTGTGCTTAGAGCATGTGGGGCTCAAACCCATGAACCATGAAATCAAAACATGAGCTGAAGTTGGACGCTTAAACTACTAAGCCACCCAGGTGGCCCTATATGAAAGATATAAATGGCACACTTCATACCTGAACTTCAAAGGTATGCATTCTCTTAACCAGAAAAGAGTTTTAGTAATACCATCTTCCTATTTATTTCATTTTTACTCCCTCTACTGTGATGTCCAGTATTAGATAAGGTGCTGTCTCAGTGCTCCATTAGAGGAATACTGGTTTGGTTGGTTTCATAGACCAGAGATGGTTTGCAAATATACTAACTCACTCTCTGGCTGCCGCCCCCATTTCACGAATGTGCATGAGTCACTTGCAGGTGACTGAGGTTTAGGTGACCTTTGGTCCTGGAACTGGTCTGTCTAGCAAAAACATCCATAACCAGGCCCTCATTAGCTTAGAACTCTACCCTGCCAAACCATTATCAAGCTTTAGGAGAACTATAAATTGTCTGACTTTTCTAAACCATTCAACTTAACAATCTTCCCAACGCATTCAGTATTTTTTGATGCTTTGATCATTTGCCAAATCATTTTTATGAGCCCATAATCTAGAGGAACCAAGCTCACCGACTTTCCTTTCAGAATTCTTTTCCTTGCTGAGCTCTGTAACCTGATTAGATTCTTCTTTTTTAATCTTTTCATATGGATGGTATGAATTTGATTTCTCCTGACTGCAAATAACAGAAACTAACTCTAGAAAGAATAAGAAAGAAAAGGCACTTTATTGAGCAGATTATGATATTTCAGGAGCAACCGAACAGCCAAACTCTAGAAAGGGCAAGACTGAGGGTACCTCTAGAGTACTCTGCAGCAGAAAGTCATAGACCTTCTCACTAGATGCTTCCGTGCTTCCCTGGCTCAGCTCTGGGGACTCTGGGGACTCTGGGGACTTCCGGTTTCCATTTCCCGTCACTTTCACATTTTAAATTCTTTGGAATAAAATCCTGGTTGGCATAGCTTGTGTGGGGTACACATTCTGGATTGGTAAGCTTCTGGCCTGAGGTCAGAGTCATACAGCGCTATCTTAGACGTGCCCTGCTATGGACTGAGGACTGTTCTCAGAGAAGTAAACAAGACTTAGTGTCTCCCTTATGGATTTGTCATCTGTACTTCATATAGTGGTGTCTTTTCTTTGGAAAATGCTTTCTATGTATTTCCTAATTAAACCTTACTTGGACCTGTAGCAAAAATAAACAATCAGATACCTTGTAGTTTTTAATGTGATAAGTTTTACAGTCATTCCAACTGGACTAACTCCATTTGAGATTTTCTGTTAAAACACCTAGCTGGAATTGAGCCTATATGTGTTCTTCATATTGTCTTGGCCCCGTCCACTGTCACTGCAACTTGAAAATTCATATTGAACTCACTTATCATTTGTTTCTTCTAAAATACAGAACTACCCTTTAGTCTGTATATTGTTTTCTGCATACTGTCCTACAGTCTCCATTGTCAGCATGATTGAATTTATATTGAGTGCGCTCCTAGAATTGTTATCAACTGTCAATCATGTACATGTTCACAAAACATGTATAATATCAGAACCAGAGAGAACACTCTTAGGAGACACAAGCAAATCAGGAAACACCTTCCTACTCTAATTTCTATCCTCACGCCATTACCAGCAAGACTGTTCAAATTACCAACAATCAGATTTTAAAAGACTCAGGCAGTTTGAAGGGATGTCAATTTAGAAAATCCAGAGGATGAAAGAGAATCTCTTGGGGCCTCTGGGTGGCTCAGTCAGGTAAGCATCCGACTTTGGCTCACGTCATGATCCCACAGTTCATGGGGCTTTGTGCTGACAGCTCAGAGCCTGGAGCCTGCTTTGGATTCATTCATTCATTCATTCTCTCTCTCTCTCTCTCTCTCTCTCTCTCTCTCTCTCTCTCTCTGCCCCTCTCTAGCTTATACTCTGTCTCTCTCAAAAGTAAATAAACATTAAAAATTTTTAAAAAGGAGAAACTCTTATCTCCCTATATTCTTTGTAAACAAATAATCTAATGGTGGCCAAATATGTATAATACTCAGTTAGTGTCTGAGCTGGCCAGTAGCTAAAAATCAATAAAAAAATCAAAAACAGGAAAGTTTAGAGTGAAAATGGAAGAAGAGAGAAAAGAAAAAGCGTAATGTCTAAGAGATGAAAAATGAATGGTGACCAATCTGTGAAATAATCTGTTACGCCAGGTAAGACTGTAATGGGGAGGGAGAACAGTCTCTGGCACAAGACCATCTAGGATCCTCTCAACAGGGATAAAAGTCTTTTAGAAAACAGAAAAGCAACTGGTATGCAAGCAAAAGCAGATAATTTTGAAGACTAATAATAGCCCAACTACTGGGCAGAAAAACTCTGTCAAAATAGGTTACTATAAACTTTTTGATTTTTATAATTACCATCTGTTTTATCGACATAGTAAGAGAAATATTTTTAAATGAAGGCATCTTGTGATTCTTAAAATAAGAGAGAGGAAGAGCAAGTGGTAAGTGGTTCAGAGACCAGAAAAATCCACTTTCAGAAGGATGGCAGACACTCACTATCCTTGAAGGCAGATGATGGTTAAAGTGGTGAGCACTATTCTTTGAACACGTTTTGGTTACTTTTAAGCTAAAGGAGAATATGAGTAATTATGTCAATAATACTTTCATAGTGATTATAATCCAAGCACTTTCCAGATAGTTATTAACTCATTTACTCTTCACCCTAACCACAAAGGAGCACTATTATCTCCATTTTACATATAATGAAAATAAGACACAGAAAGATAAGGTATCTTCCCCACCATCTCAAAGCTCTTAAGTGATGATGTCAGGGTGTGGACACAGGAACTTTTGCCTCCAAACTCCCCTGCTTTAACTTTAATGCTATGCTGTCCCTGTGATTCTAGCTGGACTGAGAATTTTCACATCGCATGTAGTCATTCAAAAATATGGACACTAAGAAAAAAAAATCTTCATGAATTTCATAAGAAGCTCTCAAATTTTATCTTAATTTTCCTTGGGACACAGGGAGATAATGTGGCAGAATAAAGTTGTGGTTAACAGAACAGGCTCCGGAGTCAAGCTACATGGGTTCTGAATCCTGTATCTCCCACTTACCCCTTCAATGACCTAGGCAAATTTACTTACCCTTTCTTTAACAGGGTGTCATTATTTACAATTACGCACTGCCTCCTTTCTGCAGGAGGATCTGACTTCCCTACCACACTGATATCACCTCTGGCCAATGAAATGCGTGTGAAAAACACATGTACCATGTTCTCTTCTCTCATTAAGATCAGCAATGTTTGACAAAGAGGATGGCTTAGGCCCTGAAGTGAGGTTGCCTCGGAGCAAAGGCACAGACCCATGTCAGACATCTAGAAGAGTAAGAAATACGCCGTTGTTATAACTCATGAGGATTCAGGGACTATTTGTTACTAATGCCCAACTGCCTCTCTTCACTGATACATCTCTGAGCCTCAACGTCCTAGCTGTTTCCAGGGCTGTCGCAGGGATTAAAGGAGTTATTTTTATGAAGTATGTAGAACAGTGGCATGTGAAATGTTACTCCTTATAATTATTTTTATCTATAAATGGAGGGAGAGACAGAAGTATTAGTGAGCCAGATACTCACCTGAAAAGAATACAAGCAGAGAAAAGACTGCCAAAGGAAACACCCCCAATACTAATCAAATCAACTGCCTTTCTGTTTCTCAAATTCTTTCAACTTGGTTCTCACATCATACTGGTTGCCCTTTAGGCTTTTTGCAAACTTCTCTCCAATGCTCCCTTATCAACCCAGGAATCTCATTTACTTGAAAATTCAGGCCTTTAATACTGCTGACCCAGACTCCAGAAACTCTGCCTTCTACAAAATGCAGTTACTTTGGCCATAAAGATATTCTTCCTCCATTTCTCTCAGCTATCTTTCTGGAAACAGAGTTGAACACAAGTTTTCCTGTCTGTGGAACACCGTTTTAGTGAGATAATAATAGCTGTGACCTCTGTTTCTAAGGGTAAAGGGTTAGATAACATTGACAAGTTTCTTTGTTTCATGAGTTTGGATTGGCTTTCATTTGCCAATGAGCAAATTTTTATGGTAAGACTCAAGCCACACAACTTGCTTTCAGGGGACACCTCAGCTGACCCCTCCAGATAGTGTAATAAGCAGATATTGAGGCCTTTTGTGCCCAAGAGGAAGATACTGTGAGGCTCTTTCTAATCCATTCTAGAAATCGGACATCTAAAGTGGGGGTCCAAAAAGATCTGTAATATCATTACCCTCATTTTAAAGATGGGAAAATGGAGACTCAAAGAGGGTGAATACCTTGTTGAGAAATAGAAGTCAGTTGAAGAACAAAACCGAGATAGATCAGAGTCATTATCTATAGGAGCCAAGCTAGTGCTGTTTCCAGGGCTGACTGTGTTCCAGAGAAAGCCACTGGGACACATGAGTGTATCTGGATACAGTGAAAATATGGTAAAAATTCGATTGACATGGGGCGCCTAGGTGGCTCAGTTGGTTAAGCGTCCGGCTTCGGCTCAGGTCATGATCTCATGGTGCGTGGGTTCAAGCTCCATGTCGGGCTCTGTGCTGCCAGCTAACTCAGAGCCTGGAGCCTGCTTCATATTCTGTCTCTCTCTCTTTCTGACCCTCCCCTGCTGGCACTGTCTCTCTCTGTCTCTCAAAAATAAATAAAAAACATTTTAAAAAATTCAATTGACAAATTCATTCATTCCATGCACTTGAGCATTTTAACTGGGTTTTCATCTGACCTATTCATAAGAGCCAAAGAGGTTACCGAGAAACATACAATAAGAGAGCCCATTTTACTAAGCTCGTATGTGAAGCAGGTTGGTAGGACTGAGTCCATATCAGGGCTTAACTAAACTGAGATATAAAACAGATAAGTTAATTCATTACATCAAAATGCTTTATTTGGCAGTTACTTAATATATAAGTAACTCACCAGCTATTTTCCCCCAAATAATAATGATTAGAATGGCTATCCTATCCAACAAAAAAATCTGAAACAGGCAACAGCAAGATCAATGTTCAGAAAATAAATACTGAAGGCAGCTGTAGCTGCTTTTGGCTGTTATTGGAGTCAAATAAAACCCAAAGTTATTTCTAGTACTCATCACTTTAATGATTTCTAAATTTGCTTCTCTAAAAGAAATCTACCAGAGATTAATAAATTTTACATGAAAACAAATAGAAGGTGCAAATTGCTAAGAGGTTCCCTCTCTTTATTTTTATTCTAGCCATTTTTCCCAAACCCAGAAGAAAGACATTCCCTAAAGCTTTGCATGGCTTCTGGCAAAATCATCTCCCATATAACTAAATAATGAAAGAAGGTATTTTTAGTGGATAATGATAAAACTGAGATTTATAGCAAAAAAACATTATTGACCACAAAAGGTTTGCTTTTCTTCTTTTTCTTCATTCCCTCCACTCTCTGGCTAAATTCTCATGGCTAAAAGACAAAAGAGAAAACAAAACAAAGAGAAAGGGATTCTATAGGCACCCAAATACAAGAAAGTTACAATAGTCGAAAGTCACAATAAAAACAGATTGTCATAGATGGGAATTCCATTAAAGCAGGACAATACATCTGCTTTGGAGAAGTGCTCAATCCCTTTAAAAAAAAATTTACTGATAGACAAAGTCCAGAGCTGAAACACATTTGTGGGATCAAAGGCAAAATAACCAGCAATGTCCTCGTTAGCTCAAAAGGAAAGCAAATCAAGCAACAAACAGACTCTCTGGCAAATGGAGAATGTCTTTAGTACAATACAATAAGACTGTTGTATGTGACACCTTGATAAATTAAAGAAACAGAAACACTGTCACAAAAAGAAAAGGAAGAAAGGAAGGAAATTCACAAACAGTGCCCACAAAAGATGGATAAGAAAGTTTTAAGAGAATACGTGCATTGATTAAAGGGAAGCAAGGAAAACAAGATAGCTGTTCTATCTAGCTAACCCCCCACTGCACATGTCCATTGTATTGTTTCCTTTGGCACTGACTACAAGAGAGCTTCAGCCTATGTCTCATAATGCTATTATTTATAAAATAGAAGAAAAACATCCTGATAAGAATATACCTCAATAGGAAAAAACGTATCCTATATAATCTGAGTGTACAGATGAAAAAGGAATGCTTTTTCAAAGTAATAACAATTACAAAGCAACCAGTGAACAAGATAAGCACTTGCAGAAGGGAGCTACACACTCAATCTATTCAACCAACCAGCTTTTCTGTTGTGAATCCAAGAATGGATCACTGCCGCTCACTGGGAAAACCTATGGTGCTGTAAAAATCAGCACCATTAGTCTATGGTTGGGGGGAGGAAAATGTCAAAGAAAAGAATAAAGTTTAGTAAGAAACAGAGGAAAGGCTGACAATCCAACTCCTTGTAATTCTTCAGTCAACATTATGTTCACTGACCTTTTGCATTTAAGTCAATACGGAAGACACAGGATTTTGAAAAGTACACACATACATGGTGGCTCCTGCTCTCCAAAAGAGGCAACTTGCAAAATAGGTACTTTGGGCCCACAATCTTAGCAATGCTTGTTTCTTGCACGTATAAATAGAATATTCAGCTGCGTAGGTAAAGTTCTTTTCATAGTCTGGCCAGTGTCCCTCATCCTAATATTATTGTGCTGATACAGCACATTATATTGAAATGAAAAAATCAAAATAGAGTGAAATACAAGTCCAAGTGTACAATCTGTTGAATATGGGTGTTTCTCCGTTTTGAAACTTTACACACACAATATGTACACATAAATATCAACAGTTGTATATACTAAGTGCAATCTGATCAGTTATTTCAAAGACTATTTTGATAATCTGCTAGAGGTGGGAAAGAATCAAAAGAATACACAATACAATTATTTGGCCAGTACTTACTGAGCCAATTCGTAGATGGCACTTACTGCTCTATATGAGCTTACATGAATTATCTTACTGAATCCTCACAAATCTCTCCTTTTCACCCATTAGCAATCAGACCTTCTGAATGAACCTCTTATAACTTAAGCCACAGCACTCCACTCCTAGCCATATACCTACACAAGCAGGTTTCTGTGGTATCTAGTTCATTGTTGGCTACAAATGGAATTTTACTCTGCTTCTGAAACATGATCAAACCAAGGATGATTCTGGCACAGACTGCCCAGCAAGGTCTGCGGCAGGATCGGCCCCACAACAAGACTAGGGCCTTCGAACAGACCCACACCCCAACGTATGGCAGACACTCAGGGGCTCTCCTCATGAGGGTTCAACATCGAAAATTCAGGCATGCAAGCGACTGGAGTACATTCTCACAGGGTATAGGTTAAAGTCCACATTGCCAAGCCCAGAATGTCATGAAAGGGAGGGTCCTGTGAAGAGATTTCCAAGTTGCAAGTCAGCTGAGGGTGTAAGGTTCAAGGACCGAACCCCGTGTCTACAAGGTATGATGGCGAACAGCTAAGACTCCAATAAATTGAAGAATGTGGCAGAATTTCGAGATATTCACACAGAAAGAAGCAAATCAGCACAAGAATGATTTGAATACACACCTAGGTGCTTTTAAGTTACCCTCTCAAGAAAATCATAGTCTTTAAATGAAAAGGATCAGTTGACTATTGTTCTGTTCAAACCATGGTACTATTAGTTTTCTGGACTCTGATAGGTCTGTTTTGAAAAATGGCAGGTCAAGATATCTACAACACTGATAGTCCATGAGGAATGGGCTAGCTTCTGGAACATCAGTTCTGGTCCTGACAAATGTGTATTCCTTAACACATTGCTCATATCTGGAGATATCTGTTAGAAACAAAATCTAAGTTTGTACTTTTGTTGACTTATCTTCCTCTTTGACTCTCAGCTCCTGGCTATGAGCTAAACTTTATGGATTCATTCAGATTTCAGACAGAGGCAGCAGAAGGCTTGAGATCAGATTTTACTTTTAAAGTATCTAAAGTTCTAAAGATTGGCTTTGCTTTTTAGAAGAATTGAATATATTAAGGAAAAACTAAGGGATGAACATATTTAAACTATGCACTTTATTATTAAGTAAAAATTTCTATGAATATAGACATTTATCGAGGGAGACAGGCCATGCCTTACTCAGTATACAGCGCAGTACACATTAGGCCTTAGTAGATGCTTCTGCACTGAAATTACTTATCATCTGAGTTCCAGATCTGCTTTTTTCAAACTTGAGTAATAACATATTCATTATTCACACATTACCCATTTGCAAATTTGCCTACTCAGTAAAGTTAATTTGCAACTCCGAAATCAATACTTGAGGCATTTCAAAATAACCTGCAGAAACAAACTGACCAACAAAAATCATAGTCACCGACCTGCATATTCTCAGGTAAGGATAGCCTTTCATAGTTACAAACAAGTGTCTTTTTCATTATTTATTTGGTGCCATATTTTTTGCACTTTTATGGGTTTTGTTGCTGGTTTTGCTTTTTGAAATGGCTCTCGAATGATGACACGCTATTTGTTGTTCCTAAGCACAGACAGACTGATGAATCCGACAGTTAAAAATCACACATTAGATTAGCTTAGTTCGGGTCTGAGTTCCAGCGCCATGGAGCACGTGTCTGATGTTAATGAATCAATAATATATATTAAGTAAGAGCCCTTAAATGGAAACACACAAAGAAGCCACATGAAGTTATGTACTGAGCAGTTGATAAAAATGTTATGACCAGAGTCTCACAGGAACCTGTGTATCTCTCCTAGGAGCGGTGCTTCGACAGTCACTAATCCAGTGCTCATGGAAACTTTATATAACATAGCTACTACAAATGAGAGCAAACTCTACTTGCTCCACCAATTTTTTTGTTTTGTTTGTTTGTTTGTGCGTTTGTTCGTTTAATTTAGGTCTGGGAAAATGTAGGCTAATAATCTGATGAAGTGACCAGCACAGGTAGGCACTTAAAGAATTGTTACCTACCTAAAAGCAAAAACCATTGTCATCTTAGGTGTCTGCAAACACCACAACTGAAAATATCAAACTCAGATTCACTATATTTCACTGAAGAGGACATAAAAAAGGAAACTGTATTTAAATGTACCACTAGAGTCAATACACTAGAAGAGGGAAATATGAAGATATTTATAGAAAGTCAAAAGGTATCTGAGGTCTTGGTCAGGATAATGTTGTCAGAAAATATAGTATCAACTCTGCTAATTAGAAAATCATGGTCTCTTATGCATAAACCTTCAAACTAATCCAATCAAAGTGGCAATTCAAATGTGAGCATATCAGTGACGTCTATTACCTCTATAAGTTTCAATTAGTAAGTTGTTGTGATAGTAACAAACACAGGGTTTGAACATAGAGTACACCTAAGAACAGAAACTTGCCAGCAAGAAATACTCTGATTAGATTAAATTACAGAATTTACTTTAGAAAATGTTAGTGTATCACTTAGTAAAATAAAAAAAGTTGCACCTTGATTAATTGACAAATCATAATAACCATAATATTCTGAAACAGAGATAGATGTGTGTGTGTAAAAGTGTAACCAAGAAACTCTTTCTCAGTAGAGATAAGACCATTTTAATTAAGATTTCACTAATTCAGAATCAAGAGCTAAACAAGTATTTTAACAAAACTACATGAATAAAAGAATGACAAAATTACAGTAAAGGAGACTGAATTTGTAAAGCACAGTATTAGGAATATAAAAAAATAACTGTTAAGATTATGAAAGCATCTACTTACATATAACTTATTTATTCAACCAATATGCATTAATTCTCCCACAAATTCAATGAGTTCTGCTCTGGGCCGGCCATCAGAGATTCCCCAGAGACCAGGGAAGACACAGAACAGCATTTCTGAAGCTCAGAAGCGAGTAAGTGAGACAGACTTGTCAACAAATGTATTGCAAGGTGATAAATACAATAGAAGATGTAAGTGCAAAGCAAGAAAAACATTACCAAGCTGAGGCTGGTACTTTGACAAGAACCTTTTCAACAAGTGCCTCATGTTCACATGAAAGTAAGGCGTCTCCAGGGGCCACTCTATCGAGTCAGCTCTAGTGAATAGAAATACCAGAAAAATATCACAGCTGCAATTCCATAGGGGTGAGAGGGAGACCTCACTAACTCCAACCAGTCTGGACCTCTCCCCTCTCACCCGTGCGTCACTTTGGCCATCAAAGCCACAGCTAAGTAATTAAGTTTCTAAGCCAGAGGCTAATAAAGGATTGGATCTTGCCCGGGTGCTTCTGGCTGGCAGAGAGCAAGGAAGGAGAGCATCCTCAACTCTTTCTAGTGAAAACTTGTCATGTCCTCTCCCCTGCGAGAAAGAATTAGGTTTGCGTCCCCTTGAAGTTAGCGGGCATAGTCAACAGATGGGAAGTTTATCCACTTTAGCCCCCCCTGTGAAAAATGACACTTGAATTTTATGAGTACCTATGTTATCCCTTTCTCATATCCCTCTGTTTTTAATACAATATGTATGTGATTTTATGTCCTTTCCCAGGTTTAGGATCTGAACAGTTTATGTGTCTGAGGCTGCTGGAGGGGAATAGGATTGGTCAGAAGAACCCAGTTCCCCACAAGCAGGTCCCTGCACACTGAATGTCAAAAGCCTACAGCCAAGGAGTCCTTGCCTGCTAAACATGAGGCACCTCTCTACCCACCCTGACTGACTGGGCTGTATTTAAAGTGACCTACAAACTCCATTCCTCATCAGGCTTCCTTCCTGGAAGGAAGGTAAGAGCCCCCACTCCAGGCACTAGGAAGATGCCAAAGGGAACCAGACAGAAGGCAAAGGTTCGGACATCTGTAAGATTTCTGGACGTAAGGCACATGACAAATGAACTTGAACATGACATCAAAGAATGAGCAGAAAAAAGACGCAAAGAAGTTCAATAATTTAAATGTAAATTGTATTAAGTGCAGTGATATGTTTCAAAAAAAATGATTCACTCCTAAGATAAATTTAAAATAAAGCTATTTATTTATGTATTTGTATGTATCTAGATCACTTTTATGTACATATAGCTTAATGTATTTTGTATATAGGTGTATCTGTTCATTTACATATTTTATGTATATATTATGGATTTGTGTATATTTACATATATGGCACTCCCTATATTTATGTATATATATCACACCAAATTTAGTGTTTATGTACATATAACACTATGTATATATAACACTGTATTTGTGTATATATAACACTAATACTGAACTGTGTATTAGATACACACATATGTGTGCAAATAAAAGACTGCTATTTACCCAAATCCACTTCCTATTCTTCTAGGCACAGAGATAAACTACATTTCCCTTCATCCTTTGCAGTTATGATTCCAGTCCAGGAAGTGTGAGCATGGTGATTTGTGAACCTGGAAGTTTGACCCATAATAACATTTTACAGATGGTTCCATGCAGTTTCCAATTTTGGCACACGAGGATGGAGGGGACCCTACAGAAATCTTGGAAGCCACGGTTTGAACCAGCAGACCATCCATCAGCCTGGTTCCTTGAGCAACTGCATGGAGGAAGGTTTCCCCCACTAAGTCTGAGTATGTACCTAGTTGTATTTTATAAACAAAAAACTGATTTATTAGCTATCCCCCTAGAGGCTGGATATTTTTTTATCACAGCTAAACCTACCCTCTCTATTTCAGAGAGTTGTGAGTACCTCATGTTTTTGGTAAACAATGAGATAGAAGTTTATCACAATGTCATAAATTCTAACATGTTTCCAATATATCCTTCCTATCTCCCTTCTATTCCTGTGCTTGTCTGTCTTTCTCTATTTGCATAGGGATGTGCTCATATGAGCCCGCAGAAAGAAGGACTTTTATTTGAGCAGACTGCTGTCAATCTCATTTTGAGGGGCAGATGCCCAAACACGCATATGGCATCTGTGAGAGAAACTGACTGACCATCTTAACTTTTCCAAATGTATGCAGACTGCAGTGCCATTATTCCAAATCCAAAGGCAAACACCAGAGCCCCTAGAGAAACACAAATAAAATACTGAGTGTAACAAAGAGCACACAGACATCAAAAATGAAAACCTAAATTGTTCCCAGCATCCTATCCCAAGGCTGTGATTGTGAGTGTACCTTTTCTCAGGGCTGAGGACAGGAATGTAGAGGCATATCTGCAGGTTCTAGCATCTCATGGAAACGTGGAAACACGATTTTAGTGTAGGATTCAGGGCGATTTAATGCAATGCATCATTTCACAGAAAGCATCACATTGGCTGGGAAAACTAGAACACAGGAAGCAATCTGGAGATCATAGCTCTAGTAAGGTAGCAACAGAAATCTCCTTGTCCTTCCCTCAGGTTAGTTTCTCTACCATTCAGTACTTATACTTTTCTACCCTTTGTTTAAATGCCTTCCAGTAAAGACTCCCAAATCTTACTAGGCAGCCCAAATGAGTACCGTAGAAGGCAAGACATTCTTTCTTATTTCCAAATAAACCAGCGCTGTGGTCACTTCTCCATCTCTTTCCTCCCTAGATGAGGTTCCATGAAGACATGTTTGATGACCAGTAGAGATAAGAGAGCATTTCAGATGTCAGGGACTGTGCTTCAGCTTCTAGTTCTTTCCCCACCCAAATGTGTATTTCCAGATCAATCACAACCTCTCTGTTCTCACTTTTCTCATGGCAAAGCAAGAGAAATGGACAAAAGAGGCTCCGTAAATCCTCGTTCAGCTCCTCCCGTCTCATGTGTTAGCTTGTGATTTATCTTCTATTCTAGGCTAATAGCCACCCCAATTCCTTTATTAGGTCCTTATGTTAGACGTAAAATCCATAATGTAAAACCTAGTTTTAAAATGCCATTTTATAGTCAATCAGGCTGGATTCCTGTAACTATGATTTTTTCATACCTGACAATCAAATCAGCCAAATGCACTTATCAAAATCCATTTAATACATCATGTGCTGGCATCTTCCAAAATATGTTCCCTTATTATGTTTACCAGAAAGATTTTTTTAATGAGCAGCTGCCTCAAAATTAATTAATGATATAGCTCACACTATAAAGTTACAAGCCAAATTCCATCATAACTAATGCATTTTCAGTGTAGTGTAAATTGCAAAGGATAGTGAAACTCTAGCTGATGGCCCATTTATTTAGAGCAGTATGTGAATCAACAAATATACAGAAACATGAAACAAACAGTCCTATTCTTAATGCATATTTTGAATATATTCTGTGAAATACTGTATGACGAAATGTTAGAAAAGGAAGGACATCTATTGAAACTTCACTTCTTCCTATATACTCTTAACCTTTTCTACTATATAACCAGACTATAGGAAATCAGAGTGTTTAATTGTACCTACTAGACTCCAATTTTTTCTACCCATGAAAATTCTCAAGCCAAGGCATTATTGTATAGCCCATTAGCTGATTCCTTTCAAACACCACTGCTTTTCATTTATACCCTGTTCACGCACTACATTCCAAAGTGTTTCTGAAAGAAATCAAAATGAGGTAAATAAAACTGAAACACTGCTTCGCCAACATTTTTTTTAATGAAAATCGGGTGTAATTGAAAGAAAATGATTATAAACCTTGCTGGCACTTGTTCCATTTTTTAGAACAAATGTTCACACTCACCTAGGGGATGTTTCCATCTGCTTCACTCATTGTGGTTTCTATTAGCTTTAAATCATAATACATAGATAAATTATCAATATCTTACTACCGAAATTTTTTTAACTCTGGCTTTACTTTTTTTCAAATCACACTCTACCAAAAATGAGTTCCATTTTTCGCAACTCAGATTTCACCAGTTAATCTTTAAGTTGACAGAAAAAGAGATGTTATCACCATTTGGGGAAAATGCAGATTTCATCATCATCCAAAAGTACTAATTCTAGAGCTGTGCATTCTATAGTCATGAACTTAGCCATGCAGAGAGAGTATCTATTCTTTTGGAGCCTAAAGTCCACATTTAATGTGCAGCTTTATTTTGAAAAGACAGAAACTAATAAAATAATAAGATGAAAACATTAAACAGAAACCCAGTAGACAATACATTCCAACTGGACGTCAGGTTATATGAATTTCTGGCTCAGGCCAGTACAAAAGCGACACGGTAAAGACAGATGTGACAAACCTTGACCACACCAAACCCTAGTAAAAAGCAAAAGCTTCAGTGCAGCATCCATACCCTTTGGCCTCCCCAGGCCTCACCTCTGACGCCCCCAAAGTAGATGCATAACTGATTTATTTTCCATCCAGATGGTTGGCGTCCTGTAGACAGACTTAAAATGCTAACTGTGTCTTGGGCATGCTTATTCAGTGAGTCTTGAAAGCCATTATTCACTAATTTCACGTGGAAATGAAATTTCAGCTTCCCATTGTGTAGAAATAACTTGGCCACTTATACTACATACAAAAAGTGCTTTTCGCCAGGCAGCAGTGGATGGCTGGAATGCAAAAGCTTCCCTGGCTCGGGCCCAAGCTGGCATATGGCGCCCCCACCAACCACCTCCATCTAGAAGACGAGGTGAATGCTTTAAGCAAGCCCCGATAATGTGATTTGCAAAGCCCACACTGGACGTCTGCTGTTTGCCTCTATGTTCAATCAGGGTGGAAGATTAATCTTTTCTCAAATAAAAGCATTTGATGACATTTTGTGCCCTTGCATCCATCCTCCCAACGTTACTGGCTACTATAATTTTGGTATATCTAGAAATCATCATGAGTCTCTAAGCTTTCTAATTTTATCATTGTCGTCTTCTTGACTGTCATTCTCAACATAGGCATCATTGTCTGTTTCAAGTCTGGAACTAGAAGGCAAAGGGAGCTGACCTTCAGAGAGTAGGTCAGAGGTTTTAGTACAGCTCATATGCTTTGCTTTTGTGCAACATTTCCACACTGTGCTTATAAACAATTATTAATATTTTCTGGAATTTCATTCCAGAAGTTGTTTGCTTTCAAGTGTCAAAGAACTCTATTCCCTTTCCTCTTTGGGATTTTATTTTAGAATCAGCAATGCTACTCATCAGTAATAAAAAAAAAAAAACTCACATGTAGAAACACATTAACATTTTGCACTGTGACTGGGGAGCTCAAAGTATTTACAAACACTGCCAGAATCATTGGTGATTTCCAGCCCTGAAATCTGACTTTCGGATCTTCCCAAGAAGATTTACTTACATCGCGTTTGCAAAATACAATGTGTATTTATGAATACAGGCATTTATCTAATACTCAGCAACAGATGTAACAAGTCATATCCTGGGACTGGCAAAAGTTTCCACAGAAATGAGATGTGCCTGCCTCCGGTTCTCCTTTCTCTCTCCTTATGAGGTATAAATGACTTTTCCTCATCTCCTACTTTTATCTACCCCTCCACACAGCTCTCTGTTTCTCCCCCCACATCCACAGACGGCTAATGACCCTCCTTCTCTCGGAGCCCCCAGGAATGTGTTTTTGTCTGTTGGCCTTCCCCAAGCTTGTCTGCTATACAACTGAGTTTCAGGATGAGATGAGTGATATAGATTATGAGGATATTTAGGACAATTAAAATAAACATGATCAAGACAAAAGAGCTCAATCTCTATTCTGAATTACTCATCCAATTTCTAAAAATACCCAGCGCTGTCAGAGTCAACTTGGAAAATACCCTGCTTTTTTTTTCTTCTTCTTTTTTTAACAATAAAAACAGCTGATAGTGCACTCAGAAAAATCAACTCGGACTTGCTCCTGAAATCACAGCCCACTAAAAGAAAGGGAGATGGCCTTCCATTAAAAAAAAAAAAAAAAAAAAAAAAAAAAAAAAAAAAAAAAAAAAAAAAAAAAAAAAAAAAAAAAAAAAAAAAAAAAAAAAGGTAAATGTGATTTAAATATAAGGATCTGGCCCTAGCATGGAGGTGACATCCAGAGACAAACAGTGGACATTCCAGAATTTCTAGAAGGGGCTTCAAAAGGAGCAAACTGGTTGCAATGAGGAGGCAGGGTATTTGGCTTAAAGCTTTATTAGCAAAAACAACTCACACTTATAACTGGACTGTGGCTTTACTAAGGGCGGCCAGAGTGGGTGGCCAATGCAGATGCCACCGCTAATCATTTTAATGAAAAACCCTAGGAAGAATATAATCACTGCATTCACTATCATTCAGACTCTGAGAAGTCAGCTTTCATCTATCAGCATTAAAATAAATGTAAATAACGGGGGGAAATGTTGAGACTTGATAATGGCACTCAAAAACTGCACAATTCTGAGAGACACACAAACATGAAAGCCAAAGGAAATGTCGATTCTTCCACTTATAGTACCTTGTAGGCCATTACTGGGAAGGGTTTTATTAATAGAAGGCCTATATGATAGAGTACTTTTTACAAAAGATCAGAGCATCATTGACACGAATATTAAATGACTACAAAACTAGAGTAACATGATATTCTTCAGTGTCCTGTTTCTGTCCCCAAATAAAATAGAAAATGATGTCATAATAACACTTCTTTTAGATCTTAAGCGTATGTTGGTTTGGGCTGGACTTATTATAAAGCAAATCAAAAGCAATTGCTTTTAGGGTCCTTTGAGAAATCACTCTTCATTCCCATCTTAGGGGGAAAAAAAGGTCAGAAGCAATAAAGCCTGGGTTCTTCTATAATTTAAGTGCAGCCCCGTTTTTTAAATCATGAAAAGAGTTTCAATTGGTAGAGTACGGCTCGACAAAGCTGTACCTGGAGAAAACCGTTTCTCCAAGTCTGTTTTGAGCAGAAAGGCAGCTCTAGTCAAGTGGGATGTGTGACGAGATCCTCACAAAGCAAGTCTGCTTCTAACAGACACTAGATTGAAGCATTACATAGGTTTTTGTGGAATGAAATGGAATAACTAGGCTCCTGAAAAAAAAAATACTTGCCTTGGTAGCAACCACAGAGCAGTGAAGGTAGCAAGAGCAAAAATGCTGTGACAGCATCTTCTTTTGATTCAGCCCAGTAGCTATGGAAACTATCTTTTAAAGACCAATTGGTGCTCTCCCCTACAAACCATTTGAAATAAAACTATGTCTTAGCCTCATGGATGCCATGGTTGGAGGCTTCATTTTTTAACACGTTCAACTTATTGCAACTCAACTCGAGCTTTAGCTCAGGTATTTGCAAGCTGAAGCTATCATATTTGATTGATACTGTGGATTTAAATTAGAAAACCCATGAAGGCGTTTCTGGATAAAGCTGCAAGGAGTCATAACAAGGAGAAGTAACATGTCATAACAAGGAGAAGTAAACATTTGTTAAATCTGCTTGAGGTACTCCGAGAAATACAATATTTGCTCCTTTCTATTTCTCTCTCTCCTCTTCTTCTTCAAAGAGGTAAGAATGCATGTAAATTCCCATTGCTTGCCATGTCATCAGCCCGTGTTTTCTTTCTGGTGGCTGTACATACACCATAAGTGATGAGTAGCAATTTAGGGTCAAGAGTTTCCTCCTATTTAAGATTTTTTTCTTTTGTGGCTCCCTATGTAGGAAAATGGTAGGTAAGCTAAAAAAAATAAAGCAGGTCTATGGCTGGCTTTTTTGCCTACATGAATTTTAATCATAATCTATTTGAAATGGAACTCTCTTCAGAAGTCTATTTCTAGACTTGTTCACTCTAATTTTTTAAGGTTATCCATTTTATATCCTTAATTATATTAGTTCTTTTCTTTTGAAACACAATTTGATAAAGAATATTCTGTGTGCTCATTTTCCTACTCTAAATACCACCTTAATTCGTCTTCCTCTCAGTCAAATCCCTTCAGAGTCTTTTTTTTCTGCATACAACCTTCTCACCAAAAAACACAATTCTAGAATTTGCCAAGTTGTAAGTGAGTAACTATTACCTTTCAACATGCATGACGTTCTCTGATTGAATTTGTCAGTGTCATCGTTCTCTTTAACCCCAAACAGTTTCACAAAAAGTATCACACCCTATTTATAGAATCTTATTTTGTGCACAGTTAGCATGACACTTACCATATTAAAGGCTGTGAAAAAGACATTAAAGGCTGTGTATGATTAAAGATCATCTTGAAGAAAAACGAAGCTGGAGGGCTTACATGACATTAAGAACTATTGTGAAATTAGAAAATTGAGACTATATGCTTAAACCATATATGCTCGAATGCTTCAAGCATTTGATCCATTGAACAAAACAGAGTCAGAAACAGACACACACAGACAGTCATTTGACATGACAAAGATGACAGAGCAAAGTTTTGGGAAAGAACAATCTTTTCACTACATGATTTTGGGTCAGTTGTGGGGGAAGGGGGGTGATTTTTTATCCTTTATTCATATCAGAAACCAAAATCATTTCCCGAGGGACTACGAATATAGAGCTAAAAGATAATACAACATAGCTTCTATGGAAACAAAACCAAACTAAACAAAAATATAAGAACATGTATCTTCATGATTTGGGAATAGGCAAAGGTTTCTTAAAGAAGATGCAGCACATACTAAGCATAAAGAAGGAAAACTTACACATTGGCTTTATGAATAGTAAGGATACCTCTTCCCTAGGAGACACATCCAAGAAAACAAAAAGGTAACCCATGGAGTAAGTATAAGTATGTATACATATTATACTAAATTATGTTAAATACATTACATATTAAATTACATATATATGTACATATATATATTTGCAATACCTATATCCAGTTAAGGACTTGAATCCATAACATATGAAGAACTACTTAACAAGAAAAAAGATATAGAACCCAATAGAAAACCATGAAAATGACTTGAACAGATCATATCATGAAAGAGGATAACTAAGTGGTAAGTAACCAAATGAAAAGGGGCTCAGCTTCCTTAGTCATCAGGGAAATGCAAATAAAATCACAATGCAATACTTCTACGACCCACCAGACTGGCTAAGATAAAAAAAAAAAAAAGAAGGAAAATATCACGTGTCTGTCAGCAAAGATGTGAAGAACACAGAACTCTCGTAGGCTGGCGGTGGGGGTGTGCTGGTGGCACAATCATTTTGGTGACCTGGCAGCACCTATTACAGTGGAACACGTGCTCGGGAGCGACAATTCCATTCTCAAGAATATAATCATTAGAAATATGAAGCCATGTTCACCAAATACACGTACAAGAGTGTTCACAGTAATCTGTACCTTTCAGGAAAACTTCAACCCAGGAAACACCAAGGTGCCTATCAACAGTCAACTGTAAAATTAAATTGCAGTGTATTCAGTTAGCACAACACTGTACATTAACTGGAATGATCAATTCCCAACTACTTGCAACAATAAAGGCAAATATCATAAATGTAACATTGAGTGAACAAAGAGAAAACAAAAAGGGGATGTTGAAGACTCCATTTGTATAAAGTTCAAATGTGGGAAAATCAACAGAAATCAGGAAAGTACTGACCTATGACTGAAATGGTGAGGAAGTTTCTCGGGGTATTTTCCTTGACTAGTATAGGTGTTTCTACTTTGTTAAGAATCAGTATGGTAATACTTTTTATGTGTAGGTGGATATGGGTCAAAAAGTTTTCAGTGGCTCCTGGGTGGCTCAGTCGGTTAAGCGTCCAACTTCGGCTCAGGTCAAAATCTCACGGTTTGTGAGTTTGAGCCCTGCTTTGGGCTCTGTGCCTACAGTCAGAGTCTAGAGCCTGCTTTAGATTCTGTGTCTCCCTCTCTCTCTGACCCTTCCCTCCTCACATTCTATCTCTCTCAAAAATAAATAAATATTTTAAAACATTTTTTTTAAGTTTTCAAAAAATTAAAGGCACCATAGCCATTTTCAACAAACATATGATTTTAAAGTCAGAGCACAGAGAGAAAAACATGAGAATGTACAAGCAACACTGCATGGTTAGTATCAATCGGCACATATTCAGCAAGTTCCTATACCCTTGACCAGTAGTTTAAGAACGATGAAAAATATTATAAACATAGGGGGGGAAATGTGAGGCTTTCCACAAGTTTATAACTCAAGGAAAAGAAGAACGAAGATTTAATTTTATGAAAGAAACAAAGTAGAGAATAACAGCAGACACTACTCGGTTAATAATGCTGGGGCCCACAGCTATCGGACTGTCCCCGGGCTGCGCTTGCTACGGGGCTGGGACTGAAATGATCAAGAAGGCCTCACGGAAGAGGTGGTTGTAAGTGTAAAATACAGACAAGGGCAGTGATGAATGAATAGTTTAAAAGAGAAATGGGAATGATTCCAGGGAAGGAGAAGCATGGACTAGATGAGAAGGAGCCAGTGGGGAAGAAAATATTTAATACCAAACTGTATTCTGGTAGAGAAAAATAAAAAAAAAACCATTGTCCACCTTCCAATGGAACGATGCCATAAAAAACCTTGTTAAAAATATGTATTTGTTCATTCAACTACATTTATTGTAATGTTCTGGAAACTTTTCAAATCATGGGTTACAATCTATCAGTGAGGAATTCCTGAATCCAGCAGTCCTTGTGACAAAATCAAATAAATTTGGAATTTAACCACATCCTGCATCCATTGCTTCCCACCTGCTCTAGATCACAAATGTTGAGACCTTGCAAATACAATCACTGACACCCCATGTATTATTTAATGTAATGCCAATATGTATTTTTAAACTATGTTCCATTTGGAAACACCTAGAATGCATAACCCTGCCCCAGGAAAGGTCAGATATTTGGCAATTCGGGGCAGGATTTGGAGCTGTCTTCCCTTAAACTACCTTGATTACTGTTGTGTATCTACATCAATTTCACTCTACAAATCTAGCTTCAGGGAGGCTAATGGCTATTTGATGATAGAGCCATTAATGATGTGATATTAAAATTCTGACAAATGTAAAAAATAATTTTTGACATGGAGCAATTTTATTCTGTATTAATTTCCCACCTCTCACAATTTTGCAGCATTCAATTAAAATCACATAAAAATTTCCCAGCCCCTTCAAATGTTACCGCATTAAACTAAGATCCCCTAAGCAGCCTCCACCCAATGCAGCCACCCCCATCACTTTAAATTAAAAGAAGAATTCACTAGGAACCCACGGTCTTATGTAGTAAAAGCATTCCAATCAGCTACACAAAGCATTTATTGTGGGACAATGTGCATGAATAGTTAAAGACCCACTTAAACATATGATTATATGTTTTCTTTATAGAAGCTCCTACTGGGAGTAGAGAAGACCTTCAATTCATTCTGAAACCTGGAGACCTGGAAGTAGGCAGGCATGGACTCTTTCAAATGCACATTCACTTCCTCTTCTACATAAATCTGTCTTTCCCCACATCCTCTGGTTTCGTAATTTTTCCCCCCTCACATCCTATTCTCTGCTGAGGTGCCTTAAAGTCATGTCTGTCTCCTGTGACTTGTTCCAGAATTACTCTAAAACACTCTCAAAGATGTTGCTATATTAGGAAAAATGAACGGAAACTCTTAAAGTCCTTTCAGGGACTCTGGTTTCTCTGCCAGCCATGTGTTGATTGCTTCCTAATTGGCCTGTCCCGTTACTGATGAAGTGTTCAAAGCAGTTTAAGAATTTATCCCCAAAAGCTGCTTGGATATTCTAGATAAACTATTATCTTACTGCCTTGTTGGAAAACATGCTCAATGCTAAAAGGGAAGTGGTAATGAACTTGTCAGTGTGCAGTTGCTTTCATATTAACCAGTCATACAACTTCTTCTAATGTCATTAGGCCATTTTCAGAAAATGGCAAAATCCTTAAGCTGCACTAAGAGGGTGAGTTGATCTGCAAAGCTTTTCTGTGAGACAAACTAGTCCTAAATCTACACCCAATCGTGCAGGGACTACACATGTTCCACCTTCTGCCATTTCTCCCTAGACTTCTTTTTTTGTCCTCTTCCTTAAGCAAAACCACATAGGGCGCCACCAAAGCAAAGGCAACCTGCTGTTTCTGGATGGAGATAGTGAGCCTGTGCCCTACTCCTTCTCCCACACTCCCCTCCCATGGCCTTCCTCTACAGTGTGGTCCACGGGGCAGTGACACGTGAGACAACTGCAGAGGAGGAACCCTGGTGTGATGGAAAAAAGGCAGGAGTGGAGCCAGGGCCCTGGTTTCTAGCCCAAATTCTGACACCAAGTTGAGACATGCCACTGGGCAACACAACTGAACTCTTTATGCTTTAGCTTTCGATTTTATAAAATTCAGGGGCAAGAGTAGGTAACACTGCACTGTACTCTAGCTTCAAAATTCTGTTTTATATTTAGTTGAATAGTTTATACATTTGCAATGGTATCTTTTACTAAGATTGACTCGGCACAGGACACATATCAAACCCTTGACTCTTCCTGTTTATTTCTCTACTACATCAGCAGACTCAACCCTGGTCCTTGGGAAAACCTATTTCGTATTTACTAAATTCCAATTTATACCTTCTCAGTTACAAGAGAAATAATCTCTCACTTCTGAGTTTTATAATTGGCACTACCCTGGGATGAGTCTCAGCATCTTTCTTGTGTTTTTCCTTCCTCAGATTCTGTCAAGGAAGATGCCTCTACATTCATTTGTCCTGAATTACAGATGTTCCTTTAGTCACCCTCTTCCCCCCTAGCCCACAATGTGCATCATATCCCTGATGTCTTCATCTTCCCATTTAGGTAGCTGTGGTTGGCAAAGTAATACACCCCTCTCCCCCAAAAAAGATGTCTACATTCCAATCACAAATTTATGGATTTGCAAACTTAAATGGAATAAAGAACTGTGCAACTGTGATTAAGTTAAGTATTTTGAGACAGGAGATTACCATGGATTATCTGGTGGGCTCTACATGTCCTTTTATTTTTTTTTAAAGTTTATTTATTTGAGAGAGAAAGAAAGAGGGGGGAGGAGCAGTGAGAGAGAGAAAGAGAATCCCAAGCAGGCTCCACATTGCAACCACAGAGCCCAATGCAGGGCTTGATCTCACGAACTGTGAAATCATGACCTAAGCTGAAATCAAGAGTTGGATGCTCAATGAACTGAACCACCCAGGAGGCTCCCCACATATCTTTTTAAAAAGGATGTGAAAAAGGGGCACCTGGGTGGCTCAGTCGGTTGAGCGTGCGACTTCGGCTCAGGTCATGATCTCCCAGTTTGTGAGTTTGAGCTTCATGTCGGGCTCTGTGCTGACAGCTCAGAGCCTGGAGCCTGCTTCAGATTCTGTGTCTCCCCTTTCTCTGTCCCTCCGCTGATTATGCTCTGTCTCTCAAAAATAAAACAACATTAAAAAATTTTTTTAAAAAGAATGTGAGTCAGAGTCACAAAAGGAAATGAGACTCCTCACTGCTGGAAGGAGCCATAATCCAAGGAATGTGAGCAGCCTGTAGAAGACAGAAGGGCAAGGAGTGGAATTTCCCCTTGTGTCTCTAATAGGAACACAGCCCTGCCAACAACTTGATTTTAGGATTTCTGACGTCCAAAATTGTAGATTACATGAATTGTTTTAAGCCATTAAGTTTGTAGTAAGTTGCTAAAGCAGCAATAGGAAAATATCATAGTATATATTAAATTGTTTAACCATGAATCCCCCAAAAAAGATATAAACCGTATCTTCCATAACATCCTGGACCTCTACCAGTTCTAACCATGGTTCAGATGTAAAAATCAATAGATCTAAAGCCTTTATATCCACAACTCTTGTATAGAAAACATTGATGCAGATATTCATATGGAATACAGAGAAATGAAGAAGGAACATTATCGCCAACCTGCAAATGTAGCTGTCAGACAAAGGTCCCAAATGAACAGATGAAGGGCTTCGTGAGTTTGTTCCCAAGAGATACCTCCTTAAATGCTGTGTCCAGGCCAACCATCGTCCTGGCCCTGGTAGCCCCTTCCCCGTTTCGCACCTCTAGGGCCACAATGGTAGTCAATTTTTCTGCATTGGGGAAATAACTTCTGGGTAACCCCAGCCTGGCCAAGCAAGGATCCTCCATGGATTTCTAGAGGGGGCCATGTCCCATTTCCCCTGGCCTAGTCTGGATTCTGACTTCAGTCAGTGAGGCCACACAGAGGACCAGAGCTGAGTGCCATGCAACCAGAGGTCCCAGTGGGGATCACTCCAATTCGTCTCCAGCCTTGCTATGGAGCTGAACTCCATCTGGCCATCAGCAAGCCCTTGCTGAGCACTGGCTCTGCAGGCTCTACTGTGTTCCTCGCTCTGTGGAAGCAATGCCTCCAGGGACTCTTAGCCTGGCATAGCACTCTGCTAGACAGGGCCCACACTAATAGGACCTGCTGGCCCACATCTCTTACTTTAGCACCACACCAGCCTAACCCATCATAAAGATGTTCCTCCTTAGCATTCTTCATGCTTTTGCTCATCACCATTAGGTCCCAGCTCCGAGCACATTTCTGACTCCTCTGGCTCTAGCTTAGATGTCCCCTGGCTGACACCACCTCTTGCTGTCATAAAAATTCTATGCTAGGCCAGATAATGGCCCCCAACCATCAGGATGTCCCCAGCCTAGTACCTGGAACCTGTGCCAAGCTCACATGACAAAAAGGAACATTGAAGATAAGATTAAATTATGGCTCTTGAGATGGAGGGGTGATCCTGGGTCATGCAGGTGACCCCAATTTTATCACAAGGGTCCTTATAACAAGAGGAAGGCAGGAGGAGGGTCAGTGTCAAAGGAGGAGATGGGACCATGGAGGCAGAGGCCAAAGTGCTCTACTGGCTGGAAGGGGACCGGGAGCCAAGGAATGCAGGTGGCCTCTAGAAACTGGAAAAGATAAGCAAATGGATTCTCCTCAAGAGCCTCTAAAAGGTACACAGCCCTGCCAACACCTTGATTTGAAAACTGGAGAATCCACTGCAGCCTACTGACTTCCAGAACTATACGACAACACAGGTGCACTGTTGTCAGCCCTGCATTTATGGCACAGTGTACAGCAGCCACAGAATAGGAATGCCCTCTCTAGGACCACTCTGGGCACCACCATCCCCAGCCTGACCTTATCTGAGCCCATGCCTCCCCTTGTTCTCTTGATCCTTGAATCAAAAAATGACACAGACTCAGTTTCTATGTTTAGGAAGCTATCTGACCCCAAATCAACTACTGTCAATACTATCAGAGCTACAGAGGAGACATGTGATGTCTGCTATGGACCTAATGTTTGTGCCCCCCAAAACTTCATATACTGAAGCCCTAATCCCTCATGTGAAGGTAACTGGAGGTGGAGCCTTTGAGAAATAACAATGAGTTATGAAGGTGGACCCCTCGTGAATGTGATTAGCACCCTTGCAAAAGCCACAGTGAGAAGGCAGCCAGGAACACCCTGTCCCAGAAGCCAATTTTTTTGTTGGCATCTTGATTTTGGATCTCCAGATTCTAGAACCATGAGAAATAAATGCCTGTCATTCAAGTCACCCAGCTTGTAGTATGAGTTATAGGGGCCGAAGCTATGACAAGGCACATGGTAGGGAGGTCCGGGAGGGCGCTAACCTAGACTATGGAGGAAGGAATTTTAAGCTAAGACCTAAAGATGAGGGTTAGATAGAGAAGAGAGACAGACAGCCAGCAACGTGCCTTCATAAGCTAAGGAAAGAGGATGGTGCCAAAGGAAGCCAGAGGAGAAGGCAGGGCCCAATCAGGCCCAACACTTAGGCCACGCAAAAAGAGATTTTGTTTGTTTTAATTCAACTTAAGCAAGGAGGTTTCAACCAGAGGAATGACAGGAGATCTGCAAGCATCAGGCTCCTGAGAGGACATCAGGGAATAGAGTCTAGAACACAAGGGAAAACACCGGCTTCAGGCCTTTGAGGTTTTGATGAAATGTGCAAATGTTTCCTACAAGGGACTGCCTATGAATCCGCAGCTCTGTGATCAGCCCTTAGCAGGAACGACTCCTCTCTCGCTGAACTCACCACTGAGCACTGCCTTAAGGAAGTAGGACAGGAAGAGAAACACACCATGGAGAATGGAGGAAGCATGCACCCAGGATGGGCCCCAGCAGGACCTTGCCCGGGGGTGGGCCAGCTGGAGAGCAGCCCAGGCCCCAAGTGAGTGGGAAAGGCTAGAGCAGGGCCACCCACCTCAGCCACTTCAACAGGTCACCCTTGGCCGGAAGCCTGCCTGGCGGGGACAGCGGGCTCACCTGGCACGCTGGAGTGGGCGTGATGCTTTCCTTGGCTGAATTCTCAGTCTCATGGCTGAGATGGACCTGGGCACAACCCACACTTCAGGGGTGCTAAGAAACTGCATCAAAGGATCCTCCTGAAACCTCAGGGGTGAGCAGAGAATGAGGTCGTCTGCCCCTGAGGCAGGCTCTGCCCTCCTGGCTATTTGGCCGCCTGCTAATTTCTCAGTGGAAAAGACCCCATGCTGGAAACAAATCCGCTCAGATTTGTTTTTTATTAAAGTTGAAAACAAATATCTGCTGTTACTCATAGTCAGAGCAACCCAACAGAAGAGAGACGAATGTATTTTGACCCAGGCCCTAAAACCACCATCGAGCTCCCAAAGACAGGTCAGGCCTTCCATGAATGTGCTGGTCCTTATTTGGTGACATGGCTCTTACCTCAGCAGGCATAGGGATCTTAAAGAGGACAACAACACTAACCACAATATCCAGTACATGACAGCGCCCACCGCCCCCCCCCCACACACACAAAAGCATAGAAAAACACAGAAGGCACAATACCCAACTTCTAAAGCAGAAGTTTGCTACCCACTAGGACTTTAGATGTGAAGTTGAGAAAATGCAAATAAACTCATGCGTATATAGAAACATGAACTCTTAACATTTATTTTTAAAAGCTTATTCTTTTTAATAGCAATGAAGATTAGACATGATAGAAAAGCAGAGTTTCTGCTCTGAATAATCCACCGCATTTTGTTTATTTGAGTGCTTCTCTGAAAAGGAGGTCTTAGATCCCAAAACTATGAGGAAGTCTCCTCATGTTTGGCCTTGGCCATAGCCCATTAAAATATTATTTTAATTTCTATTGGAAAAAATTATTTCACAGACCTTGAGTTCAAGAATTAGAAGTGCATAATGTAACGGGAAGTCAGCTGCAGTGAGTTAATAATGTCCCTCCAATACCTGAAGCATCATTATTCACAAGATGATGACAGTCTAATCCCCATATCTGCTGATTAAACAAACAAGAGGGCAGAAGCTTGGTTTTCAGGCCGGGGAGATGTTTATTTGTAATGAGGAGAGAGCTCCTGGCTGGAAAGATTCCTGAGAAAAGTTATAAAAGCACTTTTCCAGAGGCCTTTAAAGAGAAAAAAGAAATGCGTATGTTGAGGTCAGTTTGGAGGGAACCATGCCTAGAAGCAATTGAAGAGAGGGGAGATTTCTTGAGCTTCCATTCTCAGCTCTCTTTCTTACTGCAGCCAAACAGACACACAAAAGCCTAACCTTCCAAGAGTGTCACAACTCAGAGGTGTCTCATCACTGGCTGAAGCTGGGTCCCTCTCTGCACCAACAGACACCATCAGATCAGCCCACACTTTTGTGGGCTGTGAGGTCTGTGAGCAAAGCGTTGCCATGGAATGGTCATTTTTAAACTCCAAGGATACAATTCTTCTACCCTGACGTTGATTCAGGCAAAGGAAAACGCACTAACCTTCTCCAGCAGCCTTGGGGGAGTGAGCTCAGCTGCCTCCTTTATGGACCAGAGATATATGAGGCCAGAGTCAGGCCACCCGGGAGCACTACCAAATGGAGAAAAGTGTCTCTTCAATAATGCCAACCAAAAAGAGAGCCCAGAACGCTTCTAGAGTCTTAGTGCAAGGTGCTTCCAAATTTAAATTTGGGACTGACTTGCTACTGGTAGAGTACATTCCAATGTCCAGAGTAATCTTCCAAAGGAGCCATTTACAAAAGCAAACCCCACTCCTTTATCGCCCTTCTTAAGCAGGTAGAGGGGTGGGTCCTCAGACAACTTTGTTGACATATGAGGTGAAGACTTCGCCAGCAGCATTCTGGACAGAGGGATCCATTCACATCCCTCACTCTCTGACAGGATAACAGGTTCTGTGGGTCAGGGTACAGCCACCAACCTATCTAAAGCTGCCAAGCTCTGAAGTGGACATCCATAATATCATTCCTGGTGTAAAAATCAAACAAGCAACCCCCTACTCGATCCACTTATTTACGATGACACAAAGTACACTGATAATGCTTGGTGCATTTCAAAATATACTCTGTGTTCAGCTCTGTGGCCTGAGAAAGCAGATTCCTTAAGAAATACAGGGAAGGAGGAAAAGAGAACAAAGATGTCGTGGATGTCTAACATATGCAAGGCATTCTGCTGGACCTTTACATAATTTACTTCTTTTAATATTGATGACAAGCCTGTGAAGTGGATAAGACAAGCATATTCTTTCACCGTCCATGGAACAGTCAGTATATCCCACAAATAAAGCAAATGACAGCTATCGAATAGAGAAGTGAAGGGCTAAAGCGCACCAAGTAGAAAGTTGTGGAATGAGAAGACATACTGTGAACTCCTATCCCACCTAGCACCCTAAGTTTCTTTTTAATTCCCTGCACTCATTAGAATCATTTGCCACTCACACCTCCCACCCCTGCCTCCCCCTCCCTTTTCATCACACTGAACTCTCAAATGGAAACAGAATGGAGATGTGATGTCCCAGGTGCCCAAGCCCTGGGTTGGAGCTCTATTTCTGTGTTTTCAAGCTTTGAGCCATTGGGAAGGTCATATGAGTTCCTAGTCTCAGTTTCTTTATCTATAAAGTGGGGAAACAGGGCAAATGCATGTGTATTGCATAAGACAAAAAGGGTGAAATGAAATACATGCAAAAGTGGCTTAAAATGATAAATTCAGTTGTGATCCGGTATTATCACAAAATCCCTCCCAGACATGTTTTACTAGTTCCTCTACCATGTGAACCTCATAGTGACAGAAGATGCTTAACTTAAACACGTTCTTTAGAAGAACAACACGGTTATCTGCCTTCCATTAAGTCACAGAGTGGCAGAGAGATAGACAGTAATCTGTCATATTCATGCCCCCACCACAGAAGCCTGGAAAGCTATCGCTACAACTTTTAGATGATGAGGAGAACTCTGATAAAACGGCCCACCAATAACTCATACTTCTAGGTATTCATGCCCTGGGTTAGGCCTCTCCCTCATTGAAAATAGCTTGGTCTTGTGAATCACTCTAACCTACAGAACATGGTAGAAGTAACATTCTGCCACTTCCAGAACTTAGCCTTAAGGAAGTCTAGAAGCTGCTCTCTTTTCCCTGAGTCACTACATACAAAGTCCTTCTAGAGAGCTGAGATGGAAAAATCACTTGGACTCACACGGAGGTCTCGAAGTTTCTATTTTTGCCCTGAGTCACCATGTAAGAAGTTCTGCTAGAGAGCTGAGATGGAAAATCACACAGAATGAGACAGATACAGCCACATGTGCAGCCCAGCTGAGCCCAGCCTTCTGGCCATCCCCGAACTAAGCGACAGACACATGGGTCGTGGGGTGAGCCATCTCACTCCAGCCTCCAGGTGGCTGCAGCCCTGGCCAATCACATGGGAACAGAAGAAAGACCCAGCTAAGCCCAGCCAACTTTCAGACCTGTATGAGGGAATACAATAGTCATTGTTTTAAACCCTAAATTTGGAGGTTACTTATTATGGAGGAATAGATAAAAGTAACAATGAGGAAGACAGAGAGAGCTATCAGCATTTGAACATTCACTATATGCCCACCCTCTACACACCTCATCTAAATTAATTTTCACTACCACAGTGTAAGAAGGGTATTACGACACCAATTTACACGTGACATTGGGTGAGGCTGAATTCTCCAAGGCCAGGTAGAGATGGGTTTGAAATCCAGTTGTGAAAGCTGAGCCCATTTTCTCAGTAACTGTGATAATATATCTCACTAAACATAATTGCTGTATCTATTAAAGAGTTGGAGGATTGACTTAAACCAAAAAAAAATGGTTGTTAATGATTAGACATCTCTTTTAAATAATATAAATGGAAGCCATGTGTTACAATAAAAATAGCTTTCAACGAGGAGTCTGGAAACTTGAAATCACTAGCTGTGGGAAATTGAATAAGCAATTCCATTACCGAAAAAGTTTCCTTTTATAAAAGTTGAAAATAAGAAACTGTTTTCTTAGATTTTTGTGGGTGCTGTGATATCAAAATGAAATACAGAATATGAGGGACTTAGGCAAAGAAAAAGAGTTTTCTACAAGTGTGAAGAACTGTTGCTGAATTAACCTGAGTTGTCAAGCACCTCACAGTTGGCCTAGAAGGTCTCAGTTTCAACTATTCGTACTTTCTTGCCTCCTTCAGAGATGAATGTTTAAATAAATACTGCTCTGTTTCCAGAGCTTTGAGACACATCACTTTTTTTTCAAATGGGAAATAAACTCAAAGACATCTATTTAATACATTACTTATTAACATTTTGGGAGGCAACGCTAAAAAGCAGAATCTTTGGGCTTCTAGTGAATGGCTATATTCCCCATTCCTTTGATCCACTGATTTATGTGAGTTTTGCCCCTCAGGAAAAACTGAGGTGTAAGCAATGGCTGTAGGGAGTGTATGTCCAGAATACTCATAGTCCTAAGATAGGGTGAAGGGAGGTCTCCTAGTGGTACTAGATACCAGAAACTAGGTACAAAATATAGCACGGCTACGTTGACTGGCAAGAAGTGAATATTTGAAGTTATCTGTCAAACGAAATGAGATATAAAAATCCTCATAAAAACAGGTCCTTTACCCCTTGGGTGGTCAGTGGCACCTAAGAGCACTAAAAGTCCTCTGAACCATCCATTTAGCAGGGGTTTTCTTAAGTTTATTTATTTATTTTGAAAGAAAGAGAGAAGGTAAGTGTGGTAGGGGCAGAGAGAGTTAGTGAGAGAGAGAGAGAGAGAGAGAGAGAGAGAGAGAGAGAGAGAGAGAATCTTAAACAGGCTCCGTGCTGGGCTGTCAGCACAGAGCCAGATGCAGGGCTCAAATTCACAAACCTTGAGATCATGACTCAAGCCAAAATCAAGAGTCCAATGTTTAACTAAGCCACACAGGCACCCAGCTGCTTTTGTTTTTTCACTGGTAGGCTCACCCACTTCTTTCCTTATTGGAAGAAAAACCTAATACCAGAATAAGATAATAAAGAGTTGTATTAATGAACGACTTATGTACCAACTCCTAAGTAAAACATGACAGTGGTAAGGAACATGATTTTTATTAAAGATTTAAAATTATATTCTTCCATAAGGCGCCTGGGTGGCTCAGTCGGTTAAGCATCTGACTTTGGCCCAGATTATGATCTCTCAGTTTGTGGGTTCAAGCCCAGCACTGGGCTCTGTACTGACTGCCTGGAGCCTGCTTTGGATTTTGTGTCTCCCTCTCTCTCTCTGCCCCTCCTCATGCTTGCATTCTGTCTCTCTTTCAAATATTTAAAAATTTTAAATTAAAAATAAAAATAAAGTTATATTTTTCCAAAAATCCCAAAGCATATACACTTCTATTATACAAATAAACTAAATATTGTGGTTTCTAATTTGAAAGTAAAAGGAATAATAGGTAAATTAAGACTATCTAAAACATTCAGTCTAATGCCCTATTAAAAACTTTCAAACAAACTAAGGATGAAGTTAGAAATACAATCTGATCTATTTGATTTTAGAGGTGTGACATAGTTTCTGGAAATGGAACTCATCTGTATATTACTATAACATGTATGATACATGTGTATGTTTATACTTATGTGATATTATCTCTTGATCACTGAACTAAACAAAAACTTACACACTCTTCTTAAACTTAATTTTGTAAAAATAGAAACAGTGAGAAGGGAGCCAATTAAATCCTTCATTAAAATTAAGAACCCCATTAGGAAAAGTTGTGCCCACAAAACAACCATTGTAGAGTGATTATGGTTGATTTGACATGTCTTTGTTACAAACTTCTTAAAATGCTGTTACAACTGCTTTGTTATTATAAACATTAATAATACACTGTTCATGTTTGCTTTTACTTTTGTTGAGTTACATGTATGACACTCTGAAAAATACTCTTAAAGTTACAGGTCAAAAGGTAAGGTCAATTTTTTAAAATCTTTTTTTAAATTTAAAAAATGTTTAAGAGAGAGAGAGGGAGGGAGAGAGAGAGAGAGAGAGGAAGTGAGTGCAAGTGGGGGAGGGGGAGAGAGAAGGAGAGACAGAGAATCCCAAACAGACTCCACCACGCTGTCAGTGGGCTTGATCCCATGAACCAACAGGTCATGACCTGAGTGGAAATCAAGAGTTGGATGCCTAACCGACCGAACCACCCAGGCATTCCTGCAGGTCAACATTCTTTTTTTTTTTTCCAATTTTTTTTTTAAATTTTTACATTTATTTATTTTTGAGAGAAAGAGAAAGGCAGAGCACAAGTCAAGGAGGGTCAGAGAGAGACACAGAATCTGAAGCAGGCTCCAGGCTGTGAACTGTCAGCACAGAGCCTGACGTGGGGTTTGCACCCACTAACAGTGAGATCATGACCTAAGCCAAAGTCAGACGCTTAACCAGCTGAGCCATCCAGGTGCCCCAAGGTCAATATTATTAAAAGCATATTCAACTGCGGCTTTCAAAAAGAAAACAAAAAAACAAGCAAACAGAAAAACCGAAAATCTTGAGTGTATAATAACATCTAACTAGAAAATAAATATGACTACAGGAACCATTAGAGACAGATCATTGTTTTGCATTCATTATCATTCTACAATTAATGAGAGGAAAAAAACATAAAAACATTCTATTGTTTAAAAAAAAATCCCTGTCCAAATGTGGCATATAAGGGACCATGAACAACTGTGCCCTGACAGGGAACTCCCTCTAAGCTGCACCCCCCGCCCCCGCACCGTTTCCTTCATTTGCCACACCTTACCTCTTAGATTCAGATGGCAATAGTGGGCCACTTTATGCCAACTAACCAAACAATAACAAAAGCTGGACACATCATAACAGTCCCTCTATATTCAACAGTCTATAACACACGGAGAATATACAATCATTACTCAAGAAAGGAAAGGAGGATTTTTGCAATCACACAGTGAATTTAGCCAATGAAGACAGCCAAATGAAAAATTCAGGGACCAACATGACCTTCTTTAGCCTGAAGTGGTTACCACGCTCAACGACATCGGTGCATCTACACAGTGTAAGTTAATTTAATAATAAGACACCAATGGGCAGAGATCCATCAAATAAGCACAGAGAAACACAATTCAGGGTTTTCAAGGCCATGAGAACTGTGAATAAGCAAAATAACTGGAGAATCAAAAGGATTCAGACACTTTATGGAATTCCAAACAATAAAAGAGAAAAATATTCAGAAATGTTCACACTGATAATGGCAAGTACTCTGAATCATTTGCAAGCTTCCAAATACATGAACAGAGTTATAATAGGTGTAGAAATGGAAAGAAGTAAACACAGAGAATAAATGAGTTATTAAGCAGTTAAATGCATTTATATTCATAAATATGTAAAAAACTGGGAAGCTTATCATAACTAATTATTCCGATGAACAATTCTAGAGAAAAAGCAGTGAAGCTTCTCATTTTCTACCACAGCATTATACTACTGCCTACTTTGGAAAGGAGTGTTAAGAACATTTCTCAAGGGCAGAAAATAATCGCGGAAAAAGAAAAAAAATCATTATTTTGTGTACTCTTATGTGAACAGCCAAAAGCCAGAAGCATAACTCCTGTGCATAGATTAAACAGAATGTGAAGACTGAACAGATCAATAGGCTAATTCTCAGAGACCAAACAGACAAATAATGGAACTCAACACCGTGCAGTGAAATCTTTGCATCTCTAGGGATGAATAAACTCAGGAGACCTAACAACAAAATCTGCATGACTTCTCTATGGTGTCCACTGTCATTTCTGATAAAGCTCCCCACAATAAAGGAAAACAATAAAAATAGCCTTGAGCCGAACAAGGAACTAGATTCCCAACAGCGGGGTACAGGGTCTCTTCCCTGTGCTACAGACAACCCTCTTGGCACACGGAGGCCACTTCCAGTGCAGGAAGATGTCATGACTTCATGGAGTCATTTATGGCAGTAACACACCTGATATGAAAATAATAGGGCTATGCTTTAGTCATATTTTCTTAAGGAAACATTTGGGACTACAGAGCATCCTTCCAAAAAAGATGCATGCCCACAAAGTTTAGAGTATGTGCAGGTGTGTGTCTCATCAAGTTGAGAGTCTGTCTAGAGTACTTGACTGCACTTGAGTGTCAAGTAAAAAGTACAGAAACTCAGAAATCTGTAGAAAGTTCGCCATATGAGATTGCTAAGGGAAAAGAAACTTCGAGTTTAGAGCCATTTTTGGTTCTCACACCTTGGCAACTCTTTTTCTTCTGGTCATTCAAAAAAGAGTAGGGGTTCTCCCACTCCAATAATTCGTGAAATCTGCCTTCCTTCCCTTTCTCATGTCATCCCCTAACTCTGTCTTGCTAGATACAGTCTCCTAGTAGCCCTGTGCTCTCCCATCAGACCCCAATTTGCACCATTTTCAGGCTCATTCCCTAACCCATATCGCCTGTGATTCAAAATCATCAAAGGCCCCCAACAGCATTTCCTAAAGTAAGATCCACAGACATCTGCCCTCACGAGATGCTGTTATAAATGGATTCAGTGAGTAAGAATATTCAAGGATAAAAGGGCACCCGGGTGGCTCAGTTGGTTAAGCATCTGACTCTTAATCTCAGCTCAGTCTTGATCTCAAGGTAATGAGTTCAAGCCCCACATTGGGCTCCACGCTGGGTGTGGAGCCTACTTTAAAAATAAATTGGGGCAATGCTTAGGGATTATTAATACTGATTAGCATATTAAAGCCTCTAAGAAGTTCTGCAGGAGAGGAAAATAAATTAAACCTCTTCTCAGCTTTTCCTACCTTCAACCACAGGGTTGTGTTCTGACTTACATACCTACATCCAACAGAACTACCATCTCTGGAAGATGGGCTTTGGGAAATGTTAGCCCAGGGGATAAAGTTGAAATTGCTTAGCTTGCATGCACCAACCAACTTCTCTGTTCGAGAAGTTTCAACCACATCTGCCCTCACTCATTACTTTGTCTCACAACTCCTGTTATACTGATTTCCTTGTTCTATTTCACCAGCTCCACACTGGGGGATTGGGTGCATTTTAAGATATATCATACTTCACCTAGATAGTATGCTCCTTGCAGGCATTTGTATCTTTTTTTTTTAATGTTTATGTATTTATTTTGAGAGAGAGAGAGAGAGAGAGAGAGAGAGAGAGCGAGCGAGCATACACCTGGGTATGCACATGCATGGGGGAGGGAGAGGGGGAGGAAAAGGGAGGGAGGGAGAGAGGGAAGGAGAGAGAGAGAGAGCGAGTGAGAGAGAATCCCAAGCAGGCTCTGCAACACCAGCACAGAACCCAATGTGGGGCTCAAACCCAAGGAACTGTGAGATCATGACCTGAGCCAAACCAAGAGTTGGATCCTTAACCAACTCAGCCACTCAGGCACCCCAAGCAGGCATTTGTATCTTATAACTAACTTTATGACTGACTTACAACTAACTGCATTTTATGATGATTTACTATGAATCCATAAAACCCAAGACAAGATCTTGTGCAGTGCAAGTGTTCAATAACTATCTTTTTTTTTTTAAATGTTTATTCATTTTTGAGAGAGACAGAGAGACACACACACGGACTGTGAGTGGGAAAGGGGCAGACACAGAATCAGAGGCAGGCTCCAGGTCCTGAGCTGTCAGCAAAGGGCCTGATGTAGGGCTTGAACCCATGGACTGCAAGATCATGACCTGAGCCAAGTCGGATGCTTAACTGACTGAACTATCCAGGTGCCCCACAATAAATATCTTTTAATGAAAATAAAGTGGATTTCTCCAAATATTTCAAAACAGAAAGAGGAAGAAGGAGACCATGTCAAGACAGCATGAAACTCTCAGAGTAAATGAAATTTAGCAGAGTAGGTGAGGGAAGTCCACAAAGCAGCATCAGAATTCCAAAGTTTCAACAAGGTCATCACCAGGAGAAACTCTAGGTTGTATACACCAAGCCCTAAAAGGAACTAAGAGAAAAGATATGTTCCCTAACCGGGTCTTAGGGAGACAGGATGATTTTCAGGAGAAGAAGAAAACATCCCAAATCACACACTTCTACTTCCTAATACAATAAATTCCTAAGTTTCCTTCCTTCTTTCTTTTCGTCCTGCCCTCTACTCAACACATTAATTGAACACCTACTAGGCAATGAGCACTGAGCAAAAAAGATAGCTGGAAATGTATCAGGGAAAATCAGAACAAACCAGGAGGTACAGAAGAACACAGAAGGTACCTTCTGAAAGTCTCAGTGAAGTGAAAGTACACTTTAAAACAGTCTGTATAGCAACACAGATGAGGTAGCCTGAAATACTACCTCAAAGCTGTCAAAAGCAAGAAGTGTGCAGAACTATGCCATTTCAAAGTTGCATGTTCCTTTTGTTTATTTGTTTCTTTTGAGAACTGAGAACTGCCTGTCGCTAACTGTTCCGTATTAGGATAATGGCCCTGGTCATGGTCACTCTACGTCCTACATGTCGCCTGACACATGGTGGGCACTTAGTAACAGTCTGATGAGTCACTTACTGGACAAGAAAATGAAATGAAATGGCAGGAAACGAGTCCTCTGGCTGTGTGTAGAAATGCTGCCTTTGACTGGAATTTTTGGTGCTGTAAGTCCTTTAAACCAGAACACAGTGGATGATGAGTTGTAAAGAACGTCTATGTCTTCTTGAGTTAAACAAGTTTCCCTTAAAAACGCCATTCTGAGAGATTAAAATTCAGATCACAACAAAATATTGAGGTAGCCTGCATAATTCCCTTTTAATGTTACAGTAATTTAGGCAAATTTATGATTCCTGAGATAAAAGCATCACTTCAGAAATTTGAGAAGTCATTTTATATAATTTTAATAGGAAAAAACAAAAGAAGAATGACAGCTGAGTTTGGACACTTGTCACCTGGGAGAGAAGGGGGGAAATGGTACTGCAAGACTGGAATATTAACACATTTAGGTAATTTTAAAAAATACACAAAACAAGAAGTGATTACAAGTAAAAACAAAAGGAGAACAATCTGGGAGAAGTCCAAATGACACGCATCAGGTGAGATGTGTGTTGCATATGGTCTGTCAATGGTGCCAATAAGATGAACTAATTGTCATTTTACAATGCCACCCCTAGCAGTCAGCACATGCACGCACACAGCTTGGCATGAATCAGAGAACATTTTGGTAGCGTAAATCCCATGCCATTAAAAAAATAATCATAAAATTATTGGTGATAATGTGGTCTTTAGATGAAGGAAAAGCCTTGCAGGAAACGGAAGATATTTCCCTGAAGGCATTTGCAATGAAAATGAACGAAGACGGGAAAAAAGGAAGGAGATGAACACCTCATTGGCTAGCTAAAAAAGCCCAGTCTTTTCTTTCATTTCTATAGTGCTGTCAACAGAGTGTAGGGGATCAAGAGACTGCTGAACCCAAATATAGGCCTAGGTAATGTAGTTATTAAATAAATCACATTCAACATTTCCAAACAATTCATTCAAAGCATTGGCAAAAACCACCTCAGGTAGGCCTATCTGGCAAGGATGACTCTCCCCTTTGCAACCTGTAATGTTTTGTTGATACCACCACTCTGGCACTAAACTTTCTTACAATATAATATCTTTATAATGGAGAAAATAACATCTGTCACAGACAGCAAGACTGCTGCCTTTAGTAAAGAATGTCTGACACTCATCAGGGCTTAATAAGTGACAGGTGTCTTTATTTTGATGCTGCCCCTTATTATTATGCTGTTATCGTTATTATTTATCATATCAACCATTCCTCTCTTGGAACCTGAAAGCGGAAAACGAGACTGGTTTTCATCTTTGCATTCCATGCAACCTGCACATCACCATTCCCAGGCAAATATTTGATGACTTAATGTTAACTGAAATTTTCTAGGTTTACCATATGAACTAAATGATTTGCACCTAAAAGAGGAAATATGTTATCATTGGTCATCATACTTGTAGAAGGCCCATGCTCCTTTTGAAAGTAGCTGCAATTGCTTTAAACTCTAACTTCCCTATAATGGCTGCTCTCATATAATGTCATAATGTGGGGTTCTGGGGAACAGTTCAGAAATGAGCTGAATGTGAAGAAGACAGTCCGCTAGGTCCCAACCGATATGAACATAACATTACAAGGCCTGAGCAGAGAGCATATGGCTAACCTTCCATGCATTAGGGAGTGTTCTAAGTCCTTGATACACGTTAGATTTTATTCTTAAAAACATAAATTCACATAATGTTTTTTTATATTTTATAGGTAAGGAAACTGAGGTCATTTATGTAGATTATAATTTTGGCCCACATCACATCAATCATAAATGCTATGAGAATTTGACCCTGGATCTGTAAGACTACCAAGTTTGAACACTTAACCACTGAAACATACACGTTTAGTAACACTCTGAGTTCACAATCCATTCAGAAGCCACAGACTCACCTACAGCAGAAGGTATTATGACCTGTTTGCATCATCATCTTACACAGCATAAAATGATTAGTTTCCCTCCCTTTTCTTCAAATCTCCTACCTGCCACGTTACCTGAGAATCTAGTTACTGGCATCTTTCTTAATGCACTTTGTAGCTTATGTTCTTGCACATAGTGTGAAACAGCCATGCTCTAAGAAGAGCAACAAATTTGTAGGAGCCGTTCACTTAATCCATTACAACCTGCAGTCTGAGAAGTCTGTGCAAGCAGAGTTTACTTAGGTGGAAGAGGAGAAAACCCAGGAAGCAATCCCAGTCAGAGGCAGCAGCCCTCAGCACTCCTCAATGCCGCAAGAAAGCCTCTCAAACACCCGCATTCTGCTTCCTTTAACCTATACCTGCAGGAACTCCACAGGACAAAACCATCAGATCCTTGAAAGGAAGATGCCTACTGGCTAAGCATGAAATGCACAGTTCTGCAGGGAAAAAAAAAAAAACTAGGGGGCTTGGAGCACAGACCCTATTCTCTAAAAGTGCTCCTGAGCAAATATCTACTGAATGAACGGATGAATGAATGAATGAATGAATCAGTGAATGATGGGGCCCTACATTAGAGAGTTATGGGGAAGACTGACGACTCGGAGCCAGGCTGACGTTAAGCATCATCACCACGGTGCCCAAATCTCTGCTCCGTTCGTATCTCTCACATTAACCGGGAACATCCAGGAGTATGCCTGAGGTTGGGATCCACTGCACCTCCCTCTCGACTTCATTCATCCGGAAACCTCAGGGATCCTGAAGCTGCTGAAGTCTGTCAGTGGAGGGCCAATTAGTCCATCTACTTTCCCAAACATACGTGTGTTTATTATGTCTTTTTCACTGACATTCAGGTTCTAAACTGAACTCTAAACGAAGATGCTATAATTTCTAAGAATGAAAATAATATGTGGCAATGCCAAATACAGAGTGTAACGGGCTTTGGTAAACACATTCCCCAGTAAAAAAGCTAAGGAGAAAAAAAACCCACCCACAAAACCTGCCCATCTAAAGTTCCCACAAAGCCACATGGTACTAAACAATAAAAAAGCTTCTTTGGGCATTTCCATTTTTTTCCTAGTAACAGACCTTGCCCTGTGATTACCTCGTTGGCTTATCTGTTAATCTAGTCATACCCACAGCCAGCCTCGGGCCATAATAAGCTCTCAATGATATACTACCTTGCCTGCAAAACTTTGAAGAAAACGTTTTCGAAATGATAAGCAAGAGTATTATCATGATGTCTGAAATGCCAACCAAACTTTATAACTATCCGCCAGCATGCTAGAAATCATTTTCGGAGAAAAGCCATGAATGATATTCACAGCCCAGAAGTGAGAAAAGGCTTCCCTCCACGCTTAAGGAGATGAGAAAATGAACACATCTACACAAGCCTTCACACACATTCTCCCTGCAATGATTAAAAAGCAACACTGCCATGTATCCACCTGAGATATCCCCAATTTTCAAAATAACGGGTACAAATGATCAAGACCTTAATTGCCTTCATATGGCTCAGATAATGCCCGCAAACTCATTTTTTATGCTCCAAGTTCAGAAAATTGCTTCATTTCTAGAGTAAATATATACTAGAAATTTGCGGATATCCTGGATAGCTCAAGAATGCCTTGGAGCTAAAGAAAGTAACATCACTGCCTACTCATTTTGCTTAATTTGCTAGTCTCTCGGCAACTTTGTGCGTACACTTTCATCCCCTTTTAGATCCTAGGATAAGGCAACAGTCCAGAACCCCAGAAAGCCGCCATCTCCGGCAGCCAGCAGCTCTCTGAGCCACCATGGTCCCAGGATGGACTTTCTTCCCAGGATGCCTTCCTGGGAATGTGCATGTTCCCCGCATTTACTTATCTTCTCTAAGCTACATTCCAGAACTAAGCTTCATAAGCTTCTTCTGAATTGTTTATTCTGTGTTTTAAAGCTCCATCAGCTGTTGAGATGATTTGCAAGATTCCTTTTCTTTTTCGCAAAGCGGGATTGGTGAGTATTACTGGGCCTTTAGGTGCAATCACAGCTATTTAAAATTCCTGCTGCCGAGATTAAAGGAGATAAAGCCTGTGAAAGCCTTTTGTAAACTGTAAAGTCCTGCTCCTATGTAGTGTGCTGTTATAATATTAACCATAATAGCAATAACCACAATGCAGTTGTAACGCGGGCTTTAAAATGATAACAGGCGTTTGGGTCTTGTCTGCTCCATTCCCAACCCAGGGCCTACACTGGGGGCCAACAAGAAGTAGCCTCTCTAAGAAAGTTTTGTTTGGATGGGTAAATGAATGATTCTAAAACACAGCATGCTTTTCCAAATTAATATCCACAGGCAAAACGAAGCTAGGCATGACAATTTAGATCGTGAAAATACTTAGCAAAAATACTGTGGTGCTGCACACAAATACTGCAGAAAAAGTTCTTTTAAAGATAATTCCTTTGGTAATGAAATCTGCCCCTTTGCAAGCAGTATGGGGCGGGGGCAATGTGGTGGTACAGTTGGGGTGGGTATTTCCATTAGGCCTGAAAATGTGTATTAGTTCAGGATGGCTTACATGAGGAGGATGCCATCCCAGAAAAAGGCTAGTGTAATGAGTATGAGGGGGTTAAAAGGAAAAAGCAAAACAAGAGAAGCAAAAGCAGCAAAGGCTATCCCAGCAATGGGCTTATTTTCAGGCTGTGTCTTTCCAGGTGGTGGAAATGAGTGACTTCTCTGTGGGAGGAGGCAAGTAGAGGAGGAAGAGGTATGGATAAGAAATGGGTTATTTTTAGAAAATGCTTTTAGGAGCATCCGCACTAATAGCTCTGGTCATTAAAGGGTTGATCTATTTTCAGTACCTATATGTAGGAAAGGGTGTGGGGAAGAGGTGGAGGATGAAAATAGAAAGGAAGATGGTAATGTCCAGGAACCGGGCCTCATTCATCCTACTCAACAGAAGCCTTGAGAATAAGAAGGGAAACTCTGGGGCAGCAGCTGGTTACTCAGTAAAGCAAACGCGGGCACAGAATTTAGCCCTAGAAGATGAGGCTCTCCTAACACCGCTTTTCTCTAAGGGGCGGGGTGGGGACTAGAGGAGGGAAGGAAGAAAGCCTGCTACCTGGGCGGTCTGCAGGGCTCCAGCGGTGGGGAGGGTCTCTGCACCAGCGGCTGCTAAGCTCCAGAAAATATTGTATTTCTGTCCATCAATCAGCATTAAGCTGCTTTGGGGGCTGAGCTTTCGGCACCGGGAGTTGCCAATAGCAACAGGGCACACACTCCTTGCTCCTGGCGGCTGGGGCGGCAGCAGCATGGGAGGGGCGGTCAGAGCTAGAGGCTGTGAGCTGGGTAGACTGGGTCCCGGATCCGCTGGTGATGGGGGGAGGCCCCGCAGTGGCCAGCCCAGATAGCGGACCAGGCCACTGGCCTGTACGGGTGGGAAGGTTTGGGGGCTTTGGTGGCACACCAGTACCCTTGCCAACGTCAGCAGTCTCCCGTCCCAGCCTGTAAGTGTCTCGCTCTGCTGGAATCCTGACAAGAGTCAAGGCCGGCCGACGGGGCAGAAGACTCGCTGGGGCTGCGCGTGGGTGGGTCGGGGTTCTAAAGATCCGCCCCCTCACTCGCCACCCTTCCACCCTTCAGGAGTCTCTGGAGGATGCCGACGTGGAATTATGTCTGCACGTGTGAGTGTTTTCGTTTGCACTTCCAGCACAAAAGCGAGGTCCCACAGGTGGAAAGGAGTGTGTGTGTGTGTGTGTGTGTGTGTGTGTGTGTGGTGCTCCGACTGCGTGTGAACGCTGAGATGGTTGAAACACACGCACGCGGCTCCCACCCCGCGTCCCGCCTCGGGTGTCAGGGGTGTCCGGGCTCAGGCACTTGGGGAAAAGAGCCATGACCGCGCGCACCACCACCCCGAACTTCTCCCCCTGCCGTTGGGATCCGGTAAGGTGGGAAAGAAGGGCAATGGAGAGCGAGGTGGAGGGCAGAGGTAGACCCAGAAGACCACTGGAGGAAGCACGGATGCAGGGAGCCCTTGGAGACAAATGGGAAGGACGGAGCTGAAAGGCCAGTGGACAGGCCTGGGCTTCGGGCGCGGGGGGCACGCCTGGGAGGGGCAAGGGTTGGGGCGTCTCCTTACCTGACCTGTGCTGGAGCATTTTGCAGCGGGGCAGGGGCGGGGTGGGTGCCACCCTCCCTGGGGGCTGACCCTGCAGTGCTGTCACTTCGGGGAGCAGCCAGGCGTTGGCCGCAGAGCCCGGAGTTGACAAACTTGCCAGGTCCGGAGCGCGCAGAGGTGGCCCGGACCACGCACGCCGCACGGCCCACGGCAGCCAGGACACAGCGCGCTCCCAGGAGCTCTTCCGCTTTGTTGTGTTCCACTGGTGTCCCTGCGCCTGCCTCTGGGTGTCTCGGCGCCCTCCCAGCAATGGGACGTTTCACCAGCGTTCCGGGAGGCCCCCCGCGTCTGCGTGCCACTTTCCTCCCGGAGGCGCATTAAAAAGCCGCCTGGGAGCGCCTGGCGGGGCTGCGCAGCGTGCGTTCCTACCGGGCGGCTCCGGCCCACAGATTCCCGCCCCCCACCTTCTCCCCCTCCCCGCCCCTTCGCGGCACCCCCATCTGAAGCCGCTTAGGATCGGGCTGTCAAATCCAGCCCATCTGCTGCAATCATAATCAGTCTCAACCCAACGGTTCTGACAAATCTCCGCCTGGAGCCGGAGTTGGGGAAGCCGGTGGGCAGGGGCGGGGAGGGGGTCCCGGGCGACAAGGGCTGGGCTCTGGGAGAGAGAGGCCTAGAGGCGTCCATTGTCTGCCCCAAACAGAGGAAGTGAAACGGGAAATGGGGATCCCCAAAGCGAAATACTCTTTTCCTTTCCCAGATCCTAGTAAGAAAAATCAATCCACCCTGGCAGGCCCTGGCATACCCTGCCCCCATCCCAAACCAAGGCCTTCTGTGTCTGAGTGGAACGAATTTCTGCTAATGAACTACACTAACAGGTCCTGTAATCTTATCATCAAGCTGACCCACAGACTGGCACAGACACCCCAAGTATTGTAATTGGCAGGTAATAAGAGCGGGCACTAACAGCCGTTGTTCTGGAGTCAGAAGTTGATTCCCAAGTCCATGTGGAAATAAACCTTCCGGAGGGAGAACCCGCTTGTAAGTGTCAAAGAAGCACAGCCCTTCGAGTCCTGTTGGCATTTCGGGAGATAAAAGGAATATTTGTTTGGGACAAGAAAATACTGAAACCGGTTTAGCCCCAGATAGAGCTTCAAGAATGTTCATAATTTTTCCCATTTTCTCCTGAAAATGCTTTTTAAAGAAAATATATTTTAGCAGAAAATGATGACTTCGAAAAATGATTTTTTTTCCAAACTAGTTTCTTCTGCAGATGAAATAAGGCGCTCTATTCAATAATGTACTTTGAACTATTTTAATATGCCACTTCAGTATAACCACACATAGTTCTACTGGTTGTTACCCTTATAAGAAAAGGCAAGGTTTTTAAAAACCAATAAAAATAATAGTCCTAGATATACATAAACAACTCTTAAAGCAGCAAGAACACAACCAGAGGGTTTCTGTCTGGTTTTGTGCATTCTTCTCAAGTGCTAGAAAATGTTCAGTTACCTGAAGGACAGTAGCTGTTGGGAGAAATAATTTGTTGGATAAACACATCAACAGTTGAAAAGTTGAAGGGGAAAATTTTAACCCATTTATTCAGATAGGCATAAGAGCCATGCAAAAATCACTATACTGTGAGAATTTAACAGAGTTTGAAATTAGTGCTCAAAGCATTCTTTTGCTCTATGCTGTCGTTGAGAAATGTGGGCAAGCCACATTAAGTGCCCACTTGATCTAGGCAGATACTGTGTCTTCTACTTATTTTATAGCCCAGCGGTGCTTAAAATAGCAATGTGCAACTGTGGGCTGGTGGTCTGAAATCTTGACTTACAGGTCAGGATTAAAATCATATACACCACTGTGATCTGCTTGACAGGTGAGGGGAAATGAGGTTCAAATGTTACTTTTCCCAGTATGTAAATAATATGAGGTCAAGTGCAACTTCTGATCAGATTTTAAGACATTTCACCAATATTTAAAAGTGTGAAGTTTTTCACTGGTTATTTGTTTAGTGCATCTATTAATATTAAAACTTTTAATTAAAAGATTCATCAACATAGTGTTAAGAAGTAAGGATTTCAGAAGAGTGAACTAGCATGCTGGTGACTAATTTAAGGAGCAGTGTCCACAAAAGTGCTATTGCCAGGGGAGGAAAGGGCTAAGCTGAGATTCAGACCCCAGGCTGCAGGCACCCTCGGGGTGGGTTCTATTATGTTCTTTTCTCAAGTTGGTGGTTTCAGAGGTGTTAACTGGTGGCCCCAACCTTCAATTCATCAAGTGCTTCGTTCTGACTTCAAAATATGTCTTGTCTAGGTCTTTCACTTACTTATATGAGTGAAAAAAAAATCTCACCAACATTTTTGACTTTATGTAACCTATATCTGGAGGGGAAGAAACACATTTGGAAAGAATACATAAGGAAATCATATTCTCTGTTTTAAGGTAATCAATGCTATGGAGGCAAATCAAGCAAGGAAGGCTGAGCAGTATCCAAGTTTAAACAGAGGGCTCAGTGAAGGCCTCTCTGGGAATCTAAGTGTGAGGGCATTATTAAAGGAGGTGAGGGAGCAGGGAAGCCATGCAGGTGTCAGAGGCAAGATGTTGGTACAGTGGCCCTTAGAGAGGCTTGCGCCCATGAAGTCCAGAAACTGCAGTGGGGCAGTAGGGATGGAGCAGGGTGAGGACAAAGGGTTAATGGAGGTTAGTCTGAAAGGACAGATCACTGTGAAGGGGCCAATTTAAGAACTGGCTTTTACCCTAAGGGATATGGAAGGACAGGGACACAGAGGGTTTTGAGGAAAGAAGTTTCATGATCTGTCTTTTGTTCAATGGACCACTCTGACTACTGTATTGTAAATTATAGGTGGCAAAGGAGGGAAGACATGGGAAAATCTGTTATTAGGCTTCTCTAAGAATCAATGTGAGAGAGGATGGACAGGACCACGGTAAAACAGATAATGAGAATTGCTGGCAATTTAGGATTATTTTGAATTTAGAGCCAATAATATCTGCTCAGGACAGGGGGTTGGAAAAACAGAAGTAAAGAATAACTCCAAGTATTTGGCCTTAGCAACCAAAAGAGTCAGAGTTGCTATTGATATGGGGGGAGCAAACTTTGGTGGAAGAATGAGGATTCAGTTTTGGATTTAAGATTGAGATACTCATGAAATTAAACATTAAATATAGGTCAAGCTTTGAGCATAGTTCCTAGATTTTGGTAAGGGCCGTATGTTTGCAGTGGTGGACCTTGTGTTAGTGAAGTTTGTATTGGTTGTTACTGTTGTTACTGACGTTTACTAACCAAAGGAAGATACTGAGTAAGTAGATGAATAAACATTCAAGGGTTGTGTTCAGGGCACAAATCTCAGATGGAGTTGTGAATTTGTAAGCTGTGCAATATATAGATAGTTAAATCCATCACATCAAGTAGGTCATTAAGGCTGTGAGGACAGTTAGAACAAAGAAGACATTTGAGAATGGAATCCTGAGTCGTTCCAACTTGAAAACACCAAGAGCAACCAGCAGAAGAGACCACCCTGAGTGGCAGCTAATAGGGGAGAAAGTAAACTAGGAGAATGGGTTCCCCTAGAAATCTAGTGAAGAAGATATTTCATTAAGGAGGGAGTCATCTGTGAGTCATACTCTCCCAAAACGATTGGCTTTGCCAAAATCCCAAAGGAAGGAGCACCTGGGTGGCTCAACCAACTCTTGATTTTGGCTCATGTCATGATCTCATAGTTTGTGAGTTTGAGCCCTGCATCTCAGTCTGTGCTGATAGCCTGAAGCCTGCTTGGGTTTCTTTTTCTCCCTCTCTCTCTGCCCTTCCCTGGCTTGCACTCTTTGTGTCTCTCAAAAGTCCATCAATAAACAGGAAGGAAGGGAGAGAGGGAGGGAGGGAAGAAGAAAGGAAGGGAGCAAACCCAAAGGAAAATAGAGGAAAGCTATGAGAATATTCATCAAGGTTACTGGATAACCTGTCTACTGTCTATTTACAATAGACACCCACGGTTTCCTAACACCTAGGCAATGATCTCAGATGCATGAAAAATATTCAGTGTATGCTGAATTAAGTAATGAATCAACCAAAGGACTAAATGCCTTATGCTGCAAAGTATTTCTCAAATTATGACCCATGGATGATTTTGGAGAGGTTTTCTGTTCTCTAAATCAAGAAATATTGATATAGGACAAGGTTTCTAAAAGGTACAGACTGGGAAACATGATGTGACTTAGTAAGCCATATCAGTAGACAAAAACTTCTAGCCCACAAGTCTCATATCAAATATGTTCTCCAACCATGTTTGATAAAATTTTAATTAACAAAGAAATAACTTACATACATACAGAAGTGAGAAAATACACTTCTGTAAGTAACCTTACAACTTAAGTCAGTAACCCACTTAAAATGAGCAAAAGATTCAAATATATACTTTAGCAAAAAAAAAATCTAAAAATGTCAAATAATTGCATGAAAAGTTGCTCATCATCATTAGTCACTGGAGAAAAGCAAATTAAAATCACAAAGGGAAAGAGATATGCACCCCTAGATTTAGTGGGGCATTATTTAAAATGCTAACATATGGAAGCAAGCCAAGTGCCCAAGTAGTCAACTGATAAGAGTCAACTGTATCTATAAAAGGTAACATACATGAATCCTTCATGGCATTATGCCAAGTGAAAGAGTATTATACCTTGTGACTGGCTTTTCCTTGATTCTATTTGATTCTAAAACACTCTAGAGACAAAAAGCAGATCAGTTTTTGCTTGAGGCTGGGGATGGAGATGGGATAAGACTACAAAGATGCACAAGGCAAGTATTTGGTGTGTGACAAAAATTCTGTATCATGATTGTGGTGGTGTTTACACAACTGTTTGTCAAACTCATCAAGTTATATACTTAAAAACTTTTTATTGTATATAAATTACACCTTAATAAAAAGATTCCTTAAAAGATTTTAAGTTATGTCTTCCTCCAACGTGGAGCTTGAACTCACAGCCTTGAGATCAAGAGTTACTTGCTACACCGACTGAACCAGCCATGTGCCTCCTTAATAAAAAAATTTAAACATTTGAAGAATAAAGACTTTAAACTGAGTATTTTACACTGTTTTGTTTTGGTAGGGAAAGTTTAGTACTTTCCCATTCGAGAAGAGGAAGCTTACCTCAGAAATATCACTAGTTCATAATCCCCAGTGAAATAACTGATTCAAATAAGGATCATCAATAGAGGCTGAAAGATGGTAGAAGATAGGAAGTAGAATATCCGTATCTCCCTGTTTGCTAATCGCTAAGGGAAGAAGTGGTATTACACAAGGGCGAACTCACCTGACATGTTCCTCCTCGCACGATGCCATGTGAGAGTGTGTATCACTGCCTCTTAGGTTTTTATTGCAAAGAAAGTTGTCAACTGTTATTAAGCAAGTCTTTTGACATAATATCCAGCTTACAAGAAATACGCAATCTAGAGAATTAGATAAATGACACTATAAAGATACAAGGAGGCATATGCAGGATAAAGGATGCTCTTAAACTCTTTGAAAAGCCAATGTCTATGAACAGAACAGAATAGGAAGATTAAAATAAATTAAGCAAGATAGGGCACAACTTAGTGAAAGTAATGGGATTGGGTCTTTCTCCAAAATGAACAGCTATGAAAGACATTGTGGGAACAACTAAACAAATGTAAGTAAGGCTGGTATGAGATAAAGGAACTTTTATTAATTTTGCTAAGGGTAAACATGATAATGTAGTTAAAAAAAAGTAGTGGTCTTTATTTTAAAAAGACACATGCTAAAGTATTTAGAGTTGATGGGGTACCTGGGGGGCTCAGGCAGATAAGTGTCCAAACTTTGGCTCAGGTCATGACCTCGTGGTTCGTGGGTTCGAGCCCTGCACTGGGTTCTGTGCTGACAGCTCAGAGCCTGGAGCTTGTTTCAGATTCTGTGTCTCCCTCTCTCTCTGCCCCTCCCTTGTTTGCACTCTGTCTCTCTATGTCTCAAAAAAATAAATAAACATTAAAAAAATTTTTTAAAAGTAAAGTATTTAGAGTTGAAGTATCACAGTGTTTACTACTCACTTTGGAAAAAATATACATGAAACAAAAAATGTTAAAATGTGTTGATGCTAATTTTTGATTGAGTATTTTCTTCCCCTGGACTTTTAATTTTTCTGCATATGTGATTTTTTTCTTGCAAAAAATAAAAACTACAAACTTCTAATTATAAATAGATCAATAATTAATGTAAATGGGTGAGTAATTAGGTATAAGGAAATCAGAAAAAATAGAGTTTAGTGTCTTAAAATGACTGTATATCAAAACTTCAAGAGTGGAAGGAACTAAAGCAGTACATAGTGAGAAATATTTAAGTGAATATTCTAGAAATAAAAAAAATGTGGTAAATGAACGTGCATAGCATCTAACCCAAAAGGATAGGAAAAGAATAGTGATAAGTATGTGAAATAGAGGAAATAAAGGTAAAATCAAAGTCTAATAAAACAGAACACAAAGTATTAGTACAAGATCAATAGAACAATATTTGCCTAGACCAATGAAAACCAGAGACAACATAAATTGATAAGCTTAGGAGTAAAAACGGCTACACAACTGAGAATACAACAGAGATTTAAAATAATAGAACTACTTCACCAACAGAACTTTTATCCTTAAGGAAATAAATTTGAAAACACAGATAAAATGATCAACACCCTAAAATTTAAAAATAGAACATTTCCTAAAACTCAAGAATCAAAAGAATCTTGAGCAATTTCATAGATCAACTCAGTGGTTGGGAAAAAAAAAAACACAAATTCCTCAGGTATAACCAATAGGCCCAGAGTTTTTTAAACCTCTTTATCAAGATAGAATCCACCCCACCCCGTTAAAGCACACAATTGATTTCTGACACATGCAAATTGCACAATCATCATCACTTCCATCACTTAACTTTGGAAGATCTGCGGCACCCCGTAGAAAAATCCACACTACCTAGTGGCCATCATTCCTTGTTCTCCAACCAGAGGTAACCAAAAATATTTTCTTTCTCAACCAAATTTGCCCGTTCTGGACTTTTCATATAAAGGCAATCATACAATACATGATCTTTTGTGTTTGGCTTCTTTCGTTTAGCATGACATTGTCAAGATTTGTCCACACTGTACCATTTATCTGTATTCCATTCCTTCTCATCTTACTGCCAAATAATATTTCATTGTATTCGTATACCACACTGTACTTATCCATTCATCAGTTAATGGACAGGTTGGTTGTTTTTGGGTTGTTCCTACTCTGTGGCTACTCTAAGTAATGCCGCTGAAAACCTTCATACGCTAACTTTTGTGTGGACATGTTCTCATTTCTCCTGTGTATATATTAAAGTGTACAATGTCTGGGTCCTATAATAACCATGTTTAACATTTAGAGCAACTGCTAACCCATTCCAGCGCAGCTATCCCGGGCTTGAGTCCCATCAGCTATATGTAAAGAAAGGTTCCAGTTTCTCCATATTTTCTCCAACATTTATTATTTACTATTGATTAGAGCCATCCTAGTGGTAGCCTTCTTTGTGACTTTGATTTGCATTTTCCTCATGGCTAATATTGTTCCATATCTTTTTATTAATTTATTGATCACTTGTTTATCATTTTTGGAGAAATGTCTTTTCAATTCCTATGCCCATTTTTTAAATTGGAATATTTGTGGGGGGTTTTGTTGTTGTTAAATTGTAGGCCCAGCTTTTTTTAAAGACAATGTTTACAAAACTTGGAAATAATACAAAACTCTAATATCACTATCTAACCAGAAGAGTTATAGGGAGTAGGAAAAGCAGTGAGGAGAAGAAAAAGAAGGAAGGGAAGGGAGAGAAGAGGAGGAAAAAGACTTTTATGAATCATCCAAAATAACCTTGATACTAAAAGTAAACATAGATCATATAGCAAAATTAGCAAATGTCTCAAAAATCTTGAATACAACAGAATCTATCAATATAAAAAATAATAGTCATAATGGTAGTAACAGTATAATATGACAAAATAAGGTTTATCCTTTAATGCAAAGGTGGTTTGGTCCTAGAGAAACCTATTAATTTCTAAATATACATATATTTTAGAAGATTTAAAAAGAGATCATTTCAATAGTTGCTGAAAATTTTAATACCATTCAATATTTACTCATGATTTAAAACCAAAAATCTTTCACAAACTAGAAAAAGAAGAGAATTCTCTTATGTTGATAAAAGATGCCTACCAAAAAATCTATAGCATGCATGATACTAAATAGTGAAATTTAAGCATGTTTCCCTTAAGTTTTTGTTCTAAACAATGATACCCCATCACCACTTCTGTTCAACATTTTCAAGGTCTTAGGTTAGAGCAATGACATAAAGAAACAGAAGGTGTAAGAATGACAAAGTAGGGGCACCTGACTGGCTCAGTTGGTTGAACATCTGAATTTTGATTTGGCTCAGGTCATGATCCCAGGGTTATGGGATCAAGCTCCAATGTTGGGCTCTGTGCTAAGCATGGAGCCTGCTTAAGATTCTCTACCTCTTTTCTTCTGCCTCTCCACCACTTGTTCTCTTTCTCTCTCTCTCAAATTTAAAAAAAATTTTTAAGTGAGAAAGTAATCAACAAAACTATCACTATTTATAGTCAATATTATCTCCACAGAATACTGAAGAGAAACTAGAGGCAAATCATCAGGTATATGAAAATAGTAGCATGTTTACTAGATAAAAGAACAACATATGAAAATAGTGTCTCTAGGAAAGGTGCCAAATTATGAAAAATGTAAAATTTTTAGAAGATACCATTTAAAATAGTAACACAAAGTATATAGGAATGAATACCAAGACCTTAAAAATCTTTATAGTGAGTTCTTGGTTGAAGGGCATAAAAGCAGAACTAAGCAATTAGGAAAACAGAGAGTGATAAGTTGAAAGACGCAATCTCCTGACTTAATCTTTAAATGTGAAACATTATCAATCAAAATCCCAGAAGGTTTATACACAGAACTTTAACAACTGATCTTGAAATTTTTATAAAAAAGAAGGTGGCCAAAAATAACCAGCTAATCTTTTGGAAGAGTGACTGCACCAACATCCAAAAAAACATCAGTCCCCTCCTTTGTAGGTAAAGAAGTGAGTGAGATAAATGGATCAATGAAAACAAAGAGACACTGGAAATAGGCTCACCTACACAGGATCCAGGAAATAATACAAATGGCTCTATTAGAGGGGAAACAGCTGGCAATTGAAACAAGGGCATCAGGTCAACTTTCTATCTAAATAAAAAAGACAAAATTAGAACCCTACCTCAAACCATTCACAGAAGAATAAACTCAAATTAAAAACTAAATGTGTGAAAGAGAAAACCAAAGTTGGAAGACTGACATTACCCATTTCTAAGACTTCTTATAAATCTATAGTAATCAAGACAATGTGGTATTTATGAAAGAATAGACAGATATATCAATGGACATAATGGACCAGAAATAGACCTCCATAGAGTCAACTTATTTTTTACCAGAGCAAAAGTAATACAATGGGGCAAATATAGTTTCTTCAGCAAATGGTGTTAGAACAACAGAACATTCACATGAAATCAATCCATTAATCAATTCACCTAGAAACAGATTCGAGACCCGTTACAGGAATTAACTGAAATGAATACAGAGCTAAATTTAAAATACAAAAACTATTAAACTCTTAGATGATAACCTAGGGGGAAACCTAGATTATCTTTGATGCAGTGATACTTTCTAGATATAACACCAAAGATATAATTTATCAAAGAAATAATTGAAAAACTGGGCTTGATTACAATTAAAAACTTCTTCACTGTGAGAAATAATGTCAAGAAAGCGAGAAGACAAGCCACAGATTTGGAGAAAATATTTGTGAAAGATACATCCAATAAAAGACTTACATATAGACTATATATAGGCAATATAGGGTCACTGCCGGTAAAAATGTACCATTCTGGGATAAACATTGATAATGGGGAAAACTGTTGATGTATGGGCACAGAGGGAATATGGGAACTCTCCATACACGTCCCTCAGTTTCACTGGAAACCTAAATCTGCTATTTAAAAAAATAAAGCCCCCCAAAAACCCTCTTAATGTAAAAAGCAAATCTATTAAACTTTTTGAAGAATGCTCTGGATTAAGACGTTTTACTTCAGGCTGGGAAGTAAAATGAAGTAGATTGAATCTCTGCGAGAAAAAAAAAAATACCATGAAGAAAAAGAAAAGTCAAGTCACAGCTTAGAAGAATCTTTTTGAAACATACATATCCTAATAAGGATCACTACCTCAAATTTATAATGAGGTACCAATGAGTAGGAAACTTGGTTTAAAAATGGAAAGTATATGAACAGGCAGTTCATATAAGAATATAATAAAATGCAAAAAATATACTGAAGGCCTAAATCTCATTACTAGTGAAATACAACTTAAAACAACAATAAGATATGAGGAAAACAACAAGATACGAGGCCATGCCTTTCATAATAGCAAAATAATAATGATAATAATAATAATCATGGTTACAGCATGTGTTGGTGAGAATATGGGGAAAAAAGGAACTCTTCCAAACTGCAGACTGGAACATGAAGGACTTAGGTTAATGAAGTTCAAGTTACTCATAATTTAAGGCACGGCCACTCCTTATCTATATACTTGCTCAAGGGAAAATCTCCCACATATATACACGCAGACTAGAAACATACAAAAATTCATTATGTATTGTCTCTTTTTAATTAAATGTTTTATTTAGTTTTGAGAAAGAGAGAGACAGTGTGAGCAGGGGAGGGTCAGAGAGAGAGGGAGACATGGAATCTGAAGACAGGCCCCAGGCTCTGAGCTAGCTGTCAACACAGAGCCTGATGCAGAGCTTGAACCTATAAACCACGAGATCACGACCTGAGCCGAAGCCGACGCTCAACTGACTGAGCCACCCAGGTGCCCGAATTATGTATTAAGTCTTAAAGTAATGTATAATAAAAACTCACTGTTAACAATAGAATAAAACCATAAATTAAGACTAAAATTAAAAACTGGAAAAGCTTTCCCTCCTATGCCTTGGAAAACTAACTTTTAACCAACTCTCAGTAGAGACAGAGAACTCAAACTGATCCTTCCATTTTCTAAAAAATAATGATAAAACCACTGGATGGATTTAAAGCAGTGATCAAAGAAATATTAACAGCACAATTTACAAAAATTTAAATATATAAATAAACTAAATTCTCAGCTTAAAAGGCCAAAATGGGAAACTTAATCAATGAAGGCACAGGAAAGGAAACAAGGGTAAGAGTAGAATGTACTGAAGTAGAGAACAGAAAAGCAATAAACGCAATTAAGAAATCAAAATCCAGCTTGTTTCTTTCAAACAGATCACTACATAGCTGAATCCAAAAGTGTGAAGGTGAAAAGAAAGCACAAATATGCAAGATAAGAAATAACAATAGGAAATAACCATGGAAAGAGAGAGAAAAACTAAGAGGCTACTATACAGATCTCATGTCTATGCAACTAAATTTGAAAATACAGATAAAATGGAATAGGTCTTTGGAAAAGACATTTACCAAAACTGATTCCTCACAGAGCTAGAACAAACAATCCTAAAATTTGTATGGAAACAAAAAAGACCCCAAATAGCCAAACCAAACTTGAAGAAGAAAACCAAAGCAGGAGGCATCGCGATCCCAGACCTCAAGCTGGTTCTGTTCAGGAAAGAAAACTTAATCAGACCAACATTTTTAAAAAGAAGTAGAGAAAGTATTTAATCCTCAAGATGAGACCACTCCAATGTTCCATATTTTTTTTCCAGAACATGAAAAATGAAGGAAAACCTTCTAATGATTTTTATAAGGCAAGGATATCATTAATGGTTCTATAGACTTAATGCTTTTATTCACAATAAATTCCTCTGCAGACAGCTTACCTCCTGATATGACAACATGACGGTATTAGGAGGTGGGGCCTCTGGGAGGTGATCAGGATTAGATGAGGCTGTGAGGGTGAGCCCTCATTAATGGGATTACTGCTCTCATAAGAATCTCTCATAAGATCCTGCTTCCTCCCTCAGCTCTCCGCTCTGCAAGGGTACCAGGAGGCTGAGGACACAAAAGCCAGTGGTCTGCATGCAACCCAGAAGGGGGCCCTCACCAGAAGTCAGCCACACTGCCATCCCGACTGCAGACATTCAGCCTCCATAACTGTGAGAAATGAATTTCTGTGGTTGATGAACAACCGAGTTTATGGTATTTTGTTATAGCAGCCAAAGCTAAGAAAACAATTTAATCTGATTAAAGACAGTTAAAAAGTATGGTAGACCAATGTCACTATAGATCAATGCAAAAATGCTAAATAAATACAAGCAAAATGATGCAGCACTACATTAAGAAATAGACCATGACCAAATGCCACTTGCATCTGGCTCAGTATTAATACACCGCATCACTAAGTCTAATGAGAAAAACTGTGAGAGTCTCTGCACAGATATTTTAAAACCCTTTGACGAAATTTAACTCCTTCCCTGATAAAAACTCAAAAATAGAGGAATCAACGTATATTTTCTTCACATAACGCACACGCGCACATACACTCACTGCTAACACCAGTATCTCACTTAATAGAGAAATACTTGAGGCATTTCTAATAAACTCACGAACAAGACAAGGCTGCCCACTATCGCTACTACTGTTCAACATTATAGTGGCATCAATGTAGTCATATGACATAAATCAAAAGGAAGCTAAGAATTAAGAAAGAATAAATGCAAACTATATTTTCATATGACATGATAGTACGCCCGAAAAAAAATAATGCCAATCAATGATAAAATTAATTCAAACAATAAAAATTCAGGTCCAATAAAATTAATATATATAAATCAATCACATCTTATATACTGTTGGGAGGGGGTATACTGTTAGCGGGGTATACTGTTCTAGAAACCTCATTTACATTACCAACCAAGACAGTAAAATAATTGAGGGAAGATCATAAGAAGAAATGTATAAAGCCTGCATGAGGAAAGATTTAAAATGCCTCAAATCACGAAAGTCAACTTGAAAAACTAGAAGGTCTTCACCGTGGTATGATACAATGACTCAGTATTATAAAAATGCCACTTCTCTTTAAGTGACCTTATAAAATTAACATAATTCCAATAAAAATACCAACGATATTTTTTTGGAGCTCGACAAGTTACTACTAAAATTCTTACAAAAAAGTCTTGTAAGAATAGCCACTAAGAAAAGCTGGAATAAGAAACATAATTTACCACGGGGCAAACAAACTATAAATCTCCTGTAATAAAAACAGTCAGGCACTGCGCATGGATAGCCAAACAGGGTAGGGACAGATGGCAACGTCCAGGACGAGACCTAGGAACATGATCCAATAAAAACAGCATTTCAAATCACTGGGACAACAGTGGGTTTTTAAATGAAGAACGCTGAACAAATGATTGGCCATTTGACCAAAAAGAGCACTGAATTCACACATAAACCATACAGAGCATGAACTCCAAACAGATTCAGAGTTTTAATGTTAAAAAAAAAAAATGAGGCCATACAAGAATACAGAAACAGATAACTTCTCTGTAACCTGAGCGAAAGAAGCGGGTACTTAACAGTGACTCAAAAGGCAGATATAGGAAAACATCAATAAATTTGTTGAAAAATTTTTAGACAGCATGCTATATTTCTTTTTCATGGATGCTATAACAAATGATCACAAGTGTAGTTGCTTAAAACAACACTAATTTACTGCCTTATACTTTAGAGTAGAATACCAACTGGTCTCACTGGTTTCAAATCAAGGTGTGGGAAGGGCTGCACAGCTTTCCAGAGACTCGAGAGGAGAATCTGTTTCCTTACCTTTTCTAGCTTCTTAGATGCTCTCCACATTCCTCGGTTCCTGGCCCTTTCCCCCATCTTCACAATGGTGAGGCTGTATGATCTTTTCTTCCACACATATTTCCCCCTCACTAGAGCCAAGAATGATTCTTAGATTGGAAGGGCCCACCTGAATAATCAGGAATACATTTTCCATCTGATGGCTCTTTATTTAATTATAACTCCAAAGTACCTGTTGTTGCCATGTAAGGTCATCTATTTACAGATTCTGGGAATTAGGACGTGGACATCTTTGGGGGCCATTATTCTGTCAACCACAGATAGCAACATGCGAGTGCGCGCATGCCTGGGCGCAGCTCGCGCACGCACACATGCACGTGCACACACACACGAATAATCAAAAGACTACTGACGTGCCTAGAGAAAATGTTTGTTACAAATCATAAACGAAAACTAATATCCCTTATATACAAAGAACCCTCAAATAAGGGGGAAGTCTTAACAAAAAATTAGCAAAAGTCATGGGCATTTCACAAGATGATGCAGAAGTGGTCTCTGGGCATATGAGGTGTTCAAGTTCACTCATAACTAGAGAAAGCAAATGAAAAACCACGCTGAGCTACAGCTTCTCATTTATTCCATGGGAGGAAATGGAGACATTCAGAAACTCCTCCTATTGGTGCGACTGTGCATGAACACACATTCTCATATACTGCTAGTGAAAATATAAGTTGGTAGAAACTTCCCGAAGGAAAATGAGTCAACATCCAACAGAACTTGATTTGCATTTACCATGTGAGTGTGCATTCTCAGGTTTCAGAGTTTCCCCTGAAAGCACACTTCTAACTATACAAAAATGCATAAGCACTCTGGTTCTTCATTGCTACACTGTTCATAATTGTAGCTAAAAATGTCTCAGACTTACTCTTCCGTTGATTCCTCTTTCTCCTTATTTGATGGTTCGTCTTACCTTTCCGGGTGGATTATAAACTATTTTGTCATCTTTTATGGGCAGTTTGTACACTGTAGAGTAGCACTGAATAAATGTTTCCTGATTTTTAAATTTTAGGGTTGGACAATCATTGTTTTATAAGAAATGTCATTTTGAAATAAAGCTCTCATATAACTAACACTGTATGGCTTGTTAATTTTGGATTTATCCCAGATTAGTACCCATTATACTAATTTCTACTTACTGCTTACTAAGTTCCTGGGCTTTGTTTGGTTCGGTTTGCTTTTATTTTAAAGAAAGAGAGAGGGTGCAAATAGGGGAGAGGAACAGAGGGAGAGATAGAGACAATCTTAAGCAAGCTCCACGCTCAGCATGGAGCCTGACCCAAATCTCCATCTTAGGACCCTGGGATCATGACCTAAGCTGAAATCAAGAGTCAGATGCTCAAGGGGCGCCTGGGTGGCTCAGTCGGTTAAGCCTCCGGCTTCGGCTCAGGTCAGATCTCACGTTCGTGGGTTCAAGCCCTGTGTCAGGCTCTGTGCTGACAGCTAGCTCAGAGCCTGGAGCCTGCCTCCGGTTCTGTGTCTCCTTCTCTCTCTGCCCCTCCCCCTCTCATGCTCTGTCTCTCTCTGTATTAAAAAATAAATAAAACATTAAAAAATATATATATTTAAAGAGTCAGATGCTCAAACAACTGAGCCACTCAGGTGCCCCCTAAGTTTCTGTTTTATCATAGCCAGTTTTCATCAGGTAATTTTGGTTTCTTCAATAATTAAACCTCTGTGGCCAGGGCTGAATTGAGCCCAGTTACTCAAAGCAAGATTCTATTGGACTTCCCACACTGACTCACTGACAACTGAGCAGACCCTTGTTCTAGGATAGCATTATCATCATTAATAAAATGTATAAATGGAATGTACTGGGGCTTGGTAACAATACAGATAAGTACATACCCATGCTCTATCAATCATTCCACTTTTAAACTTAAATATGAATGGCCTTTCATTGGTAAAAGTATTCATTCAACCATCATTTATTAAGTAACTATTATATCAGATTTTTAAAATCAAGTTTATGGTTTTTAAGCCAAAAAAATGAAAAGGTTCAGAACTTCAATTTTTAACAACTAATTTTCTGAATTTTTGGTTGTATTCAGATCCAGTCTTTACACTGTCTCCCGAAATCACCATCTATATTACTTACATTAGTACGAATATACATATGTATACATACACACACATATGTTGGTATGTTTATATATGTATCTAACGTGTATGTCTCTATAATCCCATGAATGACTTTCATCAGAATACCTCCCTTTTTACTAGGAACCTATTAGCAAAGTCGCAATGTAATACCAAGAAGAGTGAGAATTCTCCTCATTCACACACTTGCTTATTTTGCTTATTTTCATTTGCTTACGCTCACCACATCAGGGCTCAGAGCGGCATCCACACATGTCTGAAATGACAGTGTCAGTGGGATGGTGAAATATGTTTAAATTAAATTTGCATGTAGGAAATTCATTATCCCCCTTACACCCTAGCATGGAGAGGGCTCCTGTGGTTTTCCAAAAACCTATAGTATGAATCCTATGAAAACTATATAAACATATTTTTGAGAGTAACTCTAACAGAAGACTAATAGTGTAGTATCTTTCTCACTAGATGCTCAAATAATTTTACAAGGATCTTATCAATACTCTCAGTTTTTACTTGATGAGTTATGAGTTTAGATTTTTTAATGTTTCTCATCACAGAATCACAGAAAGAATAGGTTTACTGAAAGCAACCTAGTAAATACCATTCCTGCCCGCATTATAGATGGGGAAATTGGGCTTGCTTGATATTTAGGCCCACCCAAGGGGCTGCAGGTGTCCCCATCCCCACCCACTTCCCACACTGTTGTCACCAGACTGCCAGGGCCTGAAGCACCCATGGGGCTCAGCACAGCAGCTCTAAGCATGGTGAACAAGCACATGGAAACATAAAGTCAAATTTGGAATGACCCACAATCCTTCTGTCTGACATATTCAGGAGTTGGTATGGACGGGGTTGTAAAACAACAAAGGAAAGTTTAAAAATTCATTCTAGATCAGGAATTGGCACCCATGGGTAAAATTTTGCCTATTTTCCTCAAGTTGTATTGGGACACAGTCACATCCACTCACTTATGCACTCCCTGTGGCTGCTTCTGAGCTCCGGCTACAGAGCTGGGTAGCTGTGACCGGGACTGTAAGGATACAGCCAGTAAAGACAAAAATATTTACTTCCTTGCCCATAATGAAAAAGGCTTATGGACCCCTACCCTAGATAATATTGCCCTCTTACAAGCCACTATCACCATGAGTAAATATACTGTAAGCAAAACTGGTAACGATTATAATTTCGAGTTACACTTTGAAATAACTATGGTAATTAAGTACATGTTATAAATTCTAACGAGCCCTCAAGTTTCTGGTACAAGTTGTTCTACAGTGTGTACATTCCTATGGAATGTTAGTGACATTCCATTTTTAATAATAAGAGTAGGAGGCATGTTAGCTAATTAACTTTTAAAAATTAAACCTAAATTAACTTTTTATAGTCGGTAATAACTACAGCTGAGATTACTTCCAGATAATTAAATTATAATGTTCCTAATGAATGGATATCCACTACAACTTTCTCTGCAAAGATAATTATAGTTGCTTATATAGTTTCATTTTGTCCTCTGTGCATACCAGATTATTGTACTCTCCCAAAATGTAAACATGGATTTTTTATTCTTATCTATTTTTTTTAAGTTTATTTATTTATTTTTGAGAGAGAGAGCAAGCGAGCACAAGCATGAGTGGGATAGGGGCAGAGAGAGAGGAAGAGAGAGAATGCCAGGCAGGCTCTGAACAGTCAGTGCAGAGTGCAACATGGGGCTCAAACCCACAACCTGTGAGATCACGACCTAAGACAAAGTTAAGAATTGGACGCTTAACCGACTGAGCACCCCAGGCACAGGGATTTTTAAAAATCTATTTATTTTTTTAATTAATAATACACTTACCAGATTTTTTAGATAGCCTGTAAAATTTGTAAATTGTGAAATTACTGTTTGGGCAATAATTGTAAATTCAAAAACAATTATGGACAGGCCCCAGAGTATCTTATGAATGAAAAATAATTTTGAGATATATTCTGGAAATATATGGGGCATAAGATAAAGGGAAAAACTAAAGCTGAAACTGACACGTAAAGGATTGAAATAAAGTAGAACCATAATAAATTATTAATTTTTAGGAAATATATTTGGCACCAGAGAGAATCTGTTCTGCCTTTCTACTATTTTGCCTGTAAATGGAGTCATGATAGGCAAGGTTACACTATGGTAACAAACGATCACCAGATATCCCTGGCTCAAAATGAAAGTTCATTGCTTCTTCCCATTACATGCTGGCAGGAGCCTGTACGCAGCCCTTCTCTGACCCTAGTTCTATAACAAGTCATCATGCTGAGCCCTGATGGCTGCCATGATGGATACCTGAAGGAAGGAGCACATTGGAGGGTTGCACATCCATAATTAAGTGCTTCAACTTGCAATGTTACTTTTGCTAGCAACTCATTGGCCAGAATGAGTCACATGACCCCTCCAACCACAGGGAACAGGAGTTGCAATTCTGCAATGTGCCTCTAAGAGAGAGAGCTGGAAATATTTATTAACAACTCATTTAAAGTTGAATGATTAAGGACTCAAGCCTTGAGCCGAACTAGTTAATCATCTGTGCTTCCCATGCCTCATCTGTAAAATGACATGCGCACTAAACCTCACAGAATCGTGAGGATTAAATGAATTAAATACTTGTAAAGTGCTTTGAAGAGTGCTGGCATAAAGTGTTATTGTTGCTTTATTTCAAGCTTTGCACTTGTCACACTGCTCTTCAGAGCCAACAACAGAGGAGAGTGGTCTTAGAAATGCTGACTTGGGCCCAGCAGGGATGTCTAGGAGAAGAATTCTGGAGAAAAAAATATATGATCAAATGAAAGAAATCAAAATGCTGGGTGTTCCTTCAGCATATATTGATCCAGGAGGCAGGAGATAAGCCATTAGTGGAGTAAGGGTTTAGTTAGCAGAAGCTGGAGGAACAGGGGGATAAAGATACCAAAAACTAACAGTAGGTCTTAAGAAACATGAAGCCAGAAGGTAAATACAGCACGTGACCATGTATGGACATGGTTAGTAGAGGATGCTGGGAAGGCCTACTCGACACTATACATATTTGAAGAATATAGTATATGAATGGAATCTCTCCTAATGTGTGTGATACAAAACTTCCACCAGGCTAAAACTGACAGTAAAATACAAACTCCAGTTAGCAAGGGCAAGGGTAAAACTAAAGAGGAGACATGGGAATGAAGAGGAGGTGAACCAAGAATCAGTGTCCAGGAAATATAGTCAGAGAGTTCCTCTGCTGTATAGAAACACAACAGGTGGTGGATTGATGGCAGTGTCCATTCCTATCAGAACTCCCATTGCCTCGGCACTGGCAAGGGTGTTTGCTCTGAATCCCTGGCCCATGACAATCCACCCCTGACAACTATGGTGACATGTGTCCGTAGGCATGCAAACAATCCTGAACTATTAGGCACCAGGTGAAGAGACGAACAGACATGATTTTCTCTTCCACTAGCTCACTGGTTAACGAGAGAACCAGAGGAGGGATTAATCAACCTGTAACATAATCAGAATGAAATAAGTTCTGTATGGCAGTCACAGGCCAATTTTGTGGGAGCACAAAAAATGGAGCAGCCCGTTTTCAGTATGGAATCGAAGAATGCTTTTTGGAGGAAATGGCTTTGTAACTGAGGTTTTTTTTTTTTTATGTTTGTTTATTTTTCAAAGAGAGAAAGACAGAGAGCAAGCAGGGGAGGGGCAGAGAGAGAGGGAGACACAGAATCTAAAGCAGGGTCCAGCCTCTGAATTGTCAGGAAAGAGCCCAAAGTGGGGCTTGAACCCACGAACCATTAGATAATGACCTAAACTGAGGTTGAAAGTTTAACCGACTGGGCCACCCAGATGCCCCATATAACTGAGATCCTTAAAAGAAGAGGGATAAAGGGGCAACCAGGTGGCTCTGCTGGTTAAGCGTCCAACTTTGGCTCAGGTCATGATATCATGGTCTGTGGGTTCGAGCCCCGCCTCGGACTTCGTGCTGACAGCTGAGCCTGGAACCTGCTTCAGATTCTGTGTCTCCCTCTCTTTCTCTGCCCCTCCCCCTACTGCCTCTCTCTCTCTCTCTCAAAAACAAACATTAAAAAAAGAAGAGGGACAAAAAGTTGGAGTATGTAATGAATACCAAAATAATGAAATATCATGAGCAACCACTAAAGTATGGACCATTTGGAGTGGGTAGAGGAGAAATAAGCTTAAAAAAGAAAAAGGAGGTTTTTCCTATATATTTTCTACAGAGTCACAAATTCAAAAGATCATAGAGCTGAAAGGAAATTCAGTTCCAATTCCTGCTTTACAGATCAGAGTCCAGTGACTTATCTGTTACAGAGTGGCAGACTCAAGACTAGAATTCCTATCATAATACTGAAAGCATATGTTACTTTAAACAATAAAAGATTTAAGAAAACAAAAATTCAGAAGCTACTCTTGTGGTTTTTTCATGAGCATTCTGCATCAGAAGCAAAGTGACTTACGTCCATCAGGTCATAAATGATATGAATAGAGTGAAACTGAACTATTCATTAAACCCTGACGGAGGGGTCATCGCTGGAAGCTTGGGGGTGTTTAAGCCAAAGAGGAGGCGGCTGTATTCCCCAAAGTAGGGTTCAAATTTATGAAACTTATTACACAACAAGAGGTGGGAGAGGTCAGAAATATAAATAGATTTTAAGTGGCTTATATAAATTAATGACAGGCTCATCATAGCTAATAAGAAAAAGTGCTATGTTTGGGTCATGTTATAAATGTTTGAAGTTAGTATCAAAGAGGCCCTGCTTGCCAAGTTTGCCAAAGACAGAGACGGCACTGGGCCATGATGCTCCTTGACAATTTTTGCTTCATTTGTGAAAGCCTCCAAATGCTGCATTTCGAGTGCCATGAGAAACTGCCAGGTTTGTGAGTAGAAGATGGATATTCAAGAAACCAATCTGTAACAATATATGCAGCAAGTCAACTATATCTGAAGTGTCTTGTTCCCAAACAAGTATAAAGGGTGTTTTTACACTCCAACTTTATATGAAGAATCAGGTCTTAGAAATCCCATGATAAAGTTTTCCTAAGGATTTATCCACACTTTCTTCCCTGGTTTGCTCAGATGAGAAGCAGGAAACCTTCTAGTCATTTTGAACCTCTGACCTTTTGTGTGGTTTACACATCAACACATGCAAACCTCCATGCAGCAATTCAAAAATCCCTTCTCACTGCATTATAGCATGGCCAAAGGGTAGTATATTATCCCTAGATCTAGAATACTCCCATTTCCAGCCCATTATAAAGCTGTTTAACTGCGTGTTTCTTAGGAAAAAGAAGATCCTACTGGCTCATAAACGTAGGAACCCAGTATCATATACACCTATCTGGTTTTCAAAATGAGTTTCCCAAGCTGCACCTAACTGACCCTTCCCAAATGTTTCCAGTTGACGAGTGAATAAGCTTTTGCCTTCCACCCAATCTCAGCTCACGCCTTCTCCTTGATAACATCAGGACATCCACATCTGACAATGGTCCGGGCTAATTCATCTACTTCGATGTCTAGCAGCCATTTGACAGGAAAAATAATCTACACGGTATTTATTGCAAAATCTTCACCACCGTGACAAAGATGAATGCAAACTTCACACCATCATTTTTCAACTGTTATCCAAACTTGAAAATGGTTTTCAAATGTTAACGTTAAAATTATGAGGAGGAAGATAATGGTTCTACTTTAAAACTGCCTGGAAATGGAACTTGTGTAACAATGGCTTAGCTCTGAGCCAGAAAAATAAACTTGCCTACTAACATAGTAAATGGACCAGAAATAAGTCTGTCAGATATGGCAGGGGGTACAGGTTGGGGGCGTACAAAGAAGGGGCAGTGGAATTGAATTTCCAAAATAAATGATCTGAAACTTTTAACATAGTATATCTTCAGAAAGCACGGTCTTCTTTTGTGAAATGTACTACATATCACTTCAGAAGTGATACATTTCAATTGAAACTGGGAAAAATCTAGACCTGAACCATGAGAAACATCTACAACACTCCACTTTAGTCTCTGTTTTCAGCAGAAAATCCGGTAGTTCCATTCTCTTTGATGCACTGTATATAAATCTTTTCTCATGAGCTTTGTTTCTCCATTCTAGCATTATCCTCCCTGATAATCCTTGACTTTGGGAATTTAACTGTTAAATTAATAATTGTTCTCTTGAGTGATGATCTGAAACTCACTCCCTTCTCCCTTCTGAAGGCCAAAGTAATTGGCCAATAAAAGTTCCACCAAGGTCAGGAATGGCCTAATTTACTTGTAATTATTAACTGTGCTCTGACCTCATAACCATAAATAAAGCCCTGGCATTGGGGAAAAAAAAAACATGTGAAACAGGACATGGCAATTGAAAAAATAAGAGAATAAAGGCGCACTGGAGAAAAAGAGAATGGATTTTCTAAATTTAAAACATTCTTTGCCCTTTCTTGAAATAATGATTTATATTCTTTGAGTCCACAAGAGAGTAAGTGGATATGCATGATGCAATGCTGGAATTTTAGGTATTTTGCCTAAAGGTTATTAACAATTAGTACCACTGGGGGGGAAAATCATAAAGTTAAAATAACAACCCTTTGTCAAAGGATGACTGTAACTAGACTTGTAATCTGGTTATAATAAAATATATTATGTTTATATTAGAGCCTCACGTATTAACAGGAAAACTAACAAACTAGAATAAGTCCAGTAGGCAGCCATGATTAGTTGGGTCCTGAAAAGAAAGTTGTAGGAGGAGCAATGGAAGAACCTACATTGTTTTCTTTTGGAAAAGTGAGCACTGAGGCCAAACATGAAAAACAGTCCTCACATATTTAAAAAAGGGTGTACAAAGAAGAGGAAATAGTCCTTACAACTAGAGCTACTGACGGCAACATTAGGGCTGGAGTGAGAGTCAGATGACTGGTCGTCTGTCATGAAGGGGTGGCTGACCTCTTCCTGTCCAGCATAGCAAAATCCACTCTGCACATCAGAAATATAGGCCCTTGGCTTGAGCTTTCACACTTGCACTGGTACAGAGCTCATGATCTCATGCGTACCCTCCTCTACACCAGGGGGGTAGGAGCGTCAGAAAATTCCTTTCTGGTGTTGAGTTGCCAACTCTTAGGTTCTGACTAACTCAACTGCTTAACTAGTTCTGTCCTCATGAACAGCTCAGGATGTGCCCAATCCCTTCTCCACATGACAACTTACTGGAGTTTTCAAACAATTATAGTTCTATCCTTTGGCTTTCTACTTGTCAAACTAAATAACTCTAGTTTCTTTTACCATGATTACTTTATTCTGCACATGATACCATTCTAGTCACCGGCCTTCTTGACTTTTAATGGTTTGTTATGTCTTCAAATGACATCTGAAATAAATATTCTTGTTACAGTGCTAGCAGCAAGAATATCACATAGGACTTTTAATTGCCCTGTTCAGGAGAATCAGTTAACATGTGTTAGCTGAATACTTATTATGCTCAACCTAAGCTAGTTAGCACTTTATATGTAGCAGCAGGCCAAGTGCTGACAATATCTGTACAGTTAAAATTAAGGTATCTGGGAATAGTTCTGAAGTTTTTGTAACATATGAATCATTACGTGTACATTTGTAGCATAGCCCCAAGTTAAGGGAAGATTAGAAAAAAAAAAAGCAGAGACTAGGCAGGCTGAGGAATCCTTGGGAGAAGTTATAGATCAGAAAAACCTAGATCATAATTTGAAGGATGAGTACAAAGTGCCTGAAATGGAGATATGAACAAGAGAGAGAATATGTGTGTAGGAATAATCAATAATAAAGGAGGTCAGGGTTGGTAGGGACATGTGTGGCTAGATACAGCACTACTTATATTTGTAGCGTACCATTTCCAATAGTATTTTCTTTCATTCATTCTCTTTGGGTATTTAACTGAAGAAAATGAAAACACAAATTTGAAAAGATATATTTACCCAATGTTCCCTGAAGTATTGGTTAAAATAGCCAAGATATGGAAGCAACCTAAGGATCTACTGATGGATGAATGGATAAATAAGATATATATTCATAAGTATTACCTATGGAATATTACTCAGCCATAAAAAGGGATGAGGCCCTGTCATTTGTGACAACAGGGAAGGGAGGGTGCTACAGGGCATTATGCTAAATGAAATAACTCAGACAGGAAAAGACATCCACCATATGACTCTGCTTATTGTGGAATCTAAAAGAAGAACAAAACAAAATAAAATGGAAGCACACTCACAAGTAGAGAGAACATACTTGGGTTGCCAGAGGGGTGAGGGTGGAAGGAATAGGTCAAAAAGGCAGCAAGTGGTACACACCTCTAATTATAAAATAAGTCATGGGATGTAATGTTCAATGCAGATTATTACAGTCATTCCAGTTACTTTGTATGGTGACATGATAAGTAGACTTATCTTTGTGATCACTTCATAATGTATAATAGTAACAAATCACTCTGTTATACACCTGAAACTGATAATATTGTTATATGTCAATTATAACTCAATAAAAAGTAGTAAGTAAATAACTAGGCTTGATTTTGCTAAAAAAAAAAAAAAAGTTCCAAGACCCTGATTTCCACAGGTATCTAATCTAGCAAACTAATCGTTGGTGAGAGAGTATGAAAAATTCAGAGAGTGGCAAGTAAAATTTCAGGGGTAATTTTCTGGATACCCAATTTCCTTTATTTCAAGCCTGGGAATTCTAGGCAGTCCAGTGGGAGAAGTATTCTTGGATAGATGCAACTTTTGGTACATTTTAAATTGCATCATCTTAGTAACAAATAGTCCCAAAGGCCACGGTCCTGAATTTTGTATCTGATCCAAAGAATTTCTCTTTTAGAATGGTCTTCTGTAACTGCCCCATTTGTATCTTCATTTCCAAAGCAAAGAAAGACACAGGAAAAAATCAATTAAACAATAACAATGAATAAATCCAGGTAAACACACATTCTGGCTTTCAATTAACCAGAGAGTCATAAACTCCAGGGAATACTGAAGAGACATCATAAGTCAATTCAATTTCCCTTAATGGGGACCATAACCCCACAGTTGCTTTTTTTAATTTTAATATTGTGCAATTGGCTTTTCTTATACCATGCTGGGCTCATAGTCTCTGTGGAAACTTAAACATTATTCAACTGGACAATTTCCTGAAAAACCTTTTGAAAGTGGTCATAGACTATGACCCTGCTCTGCTGCCCTGGGTCTGCCAGCATGCTGTTTTATTGCCTTTGGAAGGTTCCATGCCAAAACACAACCCAAGGATTAGAACTTAAAGAAAATGAGATCCATAAAAATAATGCTCTGCCTTCTTTCAAGAAGGGAAGCTGACACTTTCCACTCAGTAATCCCATGTATGCATTGCTTCTCTCTCAACGTTACCTCCCAACCCGACAGAGGTCCTACAAGGTAATCGGTAAGAATTACAGATTGTGAAGTCTCAGAAAGAACTGCTGAAAACATTTTTTCACCCCGTTCTTATACCAATGGGAAACCAAGTCCCCAAATGCCTAAATGGCTGTCCAAGGACCACAGCAAGTGGCAGCATTTGCACCTGAACTCAAGACTGCAAGCCATGAACCAGGGAGGATCTGTTACAAATGTAGTAACAGTACAACACGGTCAGCAAACAACCTGAACAGAGACTCTGATACTGCTGAGCCATGCAAAGCCAGCGCTAACTAAAGTGGAGAGCAGTAACGTGTTAGAAGAGAGAGAGTGCCCCTTATTTGTAATTACATTCTCTAAAGCACTTACCTAATAAAACAGCAATTTCCTTGTAGTTGTTGCGTGCTCTCTTTACTCACCTTTATTTTCCTCCACTGTTTTCCACGCCACTAAGCCCTTGAAATCTCACCCTCTGTTAAGTCTACATCACTGCTATTAGGTTCAACTCCACTCTGACTTCAAAGTGGATGTCTATCTCCATGAAATTCTTACAACCTTCTCTGATAACACCCCATTTCTGGCCTTTTAGATCAAGCCCTCATTCCGTTTTTAAAATTAACTTGGAAGCACCTGGGTGGCTCAGCCAGTTAAGTGTCCAAATTTGGCTCACGTCATGATCTCACAGGTTGTGGGTTTGAACTCCACGTTCGGCTCTGTGCTGACAGCTCAGAGCCTGGAGTCTGCTTTGGATTCTGTGTCTCCCTCTCTCTCTGCCTCTCCCCCAGTCGCACACTGTTCCTTCCTTCTTTCTTTTCTTCCTTCCTTCCTTCCTCCCTCCCTCCCTCTCTCTCTCTCTCAAAAATAAATAAACATTAAAAAAATTTTTTTAAATAAAAGTAACTTGATGTGTCTACCATTTTTCTGCAACCCACTTTACACAATGTGGAAAGGAAAGAAACGCTTGTGATTTCAGGTATTGATTTTTATCATGGATTTTTTTAATCCATCATAATCTCTCAAGTCTCTTCTTTCAAAATTATAAGATACTCTTTCATTGCTTCTATTGACAAGATTATTTGAATCTTAAGATACAATTGGCGGACAAAGGGAGCAAAACCTGGGGGAAGAATGCAAATTTAGAGCCATTCCCAGGACGTGCACCCATCATGCAAGACGGGACACACCGTAAAACTTCTCGCTGTACAATTGCTTTTTGAAAAAATCATGAAGTAAAAGTCTAGTGAAGCAAGCACCCTTCCTGATATATATCACTAATAATACATGCACCTCTTTATCAAGTGTCCCCATTTTTAACTTTCTAAGAATAACTATCTTTAAATTGTGTGCCCCCTTTAGCAGTTGTATGCCATACAGGCAGATGAGTGTTTACTAGACTTCTTGACTTCTTTCTTGCACAGACTACAAATGAGATGAGCTCATCCCCATGAACACATAAGCCCTTAGTAATTTCTCTTCTTGAATCATCATTAATCCCTCCCATGGCCATAAAAGTGGTTTGAGTGTCTACAATGTGCTAAACCACAAAGTTACAGAGTTGACTAAAACACTTCACATTGTCTCTGTGGTTCTGAGGTAAACAAAGTTTCATGCTTGAAGTTTTAGGTCTTAATATAAGCTCTATGAGACCCAAGGGGAAGGAGAAGACCTGCTTCTACAGGTCACAGACCCTAGGGATACAACTGGCCCTCATGAGGAAATCAGAAAACAAGCATGGGACTGGGAACTACCTGGCTGGACCCAGTATAGTGGCTCTGAAGGTGAGGACAGAGCCACTGGTACATGTCTGGAGGGCTATCCTCTTTAATTGGACTTAATTAGTGGAGCTCCCCCACTAGTAAAACTGGGTTCATGGAGGAATACAGGATTGAGAGCTGGAGTGGCCTTTCTCTCCCAGGCAGATGGTTACAGCTTAGTGAAAACCTATGATTTTCTCCACAGGGAGGACACGTACCATACTTCCTGAGTGAGTATTCATGGTGAGGAGCAACACCAGGTCATCAAGGCAGCCGGGTTCCACAAAGCAATGTCCTGAGGGCTCCTGGGGTTGCCAACCTTGGCCAACCCTACATCAGACGTTCTCATTTTAGAAGTTCTCTCTGCCCTGATACCCAGAGTATGCCTTTACCAACTACTTTACAATTTCAACCTATTCCTGATTCTTTGATTCGAGGGATGCCTCTATCCTCAGCCCTTTGTTGGACTATGTATGAGTTTTAATTTGTAATTCAAAAGTATTCAATACACCGTACAGTTAAAGCCTGAGGCAAAAAAAAATTACGGTTTGCATTTTCTCTTTTCAGAGAGGCCAGATAGCTCTCCCCAGAGTTGAAGGGTGGAGGTGAGGTTCTAGAAACCCCCTGCTTGTTGCCAGACCTCTAAATTCAAAGTCTCACAGAGAATGAGCAAGGTTGGTGGGGGCTGGAGGGAGGGAGCTAAGCAGAAAAAGGCAAGAGAAAATGACTCCTTTTAACTCCATAGTTACTCATGTAGAAATATGTAGTTTTATCCTAATAATCAATTCCTTTAAAAAATTACAAGTATGCTTAAGCACTAAAAAGTTAGTGATTTTTTGTCATTAAAACTAAAATTAAATAGAAAGTCATGGTAATTACCCATTTCATTCATCCTTCCACACACAAAAAAAGACACTTCATCGAATCTTACTGCAGTACGTGTACTTCAGCCTCAACACACGCATTTGTATCAAGTGGGTCATTTATACTGTTGCCTGCTGGAGTTTTCCTTCTTTCAACTTAGTAGGGAATATTTTGTATCTTTATTACCCTAAATAAATCTACAAAACACCTTTTGCTTGCGGATTTTTATTTTAACTTCAGATAAATAAATCATATTAGGTTCTGTCATATCAAAATAAGCATGGACCAAAAGATAATAAACGTGTTTTAAGCCAAATGTTTCAGATTAGATAGAGGTAAATTTCTCTAGATGACCCCCAAATCCTATTGATGTTGAAATATTTGAAGGGGGGGGTGAGAGTGTTTCTTGAAGGATATAAACCTGTTTAAGCCAGAAGTAGAATTAATTTCAAACCATCTATGGACCCACGTGTATAACAGGATTCAACACTAGCTTCCCATGGCAGCAATAAATCCATCTTTAAAGTGGGGATACTTTCCCAGTTGTCTTAGAGGGCAATTTAATAGCTTTGTAGGTTCCCCTAATACCTTAATCTATACTGTGCTTTATTAACTATAAAAATCTCTAGACCTGAATTTCTCATCACCTTATATACAGTTATACTCAAAAGCCTTAACAGCAGTTCAGACTATATCTATTAATAACTGACTGGCCCTCTGTTCTTCATATTTGCCCCTCCTCAGTAGTCTGAACAAACAGCCCCTCTTTAGGGAAACCTCTGGACTTCTAAAGGACAGTCTCCTAAAACCTGTTTTACAGAGTCCTCCACCAAGGCCCATCAAATGACCTTGATAAATAGAAGCAAATTTTCTTTCAAACAAGATTTGGAGTGAAGAGAAGGAGATAAAACCCATAAGATTGTAAATGGCCTATTTTAACTATTTATTAGGTTAGGACCTAAATGAACTTGTCTGCTGGATTAGCACAGTCCCTTAATTTAAAGGGTAGACAAATTTGATTTAAAAAGGTTGGGGAAGGAAATCCTATATATAAAGTTAATGTAGACTTTCACTGTGGCATTTTTGATGTCTCCTAGCCCCAGAAGACCGGGGTTCAAATACTAGGCAACTCCTTAAATAGTTAAACATGCACATCACATACAAGTCCCCTAAACAAACTATAATGTTTAGGTCAAATATGAACCTAAGTGATCTTCCTGTTTAGTCAATTCAGATCCATTTCTGGGCTTAGTTCTATTACTCCCTTCTGCTGCTGAACAAGAGACACCTTAGAGACAAGAATGCCACTCCACCTGAAACTTCAGAGCTGTTAGAAGATGGCCAAATGCTTCCTTGTTTTTCTAACACAGCACCATCAGGCTATAGTAAGCATCCTTTGGGATATGGTTCAGCCCACCAGCACCCCCACCCCCCAGCACATGGTCTGGGGATGACATAACTGTTGAAGCATGTGGCAATACCCAATTTCCAGAGCTCAGATTTATTCTCCCTTATTCTGGGCACAGGGCATGCCATAGGGGCAATACTCTTATCTTGGCAGGGGTTGGAGACTGTCTGCATCTCTAAAACAACCCCTGGTGGGTAATTGAGCAATGACATTGATCGGTTTCCAGGGTGGCCCGTGTGCTCACACTTGCCCTAGAATACGGCTATGATGTAGAAATCCACCCCAAGGGTCGAGAGAAGGGGAAGATAATGTAAAGCATGCTGGCCCTGGTCTCCTTTGACCCCGGCCGAGTGAGACAGAGGGGCAGAGCTGGGGGACCATGTGCCCTTACTGAGTTGGCATAGCATGAGGTTTGCTTTCAGAGCTTTTATTGCCATTAGAGAGCACTGAGCACTCTCTGTTTGCTGCACATTTTATCCCCCAGAGACAGACTCTTTTTTCTTCTGAAGGGATTTAGAAAACAAATCATAGTTCTTATTTTATTTGGTGTCCACCATTAAGAATTCATGCAGAGCAGTTTTACTTGTTGCCAATTAAGATCTCCCAGTGGAAGGCTATGATTACAGCAGAGGCAACCTGTTTAATACTCGGCATCTCCTTAATCTACATAAATTAACCCCATGAGGGTAGAGACGGGCTAATTCTTAAGATGCCTGGATAATTTGATTCTAAAATCCAAGATACATAGAAGGTAAATCTCCAGGAGCTCCGGGCTTGGCTTTTCTCAGGGCATATGTGCTGCTGCTGCTTCCATTTTACAACTAGAAGACAATTTCTTGATAACACATGAAAAAATACTTTCTTTTCCCAAGAACAGAGTAAGAGTATGCAGCTCTCTGTAAGCAGCTTTAATATCACTCACATTTTACAGAAATTGAGATTGGAGCTGAAATGAACTGCCGGCACTCGTGCCAATTATCTCTACCCAAACATGTGTAAAGACAGGGAAACTAGGGAGACCATGAATAGTAGTTGATGTGTAGATCATTTGAGTGTTCACACTTAGATAAACAACATTTTGAATCATGAGAATGAAATACTCTTTGTCCATAGTTTTTTCTTATCTCTTCACTTAGAATAAGAATCACAGATAAGCCAGAAAACAAAAGTAAAAGCCTATTTTAAAGAATTTTGCAAACACAAAAGACCCTAAAGAGCCAAAGCAATCTTGCAAAAGAACAAAGCGGGAGGTATCACAATCTTAGCTTTTAAGATACACTACAAAGTTGTAGTACCCAAAACAATACGGTTCTGGCACAAAAAGAGACACACAGATCAATGGACCAGGATAGAGAGCCCAGATGTAAATGCGTGCTACATGGTCAATTAATCTATGACGAAGGAGGCAAGAATATACAATCTCTTCAATAAATGGTGTTGGGAAAACTGGACCTGTACATACAAGAATGAAACTTGACCACTTTCTTACAATGTGCATGGAGATAAACTCAAAATGGTTTAAGAACCTACATCTGAGATGTGAACCATATAACTCTATTAAAAAAACATGGGCAGTAATCTCTCAGACACCAGCCTATGCAACATTTTTATGGTTCTGCCTCTTCATGCAAGGGAAACAAAAGCAGAAATAAACTACTAAGCTTACAGCAAAGTAAAACACTGTGGTATAGCAAAGGAAACCACCCACAAGACAAAAGCAAAAACGCTGCAAATGGAAAAGGAGAAGATACTTTCAAATGACATACCTGATAATGGGTTAATATTCAAAATATATTTTTAAAAATGTATATAACACAAAAAAACCACAAATCGTTCGATTAAACATAAGCAGAGGACCTAAAAAGACATTTTTCCAAAGAAGAAATACAGATGGTCAATAGATCAATGAGAAGATGTTCAACATGACTATCACAGAAACGCAAGTCAAACCCACCATGAGGTACCACTTCAAACACGTCAGAATGGCTAAAATCAGAAAGAACTAACACAGTTTGGTGAGAACTTGGAGAAAAGGGAACCTTTATGAACAGGTGGTAGGAACATAAATTGGTGCAAACACTGTGGGAAATAGTATACAGGTTCCCCAAAACTTTAAATATGGAAATACCACATGATCCAGTAATTCTTCTACTGGGTATTTACCCAAAGAAAATAAAAACACTAATCCAAAAAGATATATGCACCTCCATGTTTACTGCAGCATTATCTCCAATGGTCAAGATTTGGAAGTACCTTAAGTGTCCACTGATAAATAATATATGATTTTACACACACACACACACACACACACACACACACACACACACTGAAACATTACTCAGCCACAAAAAAATAATAAAATCTTGCCATTTGTACCAATATGGAAAGACTTAGAGAATGTAATGCTAATTCAAAAGTCAGAGAAAAACAAATACCCTATGATTTCACTTATGTATAGAATCTAAAAAAATAGGAAATAAACAGAATAGAAATAGACTCATACAGAGAACAAGATGGTAGTTGTCAGAGGGGATGGAAGATGGGTGGAAAAGTTGAAGGGTAAAGGGATCAAAAGATACAAACTTCATTTATAAAATAAATAAGTCAAGGAGATATCAGGTACAGCATAGGGATTATAGTCAATAACCTTGCAATAATGCTGTGTATGAACCAATGGTAACTGTTACATAGGGTGGTGAGCATTTTGTAAAGCATAGATGTATTGATCACTATTTTGTACACCTAAGACTAGTAACATCGTATGTCAACTATACTTCAATAATTTGTTTTCAAGTTTGGGTACACTAGAAATAAAATTTTATTACTGGATGGGACAGATCTCGGTGACTTTTATATCAATCAGGGATCTATACACTGTTTTCAATTAGATATCTTACTCCCCTTGCTGATGTAGGAAACCATCATATTTCACATTTCCTCCTTGAGGAAGTAGGAGTTAAATGCCTGACCAGGGCCAACAGAGCCTATGATCAATAGTTGTTCAGATTCTTGGAGTTTGGTATTGAGGCTTGGGCTGCCCCTCAGGAAAATGATGATGAGCTAGAAATTGTCTTTTTCCTATATTTACATTACTATCTTACTAATAAACTGCACTCCTCACACTATTAGCTAACCTTTCATTGCAGCACCCATCCCAGTAGCCCTAAATTATGGGAAGAGGGAAGAAATTGTTACAACCATATTTCTGTATATTTTTGGCTATTGAACTGGATGGATTGCTATTACCCAAAATACGTTCCTTGGAATTTTAGTCAGAATAAATGCTGCAAGAAACATAGGATGTTTTTAAAGAAGTTAAAGTTTGGGGCACCTAGGTGGCTCAGTCAGTTAGGCATCTGACTTCGGCAAGGGGCATGATCTCACAGTTTGTGGGTTCGAGCCCCACGTCGGGCTCTGTGCTGATGGCTCAGAGCCTGGAGCCTGCTTTGAATTCTGTTTCTCCCTCTCTCTCTCTCCAAAAATGAATAAACATTAAAAAAATTAAAAAAGAAGTTAAAGTTCTATTTTATATCCTATTTTTGAAATTAATAGCACATGTTAGCCATTTAAATGGCTCAGAGAAATTCTAGAATTCAAACAATTTTAAAACTTGTTTTTAAACAAGATTTAAAATTTGGACACAGAGAAACTCATTTATAGAAATCTGAACATTTACCCAGGATATTCAGTTTTCTTGGAATGGGCTTAAGACAAAGTTCACAGATCATTTAGATCACTGGTCCTCCACAGGAAGGAAAGAGGATTCTGACCTCTGGGAAACATGTAGAAAATGTTTGGAGACATTTTTAGCTGTCATAATATGGGTGAGGGGGGCGGGGAAAGGTTCCAGCAAGTGGTGGGCAGAAGCGAAGGATGATGTTAGACCAACTATAACGCACAACACAACCTTATTCTTACAACCCCCCCTCCAGATAAAGAATGGTCTGGCCCCACATGTCTACAGTGCCTTGACTGAGAAACCCTAGCATAGTTACAGCTTGTTCAAAAGGGATTCTGATCTGGGATCTGTAGGCTGGCAGGTGGCACTTTGCATTCACCAGATCTTGTCATTTAATGTTGGCCATGCAGACCTCATTCTTCATGTACAGACTACTGATAACACCATCTCCAAGTCAAGCGATGAAAATCTGAAGTGAACACTTTGATATCATCTGGTGAAGTTATTAGCAAGCTGTTAGGTATTTCTGTTATTTTACTGATTTCTACTTATGTTCCTGAAAGCTTTCTATGATATATGCATTAAATGCTACAAAATGGTCCATCTGTATAATCAGAGAAAAATAAGACTAAACTTGTATCTGTAAATGCTGCCTAAATGTATTATTTTAACCATCATGTATTTCAAATACTCTTATTTGACAAATAAACTCAATCTTAAGATTCAGTAATCTTAAAAACTAGCTTTACTGATAGCTTCTTTTTTACAGAAAAGGACACTCATTCCAGAAGGGACACCCTGTGGCCAGATTGGGAAGGCCAGGCCAAGTGTCCAAGGCTCCAAAACCTCCAGGCCTCTTTCCATTTCTATAATTCTGCTGCTTCCATTTTCACACTTAATTTTACATGTGACATGAAAGAGTTATTAACATCATAAATATTCATGAATTCAATTTGTATCTTCCAACTGTTTGTGTTTGTTCTCCACTCTTAATTTGAAGCTGCAACTAGATAAAGATTTCGATCAAATGTTACAAGAAAGACATTCTCAGGAGTTGTTTTCTTATAATCACTTGTCAGTCAGATATATTTAGCCAAGTCAGAAATGGTAGCAGATGATATAAAAATCATTAAGTGTAAAAGTGCCTTTTTCTGCTTTTCTTAACATTCCACATTAAAACAAATGCACATACAGAAATTTCACATCCCACTTCAACATCTACTAGTAAACTAGTTGTCACGGGGGATGTTGATTTTCCTTCATCAAGCAGGGAGGTACAGAGCAAACTAAGTCGACCCAGACCTGTGCTCAAATCTTACACTAGATCTTAGATTCTGACTCTAGCTACTCAGATGAATTCACAAGAGTTTTCTGTTAGCGTCAAAAAATGTCTTCTCTGAGCTAAATGACAGCTCATCGCTAGACAGCTATATTTAAACTTCAAATCTCTTTGCAATTTGAAAACCAAAGACAGATTATAGGTCTATTTCAGGATAATACTAAATAGGGCCCCAAAACAACTAGTTATCTTGAGAGTATGAGTATGACAATATATTTGTGTCACAGCAGACGTTTACGCTGTAAGAAACGACAGTCTATTAAAGACTGGTAGCCCCTTCCATAAAAATAAGCAAAGAGTTCATTTCTGTATCCCATCTTGTATCAAATCCTCAGTGGGTCCCATTCTCTTATCATTAAGCAAGTAGCAATAGTATGTCATGTGCCTATCAGGCTTTGGATCAATACTCAAACACCATAGCCATCAATTAACGCTGACAACAATTATTGTTAGAACGCCTAAGGATTCAAGATTTGTCTAAGTTGCACGTAGGCTGAGGTATAAATGGAAGACCATCAATTAATACTAGCAGCAATGATAATAGCCTACTTCATGAAAATCATAGCAGCTACAAATCAAAAGCACAATAAAAATCAGAAAAAGCTTATACTGACTTATGGGCATATTTGTTTAGGAGTACGCTTAAGACATGACATGCTATTCTTATGATCTTCTGCACATCACAGATTGCACCCTAATTAAAAAGGAAGTAAAAACTTAATCATAACCAGAAAGACTTTCCCACCTTGGTCACTGTCACCGGCATATCCTTCATCCCAAAACGACTTGGCTACAGTTGCAGATACGGTATTGTAATAATCATCAGAAAGCCTACCACTTTAAGTCAATCAAGATCTGTTTGTAAAATATAATCAAGTATAATTTCCTGATTCACTAAGTAGCATATAAATCTGCTATTACTGGTTTTCATTTCTTTTCAATACCACCCATTTCCACCTTCCCTCAGGTAGTTATTCTGACTATTCAAAGGTCATTGCCCTTCATTGTTATTCAAGTGAAGCCCTTTTATTAGGTCCTCTGCCACTATATATAAGGCTTTGCTTCTTCAGCAGCAATAATTCTATTTCTGAAGGAAAATAGAATTGATTGCACACAAAATTTTGAGCTCTTCCTTTATGTTAGGTAAAGTCTATGCCTGAAATTGGATTTTCATTTAATCCTATCCAAGAAGACCAAAAGGTTTTTATTAGCTATCTTATCAAAGCAGGAAAACATCCTTTTCCATGCAGGTTTTCTTGGTTCAGAATCCATGAAACCATAACTCCTCCCCAATGATGTATTTAAGACACATTTAGTGACCAAATAAAACTCTAATTTGTTTCGTCAGGTGGCATTCATCATTTTTTGTGTATATTTTTCTTTTAAAAGATAAAGAAAACCAAATGTCCTTTATAGATAGTTGGAAGAAAATGTTACAATCCATTTAAATAATCTTTGACACCTTGGAAGAGATCTATAGGAAATATAAAAAAAAAAAGATACATAACTATAAATACATTGTTTCCAGTTTTATTCATACAATACACTGGCTAACAAAAGAAAACTTTATCGATACCAGGTTATAGTTCTAAAAAACATATCTAACAAATATCACATAGTTATATAAAATTAACTTGTATGTCTCTTAGCAGCAAGCAGACTTAAAAATCAGATACTTTTGTTGGACCCTACCAGCAGTTTTTCCAGGCACAGAAATAGACAGTCTGTTACTATAAGCACAGATCTGCTCTTAAGCAGGGAAACTAATATAAAGCACAGAACAAATGAAATTATTAGGCACTTTGCCTAAGAACTACAGTCCCTCAGAGAAGACCAATTTCAAGGTTATTAGGATTTGTTACAAGATGCATGAAGAAGGCAGCACAGCCTAGTACAGAGGCCAGGGGTGATACATTTGGATGAGGTTGGACAAGAAAGCCACAGAGTTAGCAAATATTTACCGCCATCCCTGTATATAGAGAGCACTCTCCCCTCCATGCTGCCAAGAGATAAGAAATAAAGGACTTCAGGGGCTTACTGACCCTGGGGAGAAAAAGCTAATTACATTAAACAACTCTGGCACAATGTGAGACATCATGTGATTAAGCACTAGCATATTTATTCCAGATAACAGGAGCCATAGGAATTTAGGAAAAGAAATGGCAGATTCCATAAGGGCACCTATGCAGAACATGACCACACAGAAAACAACATCATAACCATTTTGATCAGCCTTAATTCCCAAGAAGCCCCAGGGAACATGTAACTTAAGAATCTGCCTTTCAGGATATTAACTTCTTTTTTTCCAATTTACCTGTACCAAAGCTCTCCCATATATATATATTTTTTTTAACCAAGAATCAGGACCCACCAAAAAGAACAAAAAACTAAACATGAGAGGCCTTTAGAATAGCATTTCTAAAATAGCCTCCTTTAATATAAAGAGAAGCAGACATTTTAAGCAGCTGTATTCAACTTTTTAAACAATTTTTAAATGTTTATTTATTTTTGAGACAGAGAGAGAGAGAGAGAGAGAGCATGAGCAGGGGAGGGGCAGAGAGAAAGGGAGACACAGAATCTGAAGCAGGCTCCAGGGTCTGAGCTGTCAGCACAAGCCTGACACAGGGCTTGAACCCACAAACCATGAGATCATGACCAGAGCCAAAGTCGGACACTTCACTGCCACCCAGGGACCCCTCAACTTTTTAATTACAGGAAAACTTACTCTTTAAGCAGGCAAGGGTGAGAGAATTTGGGTTCTAGTTTCCACAGTGTAAGTTTGCTGTGTGGCCTTGGAGAGTTAATTTCTTGACCTTAACAAAGTGTCATGATTGAGCAGTGTCATGTCCTTGACTCAAGCACAACCTTTGACACTGTTGCTTTACTTTTAGTGAAGGAATAAAATTCTCTAAGGGGCTACTGGTGATTTTTGCTCCCAAAGGTGCTTTTGACATCAAGTGTAAGAAGAGACAGTTTACCAAGTCCCTGCCTCTGTGATCCACATCACAGCTATCAGGGAAGCTGTTAAGGTAGAGGCATGGATTTCACTCACCTCCACAGACTTCTGTGTTGTTCCTCGAGCTGAGTTAGGAGATGCTCAATGTATTTATTGGAGTCCATGTATTCCTGCACATGTAGACACACAAAGACAAATAGAGCCTCATTACAATTGTCACCAGATTTTGGATTATCTTTCTCTTTATAGGACAGATTTTTGACAAGATAATCCCTGATCCCTCTCAGTTCTAAGAGTCAATGAATCTGTGACTTACATGCAGAGTTCTCTGGAGAAAAATATTTTCTCCATAAATTCAGACCATTCTATAAACAGAATTTGAGTTCTTCAAAGTCATCATAAAAACTTCTCATTCACAAAAGAAAGCTACATTTCATAGTAATCTACACTGTGGTCCATATATTCTACCATATAAAAATAAGTAAGCCAACAGTGCTGCTGGCCTTAGAAGAGTAAGAATAAAGTAGACAATACAGGTCATGATTACAAGGGTCTTACAAGAATTACTTCCTAGTAAAAACACTACTTTAAAAAAGTTTTAGTATATATTTTTTAATGTTTATTTATTTGAGAGAGAGACAGAGAGAGAGAGAGATAGTGGGGGGCATAGAGAAGGCGAGACCCAGAATCTGAAGCAGGCTCCTTACTGTCCGTACAGAGCCCAGTGAGGGGCTCAATCCCACAAACTGTAAGATCATGACCTGAGCCAAAATCAAGACACAGACGCTTAACCAGCTGAGCCATCCAGGCACCTCTGAAAACACTACTTTTGAACTATACAGAATGCTTTCTATATTCACTGAGCATATTAGTTGCAACGATGAAACATGTCCATTTCCCTTTAGCTTCTTGTATGAAAACAGTCTAATTACTTTGGGGTTTTCTCCCCTCTTTGGTCTCTTAGAAAGGAATCTAGCTTCTAAGAAGATACGAAACCAAGGTATATATTTATTAAATGTGTAGATTTTTGTCAATCAACCTGTTTTTAAGAGACAATTCTGAAAATAAGGAATTCCCTTATGAGATTTATAGAAGTTTAATTGTTACTAAAAATGCTTTTTAAATTAGTGATTTCTGAGTATGAGGTTCATATACAATAGATTCATTTGCCAACTATCAAGGAAAACGCAGTGTGTAACAGTTTTGATGATTGATTTCATCCTGGACCTGCTCTTTTACTTTCTCTTTGAACATCTAGCCTGCAATCCTCTAGTATCTCTTTATAGTATCTGCCTTCAGTAGAAGAGTGTGCAATGATTTCTGTTAAGGACCCATGAAAGTGACTGTTTCGTTTCTTACAGTTTTGAGATAAACTGAGAACTTTGATGAATACTCATTTTTTTCTGAAATAGATTTGTTCTGATTAAGTGCTATACATAATCTATTGCTCCTATAAGAATATGTATTATAATGAGGAGGGTAGAAACTACACAGTAAGAATTCACCTGATATTATAGAAAAATCCTTTTCCTGAGTTTCTGGACCTGGATCTGCCCGTGTAGCCTTTTTACCTTTCTACACTATTTCAGTTAGGCTAGATAGCACAGCATGTCTCTACCTAGCTAAAACTGCTAATTCTCTAACAGTACAACTTTATTTCAGATAATTAGCTGAAAAATACTCTTTTTCAGGTTAGTTATTTAAACAAGACCATTGAGCATATCAAAACCAAAGCAGAAATATGTTAATGAATAAAGTTATAATAGTTTATAGTTATGGTATTATGTATCCCGATCAACATTTAAAGATTTAGGATAGTCAGTTATCAAAAACATTAGTTTTCAAATACACCCATCAAAAATATTTAAACAGGTTCCAGATATAAACAAATACATAAATCTCAAAGCTATTCATCCATTCTTTAACACAACTATTTTTTTCAAAATCTGTTATACTCCAAATGCTATTCTAAGTTTGGTTCATGAAGTAATAACCAAGAGAAAAAAACTTCCTGCTCTCAAAGAGCATACACTCTGTAGAGGGAGGTAGTGAACACGTGGACATCTGACCGGTGATATGCTATGAAGGAAACTCACCAGTAGGGAGAGAATTTAAATAGGGAAGGGAACCTCCCTTGTATACAACGGTTGGAAGGAGATCCAAGCAAATGATACTTACGCTAAGACCTGGAAGAGAAGAAGGAGGCAGGCATATAGAGAAAAGAGAGAGGAGTGGAAGGAAACAACATATGCAAAGACCCCCCAAATGTGGTGCTTACAGAACAGAAAAAAAGCCAGTGGGGCCAGAAGCAGAGCGACTGTGGTGTGGAGTGTAAAATACAGGTAGCAAGCTAAGCAGGGCCAAATCATCAATAAGCTAGCTCTGGAAAACGGTTTGAACTGAAACCAAGAGATCTGATATATTTTGTTCACTCTTCTTAGCTCAAATGAGAGGATGAAGCTGAAAGGTGTGGAAATTATAGCTAGGATCTTTCAACTGAGATTTAGGTTCAAATCCTGGTTTTGGTACTTACCTAGCTATGTCCCCTAGACCAAATTATTTTATCTCTCTAAGGCTTATTTCCATCATCTTCAGGAAGAAACTCAATTTACAGAGGTGTTCTAAGAATTTAATAGTTTAAGTAACCATATACTATAGGGTCTGCCAAGAGGTAAGCATAGATTTTAATAAAAGCACTCACCTCTTCTTAAAGGCAAATCACTTCACAATGAGAAAGTAATATCCATTTCTCTTATCTTACCCATTATCAAATTTTTAAGTATATGCTTCTTCATTTATAGTTGCTGAATATTAGAATAGGATGTTAGACAGAGATTAACAGTAATGATACAGATTTTTAACCATTAAATGTAGGGGCCACTGAACTGGGATTTACAACCTATTTCAAGTGACACTATGGGTTGTTTCTATTTAAAGTAGCTTCACCTGGGGCTCCTGGGTGGCTCAGTCAGTTGAGCGTCCAACTCTCGATTTTGGCTCAGGTCATGATCTCAGGGTCAGGGCATCAAGGCCACGCTCAGCATAGAGCCTGCTTAAACCTGACTCACTCACTCTCTCTCTCTCTCTTTCACTCTTTCTCTGAAATAAAAAAGCAGCTTCACCCACATACAGATGGCCAATAGACACATGACAAGATGTTTAACGTCACTAATCATCAGAGTAATAAAACTAAAAATTACAATGCAGTATCACCTCACACCTGTCAGAATGCCTAAAATTAAAAACACAAGCAAAAACTGTTGGCAAGTGTGTGGAGAATAAAGGAACCTTCCCGCACTGGTGGTAGAAATGCAAACTGTGCACCACAATGGAAAAAGGTATGGAGATTCCTCAGAAAATTAAACATAGAACTACCATAGGACCCAGTAATTCCACTACTGGGTATTTACTAAAAGAATACAGAAACACCAATTTGAAAGGTTATACGCACCCCTGTGTTTATTGCAGTATTATTTACAATAGCCGAGATATGAAAGCAGCCTCAGTGTCCATGGATAGATGAATGGATGAAGAAGATACACACAGGCACACACTAGGATATTACTCAGCCATTAAAAAAAAAAAAGAAAACTTGCTATTTGCAACAACATGGATGGATCTAAAGTGTACAATGCTAAGCAAAATATGTCAGTCAGAGAAAGACAAATACCATATGATTTAATTCATATGTGGAATTTAAGAAACAAAGCAGATAAACAAAGAAAAAGAGAGAAAAACCAAAAGACTCTTAAATATAGAGAACTGATGCTTACCAGAGGGAGATGGGTGGGAGGGATGGGTGCAATAGATGAAAGGGATTAAAGAGTACACTGCATGGGTGGTTGGTTAAGCATCTGACTTCGGCTCAGGTCATGATCTCTTAGTCCATGGGTTCAAGCCCCATGTCGGGCTCTGTGCTGACAGTTCAGAGCCTGGAGCCTGCTTCAGATTCCGTCTCTCTCTCTCTCTCTCTCTCTGCCCCTCCCCCTACTCACTCTCTGTCTCTGTCTCTCAAAATAAAAATAAAGACAAAAAAAAAATTCAAAAAGTACACTGATCCACTGATCGTGATGGGTCCCAGGTATTGTAAGGAATGCTGAATCACTAGATTGCACATTTGAAAATAATATACCACTGTACGTTAACGAAACTGAAATTAAAATTTAAACATGTAGAAATTTTTTAAATAAAAAATATACATAAAAATAGTATAAAGATTCCCACTCTCTAACTGCTCCGTGATAGTGAGACGATTGAGGTGAGGGCTCTCCACAGGGTCTGGGTAGGATGCCCCTGGGTCCGGCCAGGAGACCATTACCCGTGTGAATACTAGAGTGTGCTATTGCCAAGGTGAAATGAAGAAGTCGAATCTAGTTCAGCAAACAGCGGTTAGCACTAAGAATACTCAACTCATGCAAAGGCTTCCTGACCTATTATTTTTATCTTAACGAAAACTTACACAAAACTTCATTGGCTCAGGCATTGTGCTGAGTACCTTTGTAGCATTTTCTCATTTCATCTCAATATCCCCAAAAGGTAGATACTCTTATTATCCCCAGTTTGAAAATGACATAACAGAGTTTCCAGGGTCATACAGCAAAGAAGTGGCAGAGCCAGGATTGGAATCCTGATATGAATCCAGTCCAGAACCACGCTGAATATTCCTACTCAGCCTACCCTGCTGGCCAGCTCATCCCCACTGTCTTTGTGTGTGCTACTCTTCTGCTTAGAACACTTAACCAGAATAACAATAGTGGTAACAGTAATACAATTTACTATCAAAATTAAACAAATAAATAAAGTAGCTTCACCCATTTTTCTATTAAAGTAGCTATTGAGATAACTATGAAGTCCTAACCCACGTGATAATGGGAAACTAGAATTATGACTTTTCCCTCCTTTTGAGCTTTATTTTTCTCCATAGCACTCTTCCCTCTAACATCCAATATATTTTGCTTGAGTGCTTTTTGGTATTGCCTATACACTCATCTCTCACACACTCATCTCTCATCTCTTCTCAAATACACACACATACACACAGACAGCTAAGTGAAATAAATGGAGAAAAGAATAAGATGTTTACATGTACGTTCTGTTAATTTCGTCCCTGGCTAAAACAACTGAGGCAGCATCTTCATACATTCATTGTTTCTGTCCCCTGAATTGGAGAAATTAGTTAACTAAAAAGAAATCCCTATCACTTTATAAGAATAAAGAAAGATTCCAATGGGAATCACTTCTATCCATCTATTTGGATTTACCTCCAAGGAAAAGATGGATGGTGAGGGCAGATTGGTTTACAGTGAGCTACAGTTGAATCAAGTGCAATGTAGCTACTATACCTCAAGCAAGAGCTGGGGTATAACGTACATACTGGATGTTACTAAACAGGGTCTCCATGATTCCAAAGTGTCTAAGGCACAGCAAGAAAGAAAGGGCATGACAAGATCCCATCTCACTAAAACAGCTCCCAAAAATGCCTGAAAGATACTGGATATTTAGGAGAGGTTCGAGAAAATTTTTCCATAAATGCAGATGGACACAAAGTAGAATGGACACTGCCCATGGAGTATCTGGATGGGTCACTCCAGAATAAGTACATTGAAAACATAAAACACAAAACCCATGACGAAGATATCACCCTCAGTCACAGGACAGCAAGTTACTCTGAAATTGATTAAGTGAAATGTGGGGAGCTGCAAAGATTCAGCTGCTGGCCATTTACTAGCCAGTAATGTCACTCCCTGAGGAGGAGTTGCAAAAATAGGCAGGGGAGCGCCACTCCCTGCCAGGAGAAGCCAGAAAAACAAAGATCAATCGCCTACCGGCATGGTGGTATCTGGCCCTTCACGTGCTGTGCTAAAAACTTTAGTTTGTTTCCTTTTTTACCCTAGCTTGACCCTGTTTCCTAGCAACCAACCCTGTCAGTGTCTTGCCCTAAACCCTATATAGGGTGGGTTTTCTTGTCTGTAAGGAGAGAGTGTGAGAGAGAGAGAGAGAGAGAGAGAGAGAGAGAGAGAGAGAGAGAGAGAGAGTGTGTGTGTGTGTGTGTGTGTGTGTGTGTGTGTGTGTGTGTGTGTGGAAGAATAAAGGAGGCTTGATCAGAAACGCTTGTCTGGCTTCCACTCTCTGTGCTCCCTGCCCCCCAATTCTCTCTCCCTCTCTCAGGAAGGAACCTGCAAGGATTTACTGCCTGGCCGGCAGGGGCGGGACATGACGGTGAAACATGAAAAGCATTTTAGAAAGAACTTTAACATGCTCAGTAGTATCCAGAAAGAGACGCTCTGAAACATGTGTATGGATAGTTTTTTCATACATCCATTTGCATAAGAGTTAAAGAAAAAATAGTGGATGGGGCAGAGGGACTGTAAGCATCCCACCGACAAAGGGGTTTCCTACCAAGGATTGAAGACAGGCTGTTCATAGCTTCCAGCCACCCCTGGTGTCCATTGAAATAAGTACATAGAACTTTGAGTTTTAATCCATAGATATCACCAATCACGTAGCTATTCTGTAACAAAGTAACAGAAACATATTCTCAGCTATTCATGAATTCAGAAAGTAAAGCACCTAATTTAATTGAAAACGTGTGTATGTGTACTTTGACCTTACTTAAGGCTGTGTGTATACCTACATATACAGCTAGATACCAAACGCCCAAGAGATGAAAATGTACCTAATACATATATGTATACGTGTGTGTGTTTGTGTATATATTTACATGTGCATTCTAAACCTGAGTGATGCATAGGGATTTATAATATTTATAATAAAAAACAAAAATTCAAAAGAATTTAAGTGGATTTATGTCAAAAAATGTAAATATAAAATTAAACAAAGCCCCCAAAAGAAAGATTCAGAGTATACATTATATATCTTTGTTGTGGACAGAAGAGGGGGATGAGAAAGAGGAAAGAACGATCACAGAAAAACCTTGTTTATTTATTTATTATTTTTTTTTATTTTTGAGAGACAGAGAGAGACAGCATGAGCAGGGGAGGGTCAGAGAGAGGGGGAGGTACAGAATCTGAAGCAGGCTCCGGGCTCTGAGCTAGCTGTCAGCACAGAGCCCGACGCGGGGCTGGAACCCACCAACCACGAGATCATGACCTGAGCCAAAGCCCAATGCTCAACCGACTGAGCCACCCAGGTGCCCCTTGAAAAGTCTCTTTGTACATAGGAATAAATGCTTGTTCTATACTTGACTTGATAATCAGAAAAACATAAGTATAAGGGTATATTTTGTCTACATGGGTAACAATTGGGGAAAGCAATTTGATAACAGGTCATGAAAATTAAAGCATTCATGTACCTTTGATCCAGAAACTCCATGTCTAGAAATCGCCCTGGGTAAATAATCAAATTGAAACAAATGATGTTCAGATATTATTTATGACATCATGGAAAAACTTGATATATCCTAGCTTCTGAAATTGTGGGAATGATTAAGAAAAAAGCATACTTTGGCCATTTGAAGAATTATATAATTTCTTAAATTTGTAAAGAATATAAAATAAAATGGAAAACAGTATAGTAGGGAAGAGACATAGGATTTTAAAAAGTACAACCCTTTTTTAATCACAATTTTGAAAATAAACACAAAGATTAAAAGAGAACAAAACATAGTATATGGTAGTACTATGGTTTAAATTTCTTCTGTATACTTCTCTTTCTAGTTTACTATATGTTCACTATACAGATTAAAAAAGTGTTTTTGTAAAGAAAAATACAGCCCCAGAAAATAACATCCACAAAGATTTTATTATAATTAAATTTTAGAAAGCAAGATCCAAAATATCATAATGCAATAGTTTATGTTCTTCTAAAGCTAAGCTGCTGTTTGGAACAAAAGTCCTTTCTTTTATTATTTGCCCTTGTCAGTGTTCTGCTAAAAGCATTTCACCCAAGTTACGATTAGAGAAGAACACTAAGTTATACCATGACATATTTGTATAATATCCTTAAAAGTTTTATAAAGGTACAGCACTAAAAAGACATCTGCTTCTTGGCTAAAACTTATGCAAATTAGAATCATTTTGGAGATGTATTTCAGGAAATTCGCCTTTCATTTCTTTAATGCACATGCTTCAAGGCAATTAGTATGAAACATTTAAAGTGATTAGAGGTTTATAGATATACCTAACATTGCATATCTGTGTAGCATAAGCCCATTTAATGTGAACCTCCTACCGTCTGATCTAGGTCAGTTCTGAGCAAGACCCATTATAAATGAATTCTAATGGTGGGAGGATCTGATGTATCATTAGTTTTAAGTGGAGTTTAAAATGTAATACTAAAATCGAGCTTGCAGAGATCCCAAATCTGTCCATGTAATCTTGATGTTATAATCAGTGTAATTAATGGCAGAGTGTGTAAATCTGTGTCAGCACTCTTGTAGGGTTCCCAATTCACCTTTGGGCAAAGAAACACACACCAGGAGGCCAGCTGTTCAAATCAACGCAACTAATATTAAACACAGGGATTTCCATAATTAGAAAATGACTAACCACTGTAATAAAAGATGCTGCTCTCAAAAATTATTTGTCACCTTAATGAAATGTTGCACCTGCACAGGGATTGTAAAAAGCTCAAACATACCAACTTTGGGAATTACATAGCACTAGACAGAAATTGGCCTCATGTTTGGCATCTGTGCCAACATAAATTCTTCCAAGTTTTAAATGTTAAACACAAATCAATTCAGAAATACCAGCTCTAACAAATTGATCTCACTGCCATTACCTCTCCATGAGCCATCTCTAATTCCTCCTCATTCACTCATCAAACAACTCAACCTTGCTTCCACTTGCACTGCAAACTCTTCCATGGAATTGTTTGGTTAAAGCCAGGAGTGACCTCCACAGGTGGAATCGCGGGTTCCTTATAATGAGTTCCTGCAGCATGTAATACTGTCAAACATACTCCATCCCTTCTTGGTGTGCTGTGAAACAGTTTCTGGTTTCCTTCTACTGTTCTGAGACCTTTGTCTTTTTCCTTCCTTCTTACACCCCTTTACGTATCAAGAGTAGGGTTCTACCCAAAGCCTTCTTTCACTTTCTACTGGAAAATTCAGTAGAGTACCTGGGCTTCCACAGTCAACAAAAATCCAGAGATTCCCAAATATTTACCTCCATGCTAGGTCACTCTCTCAAGGTCCAATCCTCTGTATCCTTCTATTTACCAAAACCAGTTCCTTTGGATATGCACCACTCTTCAGAGCATGTCTTACTTCATTTTTATATCCTCGAATACATGGCAGAGAACTCGGAACATTCCAGTACTTGAAGGTGTGTTAAATAAATGAAAGCATCTATTTATTTGGTCAGTTTCATAATGAGAGAATCTGAAATTATAAAACTATCACTCTGGTCTTCTGGAACGGTTTTTTTTTTTTTTTTCAATTGAAAAGGTTATAACAATCTTAAGGGCATCAGCAGTTTTTCCAAAATTACTGTGTACTAACTTTTTTCTGTTAGTATAAATCAGAAATGGCATCTCTATTGATAATTTTGCAAGAAATCAGTGTGTTTCTCTGATCTCCTAATCCCAAGGACAGTAGTTATCTAATGCTAATCCTTAATCCTTAATCTAGGGACTTTAGTTATCTATGCTGTGTAAGTCATAATGGGCTCTTAAGGATCAATACAATGCAAAAGTCATAATCAAAGTTTAGCATCAAATGGAGAGATAATTGATAGGATGATAAATAGAAAACCCTGCATCTTATACAGCCTCTGCCATATATGAACATTTCACTATTATCCATTAACAGTAACAGAAGCATAGAGACATGTAGAAACCAAAGCCATTGAAAAGTTTTATGGCCTGCTACTTTGTTATCAAGGTAATATAATCAATGCAAATAAAATTATTAGTACAGTTTAACAGTACAGTACATCTCAATTTGGACACTACCAACTTGTCCCGTTATACACATTCCTTTATTTCTTTTAAAGACAGCTTCCACTCCTTCCCAGCTTCAGTTGGACACATGGCTTCCAAGCCAGAGATTCTATTTCCATCAAAGGTGATAGGAACATGTAACTGAGTTCAAGCCAAAATGACATGAGCAAAAATGGTGCATGCAATATCCAACCCAAAGACAAGGGGCTTGCGAATTATACGTTCATCCCCGACCTGGGAATGCTGACAACCTTGAGCCCAGAGACAGAAGGTTCATGCTGATGATGGCAAGACTGGGTGATCTTAACGAAGCTGTCCACCCACCCTAAACTTCCCCTTGGCCTCCTACTTGAAGAAGACTGAACTTTCTAGTTTCTTTAAAACACTTTATTTTGGGACTCTATGTTACAACAGCTTGGCCTATACTGTAAGCAACAGTGTACATATTAGCCAATAATTCTGAAATTAATATAGCAAATACACCAAGTTAAATACTAAGCAGCCGACTTTACATCTCTGTATTAGTTGATGGATACAGGTTTGGAGTCACAGCTTTCTAAAGCACTTCGAGCACTTTGGCATTCTTCTCATCTGATCCTCCCAACAGCTTTGAGTCATGCTCACCATTTCAAAGTAGAAAACAGAGGCTCAGTTTGTGGTTAAGTGATTTGCCTGGGGTCCAACAGTGACAGACTTAAAACAATCACTCAGTGTAGCACTCAATCCACTGCACCAGGCCAAACTGAAGCAGAGCACTCTCTCCCCCACAGCCAACTGCTCTCAGGGTAGATTCCATGTTGCTAAGATGGAAAATGAAAGCAGAATGATTTCACTGTCCCCTACATTTAGGACATGTGGCTATATGCAATGATGGGAAACAAGGTCAGAAATAAAGCCCCAGGGGTGCCTGGGTGGCTCAGTTGGTTGAGTGTCCGGCTTCAGCTCAGGTCATGATCTCACGGTTCGTGGGTTTGAGCCCCGCATTGGGTTTTGTGCTGACAGCTAGCTCAGAGCCTGGAGCCTGCTTAGGATTCTGTGTCTCCCTCTCTCTCTGACCCTGCCCTGCTCGCGCTGTCTCTCTCTGTCTCTCAAAAATAAATAAATTTTTAAAAAGCATTAAAAAAAGAAAGAAACCCCCAAAAGCATGCTAATTATATAATCTGCCTAAGTTTGGCTTTGGTTTTGCTTTGATTTGCCTGACTGGGTTGAACAAGGCCAAGGGAAGAAATTAGGTTGTCATCTCATATTCAGCACTCTATTCTCATAAATGGAATGAATCCAAACACACACCTTTTAATTTTTATCAAAATTGATAAAGATGCTGTTACTGATAACTATGTGTTCTTTGAGGAAAAACATAATAATCATATTTGGCTTTAGGTGGGAAAAAAGATGTGATCATTGTATTTCTAAGCTATGTAAGCTATTTCATCATACATGGCTTTCAATGGCAGTTTGGGAAATAAGTATATATCGGTTAGATGAAGGAATTCACTTAGATGGTAAAGATAATTTATTTTAGTTGCACCCCCACATGCTCAGGGTCAAGTGAGAAGTAATTCTCTCCCTCCTAAAGTTCTGCAAGTCAGTAACATATAATTTGTCAACAAGGCAGTGAATAGTGTACATGCACATCTTATACCCAGATTTTAATATCACCCCCAAAAACCAGAGACTACCAGGGAGACCAAGTCACGCATGCCAAAGCAAAGGGCGGTTTTATTACGGGCTTATAAGCTCAGGCTCAGAGACTTCACCAACACAATGGATCCATGCGGAGAGCCTCAAACAAAGGCGGGGTAGGGCCTTTATGAGTTTGGGAAAGGAGAGTTAACCATACATTGATACTTTTAGTGGAAGCCAATCACAACATTTAGAGTACTGACCAATCACAGAGTGGGCCCAGGACTCTTACATAGGGGTAGCTTCTATTTCTAGGCCTGCCCTTAGAAATGTTAAGGACTTAATCATCCATTTCCTACATAAAAGGTAGCTACTTTTTTGCATAGACCTCAAGTATACTGTAGGATAGAGGTGGGATTTAAGGAAAGGTATTAAGCAGGCTGCGTTTTAGCTTATGGGCAAGTAATAAATCGTACATTTATCTTGAATGTATCATAGATAAGCTGCTATATAACGACTGCCACTTCAGATAGCTGTGTAATTAGGTGATTAACTAGTTGTTACTTAACCTTCTAATCTCTGTATAAGTCTAATTACATGAAATAGAAGTTGGTGTTTTGATTTTTTACTTTGCTTTTCTGTTTGGAGTGTCATTGCAACTACTGTATTGTAAATGATGGAAAATAATTGCATATGTTTAAAAAAATGAAACTTTATAAAGTAAAAAAAATATAAAATTTTTAAATTTAAAAAAAAAAAAAAAGAAATGTTAAGGGTGTTAGCTGGCCTTTGGTCCCTCCTGCGTTGGGCAACATGTGCCCTTCTACTGTCTAATGATTCTGAGAAACTGACACCTAGGCCTCCAAGGTCAGAGTCAGTTTGATTCAGACTTGTGTCCTTACACACACACACACACACACACACACACACACACACACACACACACAAATAGGTAAGTGGCATAGCAGAGTCTTCATTTCAACCTTGATTATTGCTTTGATGGAAAGACACCGATAGAACCTTGTATAAGTGGAAAGCCTCAGTTAGGTCACTAGCTATTCTGCGTAGAAGAGTTCAGCCACAATAAGTGTAAGAACTACTCCAAATCTGGTAACACATCAAAACACAGAATTGCCTGATGAATCCACGGCATCAATATATTGTACTATTCACCTGTTTCCTTCCACTCAAGTACTGGATCACAGAATGCTACTCCACTCAGCACAGTATAACAGAACCCCCAGAGTCTACTATTCAGTGTCCTTCAAAATCTGGACAGTTATGTTCTAATTATCTATTACTCCTCCAAAGTTGTCCTAGGACATTAAAAAAGCCACACTCTTTGCTTTTACTAAAAAGGTCAAGGTATAAACTCTTTATAATGTCAACACCTAGTACAGGACTTGGAAATATGTGCCCAGAGGTAAGTTGGCACCAGTCACCCCTCCCCCCCATGAGAGCTTTAGGGCATTTTAAGAGACTCATGCACTCGAACGGAGTGGAAGCATCACCTGAGGGATCGTAACACATTTGTTTACTCAGTCATGGTTCTCCCTTGTTCACTCGAATCATCTGAATCACCCGGGCTGATTAAACCAGATTGTTGGACCCAACCCCTAAGTTTCTGATTTGGTGTGCTTGGGATAGGGTTGGAGAATCCATAACCCTAACAAGCTCCCAGGTGACTCTGATGCTACTGGTCTGGAGACCACTCTTTAAGAATTATCGCCTTACTGTTACAGGCATTAGTTTATTGGTTAGCTCTATTACCACTCACTGTCCTCTTAAAAAATTAATGAGATCAGTGTAAATAATTCCAAATTCAATAAGTCAATAAATACTTTTGAGTGTCAATTTATGTTCAGCCACTCTTCCAGGTCAGGGAATCCAGCCATTAACAATACAGACAAAAGTCTCCATCTTCATGAAATGTACTTTTTTGTGGAGAAAACAGACAAGATAATTCAATTAAGTTTTACATAGAAAAGTTAAAGAGAACTGAGGGAAAAGAGGAGTTGAAGTAGAGGGTTCAGGGGAATATAGACTGACAGAGAAGGAGACATTTGAGCAAAGGCCCCAAGCAAATGAGGAAACTAACCCAGAGAGCTATCTTGGGAGACTCGTCCTAGGCTGAGAGAAGAGCACATTCAAAGACTTTGAGGCCGAAGTGTGCTGGCAAGTTCCAGGAATAGCACAGAGGTGGGATACAGAGAGAAGACAGATCGCAAGGGTCTAACAATCCTGGCGAGAACTTTACTTTTGCTCTCAGTGAAGTAAGGAACAGTCTCAGGAGGATTTGATCTGAGGCGTGAAACCGTCTCACTGAAGTTTGAAAATGATCCCTCTGCTACTACTAAAGACAAAGATGGGAGTGTGTCTGTACAACAACAATGACAGAAGCAAGGGGACCAGATGGAGGCTCCTGGCAGGAGAGGACAGCCACTTGGACTAGCGCATAACAAGGAGAATCATCCATTATTGTATTCAAAATGTATTTCTGAAGATCAAGGTGATAGAATTTACTACTAGGTTAAATGTAAGAATAAGGAAAAAGTAAATAATCAAAGATAATATTTGGGTTTTAGCCTGAGCAACTGAATAATGTTCCCTCTCCTGACACAAGACTATGGAAAGAGCATGTTTGTGCAAGGATATTGAATAAATTGTTCTTCTTTGAGCAATTAAGTTTGAGAAGTCTACTGCATATGGGAGAGGGAATGTTGATGAGGACATCTGTCTTCAGACAAGAGGTCTGGGACCCAGAAATTTGGGATTCCACGGTGTGTAGAAACAGTATTTGGAACCATGGGACTGAAGTGAGATCACCTGATGAAGGAACAACACTGAAGCAAAAGGGATCCAGTAATGGAAGTTTGGGAGGAGGAGAATTAAGCCCATAAATTAAGCAGAAGCCAGTAAGAGAGGAACAAGACACCAGTACTTCAGAATAGTGCTTCAGGAAGAACGGAGTAGCAAATACAATCAATGATAAAGTACGGGAGGCCCCAAAATTAATCAATATGGGGGCTGTTCATGTCCTGCCCAAAGCACTATTAGTGGAGTAGGTTTTCCAAAGTCCTCATTGGGGAAACTAAAGAGAAAAATTGTGCCAGGAGTAGAAAGAACATATGAGCAAAGTTTTCTAGAAAATATTAGGTGGTTGTTAGGGTTCAGTGTTCCTGAGAGGCTCCAGAGGCGCTGGGGAAAGTGGCACACCCAGGACCCACCCCGAGATACAGATACTGTAAGTATGTGAGTTAAGAGGGACCAGAGATCTGATTGTAAGAACTACAGAGAAAGGTGTTGGCAGTTCTCCCTGAGGCACCTTTCGAGAATGGTCTCCAAAGGTCACTTCTGAGGAGCTCACAAAATAAAACCAACTGATAACCAACCATCAACCAACAAATCAAACCTTCCCTGAACCACTTACACCACCTATTCTACCGAGGCAAGCTGGGGCCTTAAGTGTGTTGATGCTCCTGCATCATTAGCGAATAAGACTAAATGTAAAGATATTTTAGAAAAAAGAACAGGTGGAGATGCCTGGATGGCTGTGTCGGCTAAGCATTGGACTCTTGGTTTAGGCTCAGGTCATGATCTCACAGGTTCGTGGGTTTGAAATTTGTATCAGGCTCTGTGCTGGCAGCTCTGTGCTGAGATTCTCCCTCCCTCCCTCTCTCTCTCTCTCTCTCTCTCTCTCTCTCTCTCCCCCTCTCTCTCTCTCTCTCTCCCTCTCTCTCTCTCTCTCTCTCTCTCTCTCTCTCTTGGCCCCTCCCCCACTCATGCTGTCTCTGTCTCTAAATAAATTAAAAAAAAAAAAAACTTTCAAAAGGAAAAAAAAAGGACAGGAACAGGGGTCCCACTCACGTTGGAGCCAAGAGCTCTTGTAGGAAAATTTGGGCTGCCTATCCGAGGAAGATGCCCTTTGCCATACAAGTGGGCTATAATAATATTTTTAAATGTTTTCATATTCATCTTTAGTAAGAGGCTTCCCTCGGGAGATGGGGTATTTACTACTGGGTGAGGGGATGACTCATTTATACATTAACACATAAACCTTGTTCGCATTTTATTTTCTGAGCCTGCAATATTCAAGGATTTGAGTATGTTGCCTGCTCAACTGCATTTCCCACTTGTGGGCACATAAATCACACTGGAGAAAAGAACATTCTTCCTGGAGCAAGGTATTTCAGAGACTTCTCTTCCCCTGCCTCTGGGAGGGAATGGGTGGTACTCAGATGCCATTTATGTCTATTTTTCATTGTAAAAAAATAAGAAAATGAAAGTAACGGAATGGATCTTAAATTTTCCTCACTTTCATGTGGCTGCAGGCTGATGTTTTAATTATCTAAACATCCAGACTTGTTTTGGTGAAGAGAAACACTTACATTTTTTGTTGCATTTTCTAAAACAAAAAGCAGAACATATGAATTGCCACACTGACCACCATTTTTCCTCTTACCCCTGAACCCGTTCTCTATATTAACATCAAACATTATATATTGGGAACCACAGGTGTCCCCCTGCCACACATCACAGAAAATAAAGGCTGGAAGCTCCGAAGAGATACACTGTCCTCTCTCCGCTAGCTTCTCAGATGTCATACTTTGCAAGGTATGCGTGCACGCGAGCACACACATGGAATGACACTGTAGTGTCAATGCAAAATGCACAAAAAGCATTATGCAAAGTCAGATTTTAATGTGATTGACAAAAGCTACAAAACCACAGTCAAAAATATTCCCAAGAAAAAAACTAATGTGAAGAGCTGATCCAGAAAACCTTTAAGTTCACAACAAACTTTGAAAGAGTATGTGGGCTCTCTTGAACAACAGTCTATTTATAGATTTCTGTGAACATAATATCTGTGGCCATCCCCCTCCCTACATATATGAAAGATCAAGTACAAAGGAAGTTCTAACTGAACTTGAAATGCAGATGTCCTCTTCTGAGGGTTAATTTCATCCTGAAGAGTCGGGGCCAGGAGCCTGGGGTAGGACTTGGGTTCTGTTTGAGCACGAGAGTCTAAGGAAGAACAAACCACAGCTTGAATTCACTGGAGCCTCTGCAGCAGACACCGTGAGCCTGTTCAGTAGAGTCCCCCCCGCCCCCCCAGTCAGGGCTGTCAGTGCGGATGCCCCATAATGGAATATGGAAGGAATAAGCCATTTCTTCAGTTGTGGCAACCCCAGTGCTGAAAAGAAAATACTTGAACTTGCCCATCACCCTTCAGGAGGAGGCCAATTCCACAGAAACAAACTTAGCTCCTTGAGGACAAGTTAAGCAATATTTCAATATGGTTTCCTATGTCAACATCAATAATGGTACATACAACAGGCATGGCAGAGGGGGTCGGTAGGGGAAGCAAAAAAACATCTGGCTGCCACTCTTCCTTTTCGTATCTTTAAATATGACTAGGAAAATTCCAAGTGGGGACTAATAGGTCCTGGGGGGAAGGGTGAGGCCCCTCTTTTGGCAATGGGTCCCTGTCTCCTATAAATAGATTGCATCCGTTGGCTGACTACTATTCTCACGGGGCAGCCCCTCTTTCTACTTCGCAGTCTTAGCTCTGCCAGGGCAGAAAGTAGAGAAGTTGTGAGCAGTGGGAAAACACGCACCCCTCTGAGACTACGGAACAATTTTCTCCTTTGACTTTGCCTTGGGAGACCCGAAGCCTATAGCTTCATTGAGTATTTGAAATAGCTTCCAGGAGAATCTTGCCTAGGAATCAGATGCCAATCATATAAGGAAGATTTTAACATGGTTTTGAAAGATGGAGAAAAAGGACTTATGAAGTTCAAGATACCCACTAGCAAACTTTTTCATTTTTTCTCAAAGACTGGATTAAGTACCATCTGTTTCCTGGTACCTTCCACTCTCAGCTTGGTAGTTTATTTTATGTGAAAAAAAATTGAGATTATCTTCCCCAGTGCCCCTAGTGTGGTATAAAATGATTACCACTTTTCTGATTAAAAAGCACTTTTATTAGTAGTAACCCAAAGGGCTGATATGGCCTGAAGGAAATTGCACTGTTCTCTTGTTTGAAAGGTAATTAAAAAACCATTTTGCCCTGACAGTGGAAACTCTCTGATTCAGGAGAAAAGAAGTTTCTTCTCTCTTGAAGGGCAAGACAAATTAAGTATGTGTTAGAACGTGGTGACACAAGTCTATAATGCTCCCACTTGGAAACTCTAAAAGGAAATAACTGTAACTCATAGCAACTTTTAATTTAGAGCAAAACCTCATGCTCAGAACCTCTATTTCCGTGCCAGCTCATGCCTGGAAGAGAAGCAGGGTAGTAACCCACTGTGTCCTCCTCAATGGCATCATTAGCATCACCTGCAAATGCATTAAAAACTTAATGTTTATTTATTTATTTTGACAAAGAGAGCACATGTGACAGAGAGGCAAAGAGAAAAGAGAGAGAATCCTAAGCAGGCCCCATGCTGCCAGTGCAGAGCCCAATATGGGGCTTGCTTGAACCCAGGAGCCATGAGATCATGACCTGAGCCAAAATCAAGAGTTGGAGGCTCAAAAGGCTGAGCCACTCAGGTGCCCCCCAGCAATATGTTTTTAGCAAGTCCCCTGAGGACACTGATCCCCCTCAACTTTGCAAACCACTGCTTAATCAACAGTTAATATGTTAATTACCCATCATCATTACATTCACCACCCACATGTTCCCCCTTCCCCAAATTTAAGATGAACTAATCACCCAAGTTTATAATTCATTTCTTTAGTTGCATGGAGTAACAATTCAGGGTTTCTTTTTAATGTATCCCATTTTTCAGGGTAGGTGGCTGGAGAATCATTAAGTGACTTACTTCATTGCATCCAGCAAAAAATCTAAGTTTAATTAAAATAATGTAGAACCAGCCAGAGCCACACTGCCATGAAGCAGCACATTTCTACCAATCATGGAGGTGCCATTTTAAAAAACAGCACGAGCTCAGTACCGGTGATAAATAAAATTGTAGCAGGTGCACCTGGGCTGTGATTTACAAATTTTTTCTTCAAGTATTCCCTCTAAAACTGCTAAAGCCATTAACTGAATGGACTGTACAACATTTGGGATCTGAAGAGTCAGGGCATCCAAGGCAGAACTGCATGCACATAAGGGGTAGCAATGCAGACAGTTCACCTACCAGTGGGTAAGAATTTAACCATCCTAATCCTTATTTTTTTTTTATGAAAATCAGCCACACTTAGACAAGGCAGATGTGCTAAATCAATTTAGGAAGGCAATTTACCCTGATGAGGTTGTTACTGAGTCAAAAAGAACATCAGGGAATTTATGCAAATATTTTGGGGAATTTGTTCTGAGTATGCAAATGCCACATAATTAGTTATCACGCTTTTCATGCAAAATTAAATTTGCTATAATAACAAATCACACTCAAGAATAAGGCTAGTTAACATGAAAAGGCCCCTCATTTTTATGACTGAAAGGCTGCAAATTGAGGGTAAACCGCAGGTGAGTCTAATTCCAGCCTCCAGTATTGTTACTCATTTTAGTCAAACAAACCTACTGCAACAAGAGGCAGCAGGATTTTGAGGACTCTGGACAGCAGTTGTACGCCGGCGGGAATTACAAGAAGTAGAAGCAATGGAGAGTAGCCAGATAGAGTGTCTTTTACCCTTTAGCCTGTAATTATTTCTGAAGGACTCTGTGCTATAGTTTAGTTCACCAGAAAAACAAAGTCAAAGTTCTCTCTTGGACTATCTCTCAATTCTCATTACTGCTCGCTTCCTGCCTGCTCCAGGCTGACAGGCTGGAGAGAAGTTGGCCTTCAAGCAGGTTGGCGCTCTATGACTCATTCTGTCAGCATCCTCCCTGGTAGGTGGACTCTGGACCTCCTCTTGCTGGCACAGCTCTGTGTCTGCTCTCCTTGCTGGAAAATACAGGAATTGAGCTCTACTGCCGCTTGGCCACTTCAGCTGTAGTCCACGCCAGCTTGCCCAGGGCTGAGAAGTTTCTTAGGATATGCGATTTTCAATGCTAACACTGGGAAAGTCTTGAGAAAGCTGGGACAAGCTGGACACTCTTCCTTCATCACCTTTTCCTCTTTACCTACTCCTCATAACTGGGTCTCAGTTTTTCTAGAAATGATGTGAGAATGGGCTCAGCCCTGAAGTTCAGTGCTGTGGACCAGGACCAACTCCAGGACATGCTTTTTTTGCCCATCCACCATGCACTGAAGAAGTGGATGTTTGCTCCAGCATGCCCTGTCACTCACCCAGATCGTGATTCATCCCAAGTGGACTGCTCTGGGACCAAGGGGTCACCGTCTCCCTGAGGTTCACTCTCAGAGCGCTCTGCCCCCAGATCAGAGCTCCAAAGGTAGGTCTGTCTATATCACAGCCATGCCCCCACCTTGGCTGCTGTGCTTATACCAATTTCTGTTCTGTGTCCTTCTCTGGAAGGGGTCCTTCAACTACATTAGACTCAATTATAGTCTTGGTTTACATCTAGCTCACACTGGTTCATTACTGATATTCCTGTTTTAGTATTTTAAATAGACTTTGCTATCTCTCATGAAAGTGACTGACACGCTTGTGGAACATTCACGCCCTCTTTTCTCAAAGGATCCCAAGCGCAGTGCATACTACTGTTGCTTTAGAATCTAGACTACTCAAATGCTTTGCCACCTTAGTATAGAGTATATAATGACAAAAACAGATTCTACCACCATGTTTTCTGGCAAAAAAGAGACCCAAAGCTGTACCAAAGCTGGGATACTCCATTGTTTGAAAGCTGCATTTATCCATTAGACTGATAAGATGACAAAAAAGGTAGGAATACTTTGTATAAAGAAGGAAGTGAATGATAACAGCACAATGTCTGTCTGGGCCACACATGAAAACTTCGAGTTTCCTGCTAAAGCTGGCTGTTAAAAGCACCTGACTTCTCTGATTTCAAGAGCGCAATTACCTACTTCTTGCCACATCCCTAGCCTAACAATGAAATATCCCTGGCAACCTTCAGTGTGTCTGACCCCTTCCTCCTCTATTCCTCTGAGACTGAGAAACCAAAACCAGGCTTATAACCAGCTTAAGTTCCGATTCCACAGCAACAGCTGTTGAATTCACGCCAGTTTGACGGCGTGGCCGTCTCACCTCTAATTATAACTATGCCTTGTCATTGCCCACTATCCGACCTAATTTGCTAAATCTTAAAATACTGAATGTTTATGCATTTACTTTACGTGAAAGTTATGTTTTTGTAAAAATCATGTGTGTCTAATTTTTTAAAATTTTATAGCTACTTTATCTCACAATAAATCATTTGTAAAGTGTCATCCCTTAATTCATCAGTTTTGTAAAGTCCATTTTATATACACTAGGTTTGCTTCCCAGAATGTCAGTACATTTGGTTAGACAGAGTCCTTCTAATCCATAAAGACACAAGTAGTTAAAACAAATATTTTAGTACCCACTGTACAAATGATGCCCTGTTTAATGCATCAGCTTTGGCCTCTGAGAACAGGACAAACACACATGTGGGGAAATTATATACAGTAAATTATACAGACCAATTTTATAATAAAAGTATCATTCCAACCATGACTGAGATCCAGAGGTATGATTGAAGCTTATTTAAAACTGAACTTGTGGGAAAATAATTTATAAAAATCACATTTTACCTAAAGCTTTATTTTCAACATAACACCATCAAGTTCAATTACCTTTTACAACATACCAATAAAACAGGTACTTCTATCCCCATTTTACTGATAAGAAACCTGGACGCATAAGGTTCACATAACGATATTTGAGTGAATACTTGAAAACAAAATGTGTGGTCATCAAAAGTGAAAGTAAAAAACCATTACCTTTCTTTCCAGAAGTTTCCTAGCCCATAGAGAAGATTCTTCAAAAACTTGCCTTTCAGAATCTGTCCTGGGGTCAGACCCTAGGACGTGTTGAAGCTACATAGACTATGAGTTCTCTGGGTCTCAGTTACCCTTTTCATAAAATGAGGAAACGCAGCCGAGTCAGTGGTCAGGAAGTTGAGGAAATATCAGAATCGCATGGAGGCCTGGTCTTAACACAGATTGCTGCCCCCCTCCTCCAGAATTTCTGATTCAACAGACCTGAGGCAAGACTTGACAATGGGCACATCTAACAAGTTCCCATGAGATGGAGATGCTACTGGTGTAGAGGCACACTTTGAGAACTGTTGGACAATATTACCTCAAACACCTCTAACATTTTGAGTGTGGAAAGAAAGATTTAATTAATATTCTTACATCCAGACCAGTTGCAAATACGCATTCATTTATCCCTCCACCCATCCATCCATCCTTTCACCTATGTATTGTTTTGAACATCTATTATAAGTGTGTTTTCTAATAGATCCCAGTTTGGGTAAAAGTGGAGAAAGTGATTTAGTAAAGAAAATAATTTATATCCTTTATGGGTATTTGACAATTCTCTTTACTTCACTCTGGTGATCATGGAAAACCAGAAGAAATGAATTAAATCAGAAAAAGCATGTAAAAACGATTAAGATAATATGTGCCGCAAAAGATGAACTTGGCAAACGCTAGCTGCAGGGCTCGCTGACATGCAGACAATCCGGGTATCATTCTCGCTTTCTTTTCTCACACTATTGTTGGAGCAGCTAGAGTCTCTCCTTTTTTCAGCATTTTGGGGGTTTCCTTCCTATCCTTTAATGGAGAAGGTTAAATAAACATAGACTCAGGTTAAGAAACCAGAGACCAAGACCATGCAGGAAGAGAGACGCTGGGTTAGGAGAAGCCAGGAGCGTCTCCTATAAACACTACACCTGCTTGCTAACACGAGTTACCCAATTAGAAACGAAATCCCTGCCTTACACATTATGTACTGACATTCCTTAGGGCCAACCGTGCCTCAAGGCACACATTTCCTGGGCACCACCTCACACCTGGCCACATACTTGGGGCAGGAACAGGAAGGGGTGGGCGGCACTGGCAGCAAAACCAATAAGATAAATAAAACTGGCAGAACCTGCGGAACATGACAGAGGAGTAAATTAAACCCAATCACATCCCAGGCTGAGTCACATTTGTAAAGGGTTGGAGTTCTGCAGACACACGTTTAAATAATAATAATAACATTCCTGATGCTTTTTTGATAAGACCTGAGCCCTCAGGTGCTCTTAGCTTCTTACTGTGAGAAGTATTTGTCCCACCTACAGCCTGGCACCAACCATTTGAAATTATGCCCAAAGAAACTCCCAGCGACTCCCCTGGGAGTGGCTGAAAGTCACCCATGCTGTGTGTGATAGATCTTGAGCTCTGGGTGGAAATCTTAATTTCCAGGTCTGTCTTCTAAAAACACCAGTCCTCATACACATCCTTTAACCCCTTCTGGGTTTCTAAGCTACAACCAAAGTTTGAAATTGAAACTTTAAAAAGGCTGGACTGCATTAAAGTTAGCTTAGGAACCAGAATGGGACAGGGGCACCCAGGCCTTCCGTGCGAACGGCTCCACTCTGGCTGCAGAAGCCAGAACCACGCCCTGAGACAGCACAGAGGCCGGCAGGGATTTCCGTTTCTCTGAGCTTACTTGTGATGGTAAAACGGACTCACTGGGAAAACCCTTTACCAATATTTACTTGGAATTGCATAAAAAAAAACATTTTACAGGATTTTTAGGAAGCAGGAGAGTCTGTTTCACAGCCGGCTCTGTCAGATGGAGCTGCAGGAAAAGTTCTGGGAACTTTCAGCCAGGCTGGGGCTTCCTTCCTGCACGGCCTGGAGATGCGCTTCCTCAGCTAAGGCACGAAAATAAATTCCTAGAATTTCTTCAAAGATTTCACGTGGATTTTACAAAGAAGCCCTGATTTTAGCCAAACAGAGAGAATACGTGACAGTGTTGCACATGAGCATCTACTGCTATCAGGTAAGAACAAAAAAGTACTTATTTTTATTTTATCTTCTGAGAGAGTGTGCAAGTGGGGGAGGGACAGAGCGACAGAGAGAGGATCCGAAGCCAGCTCTGTGGTGACATCGGTGAGCCAGATGCAGGGCTCGAACTCATGAACCATGAGATGACGACCTGAGCTGACATCCGACGCCCGACCCGAGTCACCCAGGTGTCCCCAAAATACATATTTTAAAGTACACACTGCATGCCACTCATTTTCAGAAGTGATGTATTTATTCACTCAATAAGCACTGCTAGGCACCTGCTTTTTGCAGTACTAAGAGCTACTGAGGATAATGGTGACAAAGATAGACAGGGTCCCCGTTCATCACCACCATACATAATCCTTACAGTCACCTGGGAGGGAGCAGGCACCATCATCTTCATAAATGAGGACCTTAGGCTTGAACACGGTAAGCCACATCTCCAACTATACACAGCACGTGATACTAAACACCATACACAGCGCCAGATACAAAACAGAGGACTCCATCTGCAGAGTGTGTGCTCTCCCCTGTAGGGAAGGATGGGCCCAAACTGGAAAACTGGACTGCCACAGCCTGCAAAGCCTGAGTTTATAGTCTCCTGAGTATCTGCGTAAGCCAACATGAAGGGGCTTTTCTACCTGAAGCTGGCTTTCCTTCGTAGCACAAGCCCTTTGAGATGATGTTTCCTGAGAGATTTTTATGTGCTATAGCTCATTTTCATTATTTCAACCCTAGCCTCCCCTAAGCACTGGCACCTTGGGTTTCCAGCACCAGTGTGCACCGGGTAGAGGGACCACTGCATTGTTCGAGGTTATTGGTGGGTGCGTGCAGCAGACATGTGTGATTCAGGAGAGCAGGAAGCCCCCCTTCGCGAGAGCCACTCCTCCCCTCCCCTGTGGTCCTCAATTCTTGCTCCCAGGGTAGAACCTGTGACCTGAGTGAAAGGCAGACAGCAATCACTTTCCCCTGGAGAGACTGATGGATTCAAGGATGCGCAATGAATCCAATCAGAGCCAAAGACGTCCTGCTGGAACTAAGGTGTGCAGAGCATCTTCTCTTTGCTGGCCTTGCGGTTACCAGGGTCAGCATTTGTTACAGGGATCATCGCCACCTGTGCCCCTCACATGGTGCTTTGGGGCTACCCATCCCCTTTTCAACAGGCCCGAAGTGTACACTTTTACCAGACCTCCTCAACAAAACACTGCTGATGGTCTGAGCTACAAAAAAGGTGAGACCATCCAATAAATGTCACTGTGGATGAAGTCATGATGCTGCCTCCCAGGAGTTACAATTAATAAATAAATATAATTATGCAGCATTCTGTTATACTCGTTGAGCAGGGTGGGCAGCATCAGAGATGAACAGCTCAGCATTTCTGGTGGAGGAATGATGGCTACTTGAGATAGTCCTGAATGAAGAACAACAAAACTCCTCACTGGGCTGATAATATGGGATTGACGAGGGCAAAGGGTCCTGAAACAACAGCTCATAGCTCTACCTTTCCTCAGACATACTTCGCAGATTCTCATGTGAGATACTTTAAGGAAAACTGAAATTCTGGACATGAGCGATAATAATCTGAAGATTCATATCCTTCCACGCCCCTCTATCCACAGACTTCCGTCCCATGTTGATGACCTGTGAGATCTGTGACATCACCCACAGAGGAGGATTCAGTGATGACTCACCCTTCTTTCCTCCTCCCGCCTAAGGCCACCAGAACCTTGATGCTCAAATGGAGCGCACAGACCTGGAGCTTCAGCATCTCCTGGGTGCTGATTAGAAATGCAGAGTCCCAGGGGCTCTTGGGTGGCTCAGTCAGTTAAATGTCCACCTTTGGCTCAGGTCATGATCTCAACGTTCATGAGTTCGAGCCCTGCATTGGGCTCTGTGCTGACAGCTCGGAGCCTGGAGCCTACTTCAGATTCTGTGTCTCCCTCTCTCTCTCTGCCTGTCCCCTGCTCATACTCACTTTCTCTCTCTCTCCTCTCTCTCTCAAGAATATTTTTAAAAAAGAAAAGAAATGCAGAGTTCCGGGTCCTACCTTAGTCCTAGGGGCTCAGAGTATGATTCTAACAAACTCCCAGGTGCTTCTCCTGGACTGTGGGCCACATTCTGAGTAGCAAGGGTTTGAACTTCAGTGTTTCTTAATCTTACTTGATCATAATGTTCTCCGGGGGATGTTCTTACAAATACCTATTTCTGGGCACAACCCCAAACCTCTCAAATTAGAATCTCCAGAAAAGAGACTCAGGCATTTACCAGGAAGCCAAGGTGATTATTAGGGGCAGGCAAAAATGGGAAAACCTGGGAATCAAATTTCTAATGCCAGGCCATGCCCTCAGCTGCTAACCCATATGCTGCCTCAAATCTGGTGCTTAGCAGATGGGAACGCACCACTGCTCCCATTTGGGCTATGTTTTTTCCCTTTTTACCCTCCAGAAAACTTGTTACCAAATGTTCCATCTTGAGCACCTACAACTGTTTTTTTTTTTTTTTACCTTTTCTTTATATTGCTACATTAGAAAGAACCTAAGAAATATTAAAATCCCAATTCTATGCAAAGAAGTGAAGATAGCTTAATAGTCATGGCCCAATGTTGCTTTTAATGGCTTTAGGGCACCCAAGAAGAAATGAAGATTCTTGCCCTAATTGTTCTGCAGTTTGTAGACCAAATGTATTGCTTGGACTAAATAAATAGCATTTTTTTTCTTTTTTGAGGACTCACAAAATACAGCAGTGTTAGTAATGAAAAAATATGGATAGAAATAATAACTCTCTCCCTCTAGGATCTAGGAAAACAGCATTTGTTAAGGTTTCCTATATTGCTTAGAAACTGGTAAATATATTTAATATAGTGGCTAAAATTCTTCAGGCCTTTGAAAAATCCCTAAATATTTTTCCTTCCTTAGTTTTGGATTCTTCATAGGACAATAGGGCATTCACGCCTGAAGGGTTCCTCCAGCGATAAGTCTAAAAGGGAACACGTATAGCAGTGCTTCCCACTGGGGGGTGACCTTGAACTCTAGGAGACATTTTTGATTTGGTTGTCATATCTGGGAAAGAAGGGACGGGATCCTGGCAGCGAGTGGGTAAAAGCCAGCACTGCCGCTAAGCCTCCTACGATGTTCAGGACACTCCCTACAGTGATAAATTTTCTAGTCTGAGATATCAATGGTGTCAAGGCTGAAAAGTTCTGATGCAGACCGGACACTGTCCTCATCCTTAGAGCTTAAATATGAACATCACCCTCCACTCCACCTACTTCCATTATTCAGCCCATGGTTATCTAGTCAGTAGAACCAACATTTGAAACCATGTCCCTCTACCTCCAAAGCTGTATTCTCTTTATTCCAAGATTATGGTAATCTTCCCATGTTGATTTATAGGTGTTCCTGAAAATTGTAAATCTTGTACTCAGTCCTCAAATTCATTGAACATTGAACACTCTCATTCTGCCAGTTTTGGTGGAAAGTAGCAAACAGAGGACTTGAGGAAGTGGACAAAGCCCAAGATACAGAAGGTTGGGGGAGACTAGTGTTTTTTAATCTATTTTGTCTTCAACAGAGCAGCTGAGCTCTTTGAGAATCAAGATGTTTAAAACAATATATTTTTTAAGAGGAAAAATTGAGATTCAAATGACAGAGGCAGAAGTAGAAGTTGAAAAAGATTAACACATTCTGACTTCTCTTACCACCAGATACAGATCCTAGAGTCTCTACAGCCTGGACAGCACTTGACACACTTTGACAGCCAAAGTGTTAAAAATTTAAGAGTATTAAATAATGAACACATAATAGAAACATGGGGAAAATTACCAAACATTGTGAACTGATTTATGATGTGTTGGTAACAAGGAGTGAAAGCAACCAACCCATCTACAAATGGAGAATAATATGTATAAATTTTATTCGAAAGGTAGACTAGATGCATGCCTCATGTTTAATTTAAAATGAACTTGCATTTCAACCTTGGATGAGTAGTGCTGAAATATCATTAAATGCTGGAAAGTTTCATGGAAAGAAAAACTTAGAGCACTCATAATATTAATTTTTATTCCCCCAGGGTGTCCATAATCATTGGACAAATGATTAAATACACCCTTTATGCGGAAATGCCCTGTAGTTACCATGAACCTCATCTTATGAAGAAAAAGTAAGACAATAAAAAGGAATTTGTTTAAGGAAACATTTAGAGTTTCATTTAACTATTTCCTTTACCAACATATATCAGCCATTAAACCTCCTCTATTAAACCTTCAGAAGATGGACCTGGGTTTTCCACACAGTTGTTGAAGAAGCCTACGGGGGCTATTTGAGAGGGGCTGTTTTAAGGATGAGGCTACACTGGCAGAGCCATCAGGGATGGTTCAGCCTTCCTGTCCAGCCTCGTTAGCCAGTTCTACTTTGCAATGCACAGGCCCATGGTGGACAAAGTGTAAGCAGGGGATAGAAAAGTGGCCAGTGGGCAAGAGAGGAGTTCACTAGGGACCGCACCTAAAGAGAAAAGGGAGTTCCAGGCATGCCTCACAGTTTTCCAGTAGACATAGCAAAAGAGAAAAAAATAATAGAGCTAGAAGTAGATGAGCTTGAGGTGGAATTTACCTACCAGACACCATCAGTTGTAATAAAGAATAGTTAAGCCTTAAGAAAGAGAAAAAGAGGAGTGGCTGGATGGTTCAGTTGGTTGAGTGTCCTACTTTGGCTCAGGTCATGACCTCATAATTCAGAAGTTCAAGACTCACATCAGGCTCTGTGCTGACAGCTCAGAGTCTGGAGCCTGCTTCAGGTTCTGTGTCTTCCTCTCTGTCTGTCCCACCCCTGCTCTCTTTCTCTCAAAAATAAAAATTCAAAAAAATAAGTTACAGAAAGAGTCCAAATGTCCATCAACTGATGAATGGATGAATATGTGATTCATATGTACAATGGAATACTACTTAGCAGTGAGGAAGAATGAAATGTTGCCATTTGCAACAACATGGATAGAACTGAAGGGTATCATGCTAAGTGAAATAAGTCAGAGAAACACAGATACCACATGTTTTCACTCATATGTGGAATTTGAGAACCTTAACAAATGGGGGGAAAATAGTTTCAAACAAAGAGGGAGACAAACCATGAGACACTCTTAAATACAGAGAACAAACTGAGGGTTGATGGTGGGGTGCAGAGGAGAGGGAAAATGGGTGATGGGCACTGAGGAGGGCACTTGTTGGGATGAGCACTGGGTGGTCTATGTAAGCAGTGAATCACGGAAATGTACTCCCAAAGCTAAGAGCATACTGTATACACTGTATGTTAGCTAACTTGACAATAAGTCATATTTAAAAGAGAGAGAGAATAGTATAAAATCAGGTGAGGGAGATGGGCAAAGCATTGGAGTGAAATGAAAGTGGAGAATGGGTTCGACAATGGGTGTAACATAAACATAACATAAACATAGATATAAGAGACAATATTTGCACTAAGAGACATCAAATGATTACTCTTAATTAATGTACTCATCACAGCTAATTCTGGGATAGATTACATGCATTTTATAACTCCCAACTGCTCCAGAATTCTGAATACACTTAAGAAGACAAAGGACTCTACTACGGGCTGAATTGTGTATCCCAAAATTCATGTTTAAGTGCTAATCCCCAGAATCTCGGAATGTGACTGTATATGAACATATGGCCTTTAAAGAGGTGACTACCATTATATCAGATCACTAGGGTGGGCTCTAATCTAACGTGACTGGTGTCCTTATAAGAAGTGATCATTAGGACACAGAGAGGCAGAGAAGGAAGATTATGTGGACATATCAGGAAAAGAGCCATCTACAAGCTGAGGACAGAAGCATCTCTGAGCTTGCCAACATGAAACTGACCTTGCCCGCACCCTAATCATGGACTTCCAGTCTCCAGAGCTGCGATAACATAAATCTTGGTTGTTTAAGACACCCAGCCTGTGGCACTTAGTATCTTAGCAAATGAATGGGGACCTTCATACACGGTACTCCAAATGTTCAGAGAGAAGAGCTCACCGCTGCTCTGCCCAGCTCCACCAAATCGCTTGTGCAGTCTTACAGTTTGAATTCTGGTCTTCTGATATGTGAGTTTGGGACAAGTCTGAGGAATCTATGTTGTTTAAATGCTCTCCAATTACCCTTGAGCAGTAAGCTTTAACCGGAGGAGCTGAGATGTCATGAAAATGACAGATAATGTAATACCAGGCACTATTTCCAGAATTAGAAGAAAATGGAGGCAAGAAAACAAGTGTTTTTCTTTCATAATATATCAGTAATTAATTTTAAAAAAAGATGTATTGTATATTGGCTTTTAAAAGTACAGGGTTAGGGCACCTAGGTGGCTCAGTCCATTAAGCATCCAACTTTTTACTTCAGTTCCGATCATCATCTCATGGTCATGAGATTGAGCCCTGCATCTGGCTCTGCACTGACAGCATGGAGCCTGCTTGGGATCCTCTCTCTCCTTCTTTCTGCCCCTCCCCTGCTTGTGCTCGGTCTAAATAAATAAATAAATAAATAAATAAATAAATAAATAAACATTAAAAAATAAAAGTACATGTTTATAGCATAAAACATCTATTAACAAAAAGAAAAATAGTTTGCAAGTCTCTTAATTATAACTTTATTTTTGATGTACAACTTACTGCATCACACAGTATTTATAGCAGCTAAGATACTGAGCATACACTCTGCACAATAAATGTATATTAACTTATTTAATTCACACATAGATGCACGCACACACCTACACACACACACACACCAATGTGGCCTATACTTACTATTACTGTACACAACTATCTTACAGGTGAAGAAACTCTGGGTGAAGATGTGCATGTAAGTGAACGTGTGTGGGGGTGTGTGTGCAGGTTTAGGTGAAATATAAAAGATATTCTAATTGTCCTTGACTGATACTAAATTTTTTACACTACAATTAATATTCTTGTGCTGCCCAGATTAACTTTTATCAGTTCTGGGGCTGAATATAAATATTTATACTCTCTCCTTTTCTTGCTGGCAGGGTAGAGAACTTTAAGACACCTTTGTGGAGAGGCTGTAAGATGAATAGCAAACAACTGACGAATTTCTCCACAGTTTTACATTAATGATTAAACAGCATCATCTGATGACTTACTCAGCAGCTCGCAGACAATAAAACATAACTAAATCTGTCAATTAGCATTTTCATCTTCTCTCCTGACAGAGCTTAATGGCATCTGCAAAATGCAATTTCCAACCCCGAGCTCTTTGACATTTTCTATTTCCTCCTGTGTTTCTCTCCCGCCGCTCCTGTTATGACTGAGAGCAGCAGCGTGTTACACTCCACGGTGGCAAATGCATCACCTGTGGTTGAAAGGAAAGCAATTATTGTGTCCTCGTTACATCTTGGGGCTGACCTGGGTACCGTTTTTCCACTTAAGTGCATAAACGGCCAACCAAGGACCTGTTTTAAGTGGCTGACCCTTAGTGACAACAGCTGGCCTGCAGGTTGATGCCACCTGAGGCTGTGGGAGCTGCCAGACAGGAGTGCCTGCCCTTCCAGTAGCTGCCACACTCCCGCAGGCAAAGTGACAAACAATGGCTGGGAAGATAACATATGGACTTCCCTTTCCTGCTCCGTTGGTTTGAGGACCGTGACCCAGAGTGGAGGCTGGGCTGTTTCTCAGATGGTTCTCCAGCTGGTGGGAGTGGATGCTATTTACACAACTGTCAGGAATTACGTCTCTTTCTTCCCCAGGCAGCTATATTTAGCTCAAGTATGTGTTACATATGTGTCAAATCCTGTCAAACTCTGCCATTTCCAAATAGTCAAGAAAGGATATTCCAAGTGATAAAGAAGTGTGCCTTCAGGGAAACTTCAGAGCATCACCGGAGAGCTTTGCATCTAATGGGGACATCTTCATTATATCTCGGCTCAAGAATCAAGTGCCCTGACAAAAAATGCTCAATATAGTATTTCCTCTTGAATTGTTTTTTAATGCACCTCTGCCTCTCTGTGCTAAAGAAATTGCCTCAGCAACACCATCAAGCACCAAATGAAACATTCCATTCTAAATAAATACCGCAAGCCCCTATTAACCAGAATCCAGTGAACCAATGCACATAATTAACCAGATTCAGGTCTAATACCTCATTTCTAGAAGAAAGAATCAATGCTCAAGGGGATGTTTCAATTTAGTCAAAGAAACAAATGTCATTGCTTTTGCTGGACTCAGTTAACTCTGTGGTCCTTCTCGTGTCTTCTACAGAGAAAGAATTTTTGGAATATGTACCTTGAGGCAATAGTTACACAGTCATCACAAAAAGGTAAAATTATGGCCATGCCTATGCTTATGACTTGAACATTTTAGAAATGTTTTCCATGCAATGGAACAAAAATTTGTAAAGGATATTCATGATAAAGTAAATAGAAATGTATATTCATGAATATACCCCTTTGTCTCTAGTATTCCAGAGTAAAAATTTTAAGTGCTTCCTTTATTCTGCTTTTTGTTTTACTTTTGAGGGAGGGACATATCCGTTCTCTTACTTTACAGAGAGGTGACTCGAGGTGTGAGGTTAAATGACATGCTCAGACTTGGACAGCATGTCGATACCCGGTGTAGGCTCGACGTGTGAGCATCTCATGAGTAAATCCATCAGTACAGAGGAGGCCTACCTGACACCACTGCTCTAAAAGGTTCCCTTGTTAGAGAAAGTTCTGGTTTAAAACGGAGGGGGTTTCTACTTCCCAACAACGGGACCCATTCCTTGCTAGTTTTTTGGAATAATTAACTATGAGGCTAAAATTTGTTACGGGTTCTCCGAATTGTCCCTTCATGATGTTAAAAAGCAGAATGAATACAAAGCCTCTACAAATTAAGTCTTCCCAGGGTTAGTTCTGAAAGTATAATCTCTATTGCTCTGACTAGCAACTCCAAGAGTTTTACTGGCCACAGGTGGTTAATTCATTTTTGAGTTGTTCTACACACACACACACACACACACACACACACACACACACACACAAGAATAAGTAGATCCAGTAATTTTTTTTTTTTTTTGCATAAAATTTGATCCTGGAATTTGAGGAAGTCATTGATGAGTGCATGGTAAATTGTAAGAGCACAGAGTATATATGCAAATATGGAGTTTGAAGCTTACTCAGCCATTTAATATATAACCAATGCTCTCTGCTTCCTCCCAGGACTAGGAAAAGCCATGACCATGAGGAACTCAACAAATACAGAGGGGAAGTGAAGTCACACAGAAATGCTTAATGGCCATTCATTCCCACAGCTACTTTCCATCTGGGTCACACACCATCCCCTCTTCAACACCACTGAGTTAGTAGTAGAGTCAGGAGTCCAACCATCTTCCCATCTTCCTTCAAGACTTTCCATAATCATGTCTGAAAATGTCCTGAGACTCAATCAGACTGCATTGCTGAACACCATGGAATAAGACTGTCCTGTCCGAGAAAACTTCTCCAATCTTCTTTGCCTCAATTTTTATACTATTTGTTTCTCACTCACATAGTGAAGGACGGCATCAAATACCTCGAGGAACCAGATGTGAAAAAGATGGGGATGAATCTTGCAGCCTCTCCAGGGATCCATGTGTGTTTGTGAATCCAGTACATGGTGGTGAGAAGTGCTATGGAAGGGACCCAATTTACTATGAGAAGGAGAAGCAGTGGAGGAAAGCCAGTTACCAATCCCTGCAGAGATGGTTTACTTCAGTGGAATGCGCATGTTTTATTTCAGTGGTGTGAGTGTGGATGCTGGAGTCACCTTACTTGGGTTCAAGGCTTGGTTCTGCAACCAGGCAACTCCTTCAGCCACTTTGTGCCTGTTTCCTCATCTGTAAAATGGGACTTAAACTAATAATGACCTCTGCTTCATATGGATTTTAAGAAGATCAAATGAATTAATTAACACTTGTAAAGCTGCCACTCCATAAAGCTTAACCACTCCTTCTAAGCACTGAATGGGGGCACAGCAATGCTTTTAAATAGTGGTGATTAAAATGATCGGTAGGGGAGCGCACGCCACGGGACAGATAGATATCAGCTCATGCACTTGATGTTCATCATCTTATTTTATTGAATCTTCCCAGCAAGTACCTATTATTTCTCCATTTCATAAGTGATCACTCACAAGGGTTGAATGTGTCCGAAGTCACATAGGTTGTAAGTGGCAGAGTGGAGTTCAATCCTACGATTGTCCAGCTCCCAAATCCATGCTCCTTCTTTCACTCTACACTGTCTGTTACTGTTTCTCCATATTTGCACATAAAAAGAATTTCCTCCAATGAGGTACATTTAGATTTGCCTTTGCTATCAAGCTGTCCCCATTCATAACTGTCCCCTTCAAGAGGACTGCTGCATGCCTTACAGAAGAAATGGCAGCGCATGCTAATTAAAGTGTGGAGCACCAGATGCTTTGCCAGAAAGTAATTAGTAAAATTCCTGAATTAGGGTGCCCCTCACACTGGTGCAGGGCAGAAAAGCAGCTTCTGATGTTAGACCTTTCATCCTGAGAAGAGGGATCAGCTCCTTTGAATCCTGGCTGAGCTGGGTCTCTGCTGTGAATTGAAGATGCCTAGACATCCAAGGGCAAATGTATAGACATCGAAGATATATAGACACCCAAGCGCAAATGAAGTAAATGAAGTAAAAGTTCATTTTCTAGTAGTTGTTGATGATTTTCTTTAATAAAGGCAAACATTTGCTGAGGGTTAACTGCACAGCTTGCATTGTGCTAGATGTTTTATATTAGGGATCCTGCTCCAGTTCTGTGTGGTCCAATGATGGGAGCCTTATTGTCAGCTACGCTTGGCAGATTCCCAAACGTAGGCAAGGAGCTCAATGGAGCTGGTATGCAAAAGTGGCGATCTGCTTTCCGATCTATAGTCACTGTGTTAGAGTTCCTTCCCCTCCTCATGCCTAACCAAAGCAGAAACATGTTTGATTCCAACAAGCAAATTGCTATCCTTCACAACAGAAATATGACCCAGACCCTAGTTCCTAGATTACTGGAAATTCTTCCTATTGGACCACTAACTGGGGCTCTAGCTGGGATGCAATACCTTTCCCCCTTCCTTTAGCTGAACACATACAAGCAAAGACTGTGAATACTATAATTCATGTAGGGAGGGATCTAAAAAATCAGTCTAGTGTTTGGGGGCTGGGTATCACCAAAGGAAAAGCTCCTTAATCCTGTATGTATTTTACCTTTACTGTAAATCTCCCTCATTTTAAATCTGTCACTTGCTCTATATGAATGCATAGAATAAGAAACTATAAAAAAGTTAAATAAGAATTTTAGCCTAATGATGTATTGATTGTGCATACATATCTTTATTTTTGCATATTCTATGTTGTCATAAAATCCTCCATTAAAAGCTGAGTTTAAATAATTATTCACTTTTCACATTACTATTGTAATCAATTGCCTATTAAAAAATTATGGCCATCTTTAAGAATTACTTTGCTAAGTGATGTAATTAGAACTGATATTTTATTTTCTATTTCAGTTCCCCAAATTGATTTTTTATGATAATCTTTGTATGAAAAGTGGGCTATAAATTTCTTAAAACAAAATGAATGCCTACTCAGGCTTCACATTTGATGCTTTATATTGTATTTTGGGGTTTTTAAGGCATGTTGCTCTTAAGAAGACATTTTGGATTATTCCGTTGGCACTGCAGGAGGTAGAAATTTCTCCATTTTATGATTTAAGAATCTCATATTCCAAGAATACAGGGATGTAGGCCTTCTACCAAAATAAGGGTTGAAGACTCACTCCTGTCTACGAAAATAGCCATCATTTCTTAGAGCTTCAAGAGAAAAGCAGGGAAGAGATAGATACCATTTTCTAAATGTCCTGGATGTTCCTGACATTAAATGCAATAAAACATATATTTTTGCGATTCCTTACAGTTGCCTGGCTATTATTATCATTTGTACAGATAAGGAAACCTGTGCAGAGAAGGAAGGCAATTGGTGTTCTATCAGACAGTTCACAGGGGGCTGAGCTGGAATCAGACTCAGGT